>NW_028301552.1:1547500-1880000 GCF_042242905.1 Orbicella faveolata | reverse complement strand
GCTGCAAGGCGCGTGAAACTATGGTCGCTACATGCGAACTTGTTCTTTAAGGAACCTCACCAGTTTACTAAATTCACCTAATAGGTCCACTGAAACAATATTTGGCAGAGAACATTTCATTTCAAAGATCTACTTGCAATATTTTTGGGCTTACAGACACTGTGGCCTTATTCGCTAACGAAGCCCGGTTTTTTCAGATTTAGGGTGTTCTTTCGGGCATGTTCTCGGTGAACCCCCACTTTTTTTACATTTCTGACATAACTAACTCATCAGGTTACAGTGGTAAAATTCTCAGAAAAAAATTTCCGCACGAAAGTCTGGCTTAACTAAACGGGATATAACTAATTTCGGTGTAGAACTCATGGGAAAACTCTTGATTGGTTTAAATCATATTTGACTAATCGCACACAACGGTGCTCCGTTAATGGCTTTCTCTCTGACTTATCTACTCTTAAATGTGGTGTGCCACAGGGAACCATCCTTGGTCCTCTTTTATTTCTAATTTATATTAACGATTTGCGTAACTGTCTATCGTTTAGCGTACCTAGAATGCATGATGATGACACCCACATCACTTATGCTGGTTCTGGTTTGCGTCTGATTCAGTCTAGTCTATATCACGACCTTGAAAAGCTAAGCAAATGGCTTGTGTCTAACAAACTTCCCTTGAACGCTACAAAAACGGAATTGATAATGTTCCGATTGAACAAGTTTCCTCTGTGAAATCACTTGGAGTATATATCAATGAAAATCTAACATGGCATTCCCACACTGATAAAATGTGCAAAAAGATCGCTTAGAACTTCAATTGGAGCCCTAAAGCGAGTTAAGCCATTTGTGCCTCTAGTTCAACCTCACTTTGATTACTGCAACCTAATCTGGGGTAATTGTGGCAAAACATTATCTAACAAGGTACGAAAACAACAAAACTGCGCTGCACGAGTAATAACTTCATCGCGCTGTGACGCTGATGTCGATTCCTTGTTTTACAGACTCAGCTGGAAAGACTTGCAATTTCAACATCAAATTCAGAAAGCCCTAATTAATGGTTTTCAAGTCTTTAAACGGTCTGGTTTCCGAATATCTCACTTCTAAATTTGTAACGCGAAATGAATCAAATTATGCTCTGAGGGACTCGGTTAACAAACTTGTTGTTCCCTTTCCGGGAACTAACTATATGAAAAATAGTTTTACAGCGGTGTAACCCTTTGCAACAGCTTACCCTGTAACATTAGAGAGTTTGGTTCATTAAGTCAATTTAAACGCTTTCTCTATCGTAATTTTTAAACACACGGCATTCATGGAAATCAGGTTTACAAGTAGAATATTGTTGTAAGTTATTAATATATGCTTGAAGACTAATCTTGACTGTACCGGTTTGTGCAATTGTGGTGGAAATTGCAACTAAAAGAACCTTTATCCAGCTAGTGTTTTTAAAGGCAGGCATAGGAACGTTATAGCCAATGAAAGCTGTTTTTCAAAACGTTTCCTTCAGACCAAAAAGTTCAGCAAGTGTTTATTGTAACATACCTGATCTATTCCAGCATATTTGAAAGTCTCAAACGCGAAATAGAAGGTGTCTCAATCACACTAAGCAAGTAACTCAAGAAAATCATGTCAATGAAACCTATATAAATTGTCTCTGTATCTCGGCCTCGATTTGATGCATAGTTGTGATATTAAGTTTTTGGTACATCCCAAACATACATTTAAGGTTTGAATTTCCTACTCTAGACAATAGAATCTACATTGCAAATGATAAAATTGGCACGTCAAAAATGGTAATGATTTCATCAGTGCCTATTGCTGGTAATTGAAAATAATGGTCACGTGACTATCACGTCACGTGACATAATTTAAGACTCAAAAGCATTAGTTAATTTGCTGTATTAAAAAAAAGCAAGATACTATGCATAGTAGTCCCAGAAGGCCAAAATAAGCGGTATTTGGCATCAGCCTCGTTCCCATGTAAGGGCCTTGTATACTATATTTTTGACATGCGCATTCCATGGTTCTGGAAGCAAATTTGGCATGGCTCCATATAAGGAAATATTTGTCTTATGGAGGTTAACTACCCTGCCAAGTTTGATGCTTTTATCAAAAAACGAACAATTTTGTCCCTTAACAGCTGGACTATTTGTACGAAACACTATGAGCGGAACAGGCCTTTTTCACACCCTGTAAAATTAAAGATAAACTTTCCGAAGACATCGCCCGTTTGAACTCCACGGTCCAAGCACTGCGGGCCTTAATTCTTGGACTGAGGCGCCTGTGGAGCATCTTTAGCCAAATCTGGACTTCTCCTTCGAGGAGTGCTGATGCTGGAATTCGTGACATTTTAGCTCCGTCGTTTCAAAGAGTTTTGGCTCACACGGCGTTTTTCAATAATTGAAGCGAGGGCTGCTTTCACTTCTTCAAACAAAAAGAAATTATCGACTTCATTACGTAGAGGACGCAGGGCTTTAGTAGCATTGAAAATAGCATGTTCAGCCGCCATTTTGAAAATTGCTTTGCACTTTTATTTGCACAGTTTTAAACAACAGCGAGCACCAAAGTTTCCTTTCACATTCACAGCGCACGCGAGCCCGGCGTGAACTATTTCTAACAAGTCTTAATTAACCATAAAGCTAAACAACTTGTACTTTCGCGTCTTAGGGACGAAACAAACTTCACAGCAACCAATTTTAAAGTACCTGCTTGCAGTCATGTAGCACCGACCGATTATTACCATTATAACTATCACTGATTAGTATCACTCAACTAGTGGACTAATGCAAATCCTAAGAAAACGACTTTCGGCAAGCTAAACGATGTCCATCAAATCAGGACGGATTTATCAAGGTAACCCGAAAACACTGACCCCCGGTCCGCGGACCCTCACTACGGACAGGGCCCTCGGACTACCTATGGACCGGTCCACAGACTCCCCCTACGGACCCCCTCTACGGAACACCCCCCAAAATATAATAAAAATAATAAAAATAATAAATAAATAAATAAATATTTCAGTTACGGGTTGTCTAATAGATTGGTCGTGACGGCGAAATTTGGAAAGTTACATTGTGCAAATGTAACAGACCTGGATTCACACATTGTTTCCTTTGTTTTGGCCGTAAAGTATACGAAAGACGCGTACGGGGAAGCCTTAAAATTTGTGTTCTTTCCCTCTGCCATTTTGTTCAGCCCATTCTCCCGTGGGTTCGTGAACTCGTTCCAGGCTTCCCAATTTGCTCAGCGGAATAACAGATACAACTAAGAATAAACAGTCTAAAAATATATCTTCCATAACCAGATTGAGCCAGGAATGGAAGGCAAGAACTTCCTTCTTACCATCGGCATCTCCCTACGCTGAAAATAGCTTTTAGGCATTTCTTTTTTTGGGAGGGGGATGGGGTGTTAAAGACCCAAGTCTGTTACATTTGCACAGTGTAACACAGTGTAACACTCGAAAAATCACCAACACGAGTCTGAATCTATTAGACAACCCATAAGTGAAATCTTCGTCTCTAATGGTAAACGTTTTACCCCTTTGATCAACAGATAAGTCCTTGTCACTATCTAAAACGCATTTGCTACAATAATAACAATAGCAGATTGCCTGTGGCGCGCTTAAAAGTTCACAAAAAAAGATAAGCATTAAAAATGACACTAAAAGCCGAGATGGAACCTTTTTGCTCATGAATGACGTAATTTACGTCATCCATGAGCTTAGTAGGCAGTCGTGACGTAACTCCTAAAATGTTGTTTATTCTCGGGTTGCGTTATCGTTCACACTATCGATGTTATTCCTATAATTTTTTGTAAAACAGCTATATTTCCTTGAAATACAAATGGTTTGTTTCATTTTATTCCAGTACGAAATATCGCATTCCAAACTCACATCTTGTAAAAGTATAGACCTGTCTCAGAAACGGACCGGAAATTGTTTGAAATCATCAGGTGTTTAATTTTTTTAGTGTTTTTAGTTTTTGCGTTTCGATTCATACGTTCGTCCTATTATTACCATGCTGACTCGTTTCATGACAGTTTACCTTTGATGCAAGGGAATACACGAAATATCATTTATCTGAACTGCGGAGAAAGATATGATGACATGATTGATCATTGCAATCAAAACCTAACAGCCTGAAAATATTCATCTGTGACCAGCTCCCAGTTGGCTTGATATTATAAAAGAATAAAGGAATATCACAGCTGAATTAAATAAAACGTTCTGCTCACAGTAGTCACTCTAGTGTAATTCGCTCAACAAAATTTTGAATTTTGAATCTTGAATTTTGAATTTTGAATTTTTTTTCCTTGATCCGATCCGTGATCCGATCCGTGATCCGGTCCGTGATCCGATCCGTGATCCGATCCGTGATCCGGTCCGTGATCCGGTCCGTGATCCTGTCCGGTCCGATCCTGGTTTTGTCGACGCCGAATCAAAACTTTGCTTGTCAGATAGAGATGATGCATATCAGCTTCAGGAATTTACGCTTTACAGACTTAAGCCAGTCTAACATAAGAACTTGCTATGGAACTGCTGTGTACCTTTCAATGTTTTGAATTGTATTAAATTCCATACGGATGTAACTTTAATAATTTAGAAATTACTGTTATGGTTTTAACCCAACCAATTCCAAATATTCATGTCATTGGTATCTATCGCTCGAAACCTAAAGTTACAATTTCACAGTTAATTCATGCTCTTACTCATCTTCACAACTCAGTATTAATAGAACCTACAATTACAACTGTACTGCTTGGGGTTTTCAATATTGATCTAATGTAGGCAAATACAGAACAAAAAGGGTAACCCGAAAACACTGACCCATTCGTGGCTCAATCTGGCTATGGAAGATATATTTTTAGGCGGTTTATTCTTGTTTGTGTCTGTTATTAGGTAAAGTCTGCGTCTGAGCCAAGTGGCCCATCAGGCCGGAGCTTATCCCGGTTTCTGTAGCATGAAGCGCCTAGGAGTATTTCTACTCCCCCCTGGATGGGACGCTAGTCCATCGCAGGGTTACCCCCAGCATTAAGTTCGCCGGTACCCATTTATACACCTGAGTGGAGAGAGGCACTGTGAGAGTAAAGTGTCTTGCCCAAGAACACAACACAATGTCCCCGGCCAGGACTCGAACCCGGACCGCTCAATCCGGAGACGAGCGCACTAACCATGAAACACTAACCGTGTCTGTTATTCCACTGAGTAAATTGTGACGCCTGGGACAAGTTCACGAGCCCACGGGAGGATGGGCTGAACAAAATGGCAGAGGGGAAAGAACACAAATTTCGAGGCTTCCCGGAGGCACCCCGTACGCGTCTTTCTTATACTCTATGGCCACAGCAAAGGAAATGGCAATGTGTAATTATATAAATTGCACTCGAGCCTGAATCCAGGTCTCCCCATTTGCACAATGTAACGTTCGCAATTTCGCCGTCACGAGTAATCTATCAGACAAGCAGCAACTGAAATATTTTTTATTATTTTTATTATATTTTGGGGGGTGGTCCGTAGAGGGGGTCCATAGGGGGAGTCCGTGGACCGGTCCATAGATAGTCCGCGGACCCGGTCCGTAGTGGGGGTCCGCGGACCGTGGGTCAGTGTTTTCGGGTTACCTGAACAAAAGGCTCTAATGAAATATCTTATAACAGACAAAGGATACACTCAGTTGATTAACCAGTATACTACTGACTGCCGTACACAGATAGATCGTGTACCACAAATTATGTGCACAATCAGTGGGTGATCATCAGCCGATTGATATAAATTTCCATGAAAGCTGAATATGTTTCACTATGTATATCATACGAGATCATTAAAATTAATTTAGCTGAAGGTGAAACTTGACATACCAAATAAGTGTCTAAATGTATCAAGCAACTATTTGAATCACATGTAGAAAACAGTCAGAACATTTATTGGCAAAAACAAAGAATGGTTTGAATTTCCTGAGTGTGCTTTTTATGTTCCTAAATTCCTAGTCCTCATAGAGTTTCAAAATATATTATTACATGTAACTCTACAAGAATTTGGAGATGCTATATATAAGAATAAATTTTCAGGTTAAAGGAATTATTTTAGCTCCAATGTTTCTTGAACGAAAGCATGCTATTTATAACTAGCATTTTCTTTCTTAAACCCTTTCCAGGAAAGCAAGAAATATCACTTGGACACCACATTTAGGTAAGTACCCTATTTTTATTGGGGTTGGGTACGGGGGCAGGGGAAAGGGCAGCAAATTAAAGATCTACATGTGTAATGTTTCTGCGTTCATTTTTATACCCTTTTAAAATATGTCACTATTATCTTTATTGTGTATTGCAGGTGAAGCAAGTTGTACTATTGTGCATATGCAAATAACCCAGAGGAACACTGTGGTAACAACTATAGTATACTATAATATGCAAGTGACAGTAAGCAAATGTTAATAGTAACAACACCATTACTAATGCTATACGTGTTTATCAGCTGCCAAAAATAATAGCAAAAGACTTCATAGAAACCGGTTTTAACAACACAAGTCACCCTTAAGACTTCATGGAATTAATCTGAGAATTACAGATAAATGTGGAATACTCCTACTTAGGAAGGGAATAAGATGCTTTTAATACTTGTGTTAGCTGCCACTTGAGCTGTCGAAACTCATTCTTTACAAAAGACATTGGTCACAAGTACATAAAATGGCTCTTCAAACTGCACACCGTAAATCCTCGAATTAGCGCCCGGGGCGCTTATTTCATATTTAGAACAACTCTACAATGATCAATTCCTCTTCTCTTTATATTCAACTACGTTTTCTACATTCATCCAACAGGCCATTTCCGAGTTGCCTTTTGCCTCTGTGTCAAAACGAGTCTAAGTACAAAACCATTCATATGACTTTCGCCTACAGGTTCATTAACTCATTTTTATGTGAAAGGTTTAGCACGAAGACTCGTTTTGAAACGGAGGCAAAAGCAAACATTCATCCACGAGCTGCTCACAGGAGCCTTTGATTTTAAAGACAGTTCAGCCGACTCAATAATGAAACCCTTTCTGATTATTCTCCAGACGGTGGTGATGAAAAACAAAATGTTGATCATTGGCTGGGTCGAAGGGCAAAGTTGTATAGTTATGATGATAACAAGAACAATTTATAGAGCGATTTCCGTACGACCTTGAAAACACTGGCGGTTTCCCCGAGTTTCGCAATCTGTTTCATAATAAACGGAGAGAGCTATATTCGATTAACCCGAGAAAGACTTCGCGCCGTTAACTCCGTTCGCGAAACAAATCAAATATTGCTTCGTTTTAGTTCATCTAGATGATACAGAAATCGTTCCAGTATCTCCATCATCAGTTATTGGCACTTATCAAACTATCAATGCACTTGATTATAATACTGAGCTATAGTGAATGGTTTGAACCCAGGGGTATCAGTAGTTCGTACCGATGTAGACCTGATATAGCGATGCGACCTATAGTGTCATTCTGTGGGTCCCCTACGTATCAACTGTCTAAATACTTGACGACCATACTACAACCCCTTACTGACAAATCAAGACGCAAACTATAATCTACGGAGAACTTTATTGACGCTATTAAGACAGTACAGATATCTGACGACTACAAACTTGTGTCTTTTGGTGTGAAATCATCGTTCACCAGTATTCCACTTCACTTGGCATTACAGTGTACCGAGACCGCTATACAGCAATCTACTGTTGAACTACCATTACCGACAGAAGACATCATGGACTTACTGAACCTTTGCCTTACATCAACTTACTTTCAGTACAACGGTAAACAGTACAAACAGTTACATGGAACAGCCATGGGGTCGCCTGTTTCTGTTGTCGCAGAAATTGTGATGCAACACGTGGAGGAACGCGCCCTTGCAACTTGCCGACAAACGATACCGCTTTGGTTACGCTACGTTGACGACACCTTTACCGCCGTTCACAAAGACGAAATTGACGATTTTCACGACCACCTAAACGAACAGAACGCCGAAATCCAGTTTACAAACGAGATCGAAGAAAATGGAAAACTTCCTTATCTAGACTGTTTGGTAAGCCGCGACAATAACGAACTGCGAACGACAGTGTACAGAAAACCGACGCACACCGACAGATTACTTGACGAATCATCCTACAACCCTACTTCACACAAAGCCACGACTATAAAGACTGACGAGACGAGCGCACCTTGTTTGTGACACACGGGACAGGTTACGCGACGAAAACACATACCTTGAACGTGCTTTTCACAAAAACAACTACAACGCTGACTTGATTAGACGAAACACTTACCGACCTACTGAAGCTGACGCTACGAACAGGAACCCAACACCTGTTACTACAGTGACTATACCTTACATTAAGGACACTTCTGAGACCATCTCACGGATCCTACAGCCCTACAACATCCGTGTAGCCCACAAACCTACAACTACGTTACGACACTTACGGACCAACGTTAAAGACAGGGACGAAGCTAACAACAGACAGGGAGCAGTTTACAAGATCAAATGCTCCGACTGCCAGGCTTCCTACATTGGTGAGGCTGGCAGAAACCTTAACACGAGACTGAACACAAAGGAGCCACGAGAAATGGTGATGCCAACAACCACATTGTTGTACATCATCAACTGACAAACCACAACATTGACTGGGACTCTGCTCAGTGCTTAACCTGCCGTACAAACTATTTTCAACGACTGACTCTGGAAAGCTGGTACACTAACCTAGAACAAACACCTCTTAACAGATGTTAACAGATGTCAACAACTGCCAGCGCCTTACGAACGACTTATTCCTGAGGGAAACGAAACCGACAAACGGACTTCTAACAGACCGACTTAATTTGACGAACAATAGACGGATCGAAACAGACCAATGACTGATGACAAACTTAACACGAGTCTTTCAGCCAATACCATCATGGCTAAACTGACCAACAACATTCAACGGACCAGACTTATAACATCATCGACCGACAAACACTATTCACTTGACTCTGAAGATGACTTCCGCTCAGGTTGTCGAAACGTCAGTCACCAACAACAGTGCTTTTCAGAAGTACCCTCACCCGGACGTTCACACTATACGAACTATAATTAGCTCTTATTAACCGAGCAGGAGGTCTGTACATGTATGGGAGAATCTCGACCGAGGTCGTGAGTACAGATCGAACGCAGTGAGGTCTGTGAGGTGTGTGCACACGACGGAGGTCAAGATTCTCCTATACAGACCGACTTAGCTCGGTTAATAAGATGTTTATTATATGGCAAAGAAGAAAACTTTAATTCGTTTAATGTAACTGGTTTCCTGAAATTTTGCTAGCGAACGGCGATGAGCTTAACTTAAACCTGCCGAAATTTGCTCGTCCTCTTTACTTCTTTTTTTGTCATCAGGCTTTTTGGCACTTCCATAAATGATTGAGAAGAAACTAAAAGAAAATGGTGACCATTTTTGTATTTTAGTTTGCTACTTTTTCAACGCAAAATGAAACCGCTCTACAGATGCCGGTCTAGATGGGAAAATTTAGAGCGCGGTCAATATCGATTTCAGCCAATCAAATTCGTGAAGTCGGTAGTTCCCAGTCCTTGTGAGACACAGCTATATAATAATAGCTATATAATGGTTTTATAAACCAGAAAATCTATTCATAGCAAAATTACGAAACGTTTAAAAGGACTCAGTAGTAAAGTATTTTAACTTATATAAAGATGCTAACTTACTTTATAATACATTGGAAAATATTCTAAAAAATGTAAAAAAGAGTTGACAATTTAAAGCTCTTCATAATGAGCTCATTACCTCCTGCACATTCCTAGATACTCTGACTAGCCAGGTGGAGGTATTAGGTTAGGTAGGTAATCCCACCGCTCATCTGCTATTTGAACAAGAGACTTATTACCGAACGTTTCAAATTCCAACCGAAACAAGAAAACTCCCTCCGGAATGCAGGAAGGTTCGTGTTCGCCCTTATCAACGGGATAAATTTCCTGTCTACAATGGGCATTTTCTTTAATTAGTACTCGCATGCTGAAAACATTTGAGCAAAGCTGACAGCTCTCGTACAGAAACATCTTGCAACGAGGAAGCCTCCGAGAAGGGATTGGCTGCGGGTATATCAAATCTTATTATATGGCTAGTTCCGTGAGCGGGCGGGATGAATCAAATCCTGCACTGTGATTGGCTACCCGAGCGGGCAAGATGGAGCTATCTCGCCCGCTCGGGACTACCCGCCGTGTCCCGGAAGAAAAATTCCCTCGAAAGCCTGTTCGGTCAAGACGGCTGGGTATTGACCTCGTTCTTTTTTTTTTTTTTGCGAGTTTATGGACCTCGACTCCGTCTCGGTCCATAAACACGCAAAAAAACAACTTGGCCAATATCCAGCCATCTTGACCTCACATTTGGTCAATCAGGTAACACTTTGTTTGCAGAAAAGTTTGCAAACGCTGCTGATCTCTTTTTGGACATTTTTGCGTTTCTCACCCGTTGTCGGTCTGAACTTTCTGGATTCACCTGAAAAACTCCAACTCAATATTTCTCTGCTCAGTGGCAGAAAATGCTTTTCAAAGAAACCAAAAGGTGTCAAAATTAATATTCTGACAGGGTACCCTCTATAAATTGCATATTGCAATGTACGTCCTCGGGTCTAAAAAGATCACTGACCGTTCCAAAGTTTTCGCGCATGTCACATCGGATATTTTCGACTGTCTGCGCATAGAATTAAAGTCTGATTGAAAGAATTCTTTCATGTCAGTTAAACGTTTAACAACGCTAGGGTAAGAATCTATATCTAGATCTTTTTCCTTAAACAATGCCATAATCTTGTTCGCCACCGCTTTCTTCCTCCGGTGAGGACTCCAAATTGCTATGGCCGTCGGAGGAATCACTGAGCTCGGCCCTGAGTCCGACGAAATCTGCTCATCGACTTTTTGTTCCTGCGATTCTGAAAAGCCAGTCAATGGCCTTTCTACGGCTAAACTTCCCGGAGAAGCATTCAAAAGATTTTCTTCTAAGAAATTGGGACTTAACCCATGTTTTTTGGAGGCATAGGGGGTTGTACATTATTCCTTAAAAAAATGTCCCCTCCAGACTGGAAGCTATCATTTTGTTCTCCTCCATGTGTGTGGTTAGTATTGATACCACTACTATTACTTAGGAATCCATGCAGTTTTTGAGGGTTTTCTTTTCTTTCTGCGCGTGAATCCTGGTAGGCCTCAAGAATGACAACGTCTCGCTCGGAAATCAGTGAGAGGACTTTGTAACAGGCCAAGTAAGGTCTGGCAGCTCTCAACTTGTCCTGAATTTCTTGAGGAGCCTTCGACAGCGTAAGACCAAGATTTCTCATGAGAGTTTTAATCGTACTTTTAGGAATGTTAGGAAACAGTTCATCGCAGACCTCCAGGAAGACGAAGTGAAGACTTCCATAGCATGATACTGGTTCGATCTCTTAGTCTGTTAGTATACGAACCCAAAAAAATCCTACGTCATTCGTCTACGTGCCACAGAGTTCTTTACGCTACATGTACGCTCTACATGCACAAATGTGAAATGTTTCGGAGTTTTCACTAGCCCACACAAAATAACCTCCTTCTCCTTGAGAACTGAACTTAGCCCAAAGTTCACCCTTGACCAAAATTCGACATAAGAAGTCCTTGCATCGTTTGAGTTGGTTTGCAAGTTAACCCTTAAGTTATTTAGGTAAAATATTGCAAATAAAGCTTTTGTAAGCCCACCTTTTCGGCCGAATTGCAGGAAAAGGGACTTTGTTAGCTTTTCACCTGCAGCAAATCTTGCCATTCAGGTTCTGTTAGCCTCTTAACTGCTCTTTAACAATTAGACCCGTAGCCCTTGCGGGCTACGGGTCTAATTGTTTTAGTATCACCCAACTAGTCGGACAAAAAAGACAATAATAAAGTTAGCAAATGCAAGTTGAAGAAATATTTGACAATAAAAATAAACGGTAAAAGTTTGCGACGTTTCGACCGCTCTTCGGTCATTATCAAGCAAGATGTAAGAAGTAAAATTTGCATAGATATATATAGCTACAAAGAGGTAAGAATGTGTGAAAATTATTAATGAAGTAAAAATATGTAAAAAGTATGTAAAAGAATTTAAAAGTAGTGCTTAAAACAATAAAAAACATGTAAAGCTAATTAATAAAAAAAAGATTATTTAAAAACTTTCGCACGAATAGAGTCAGATTGTACATTGAGACTTGGTCTCAGTTCGTGAATAAAAAACATTTCAAAAATGAGACAGTCAAACTTGGTTGTACATTTTTTTAAAATCGAAAAGTTATTAGTAAGATCTTTAGGGGCCAAAGAATGTTCCTCGCGAAAATGTTTTCCAATTGATGACGATGGGTTTTGTGCTCATCGACGCG
Organism: Orbicella faveolata; assembly: GCF_042242905.1. Lineage (NCBI taxonomy): Eukaryota > Metazoa > Cnidaria > Anthozoa > Scleractinia > Merulinidae > Orbicella > Orbicella faveolata. Next base: position 1,867,633 of record NW_028301552.1, on the reverse strand, counting down.
TTGGTGCAAGTGCCGGCGCGTAAAACCAACATAACCTGCATCGCACAGGTCACATTTAAATGGTACACAAGGGACTGTTGGTTAACGACTGGCGGCTTGACTTCACGTGATTTCAGGTCTCGCTCAATCTTGTGGCTGATGAAAACAGGTTGGATGGTGGTGTTTGTTTTCGTGCTAAGATCTTTCAGTTGCGTGCGAAGAAAATCAGCTGAAGCTTGGTCTTTGAATGGTAGGACAATCCGAACGGGCTCTGGACTGTTGTTGTCAGTCGGTGAAGGAACAGGTTGTTCAGAAACTTTGATGGCAACGAAGCGTGTTATGGTTGAATTAATTAAGTCATCTGGGTATTCAAGACGGGAGAACAACAACTTGAGACGATCGCATTCTTCGGAGAAGTAGGTCCAGTTAGAAGAAAGCCGAAACGCACGATCCAGCATAGTTTTTAGTAGGCCGCGTTTGTAACGATCGTCAACATGACTCTTGTAGTGTAACAAGAGACCAGAGTTTGTGGGCTTCACATAAACCTGTGTCTCAACGTGGTTGGATTTGTTGAGCAATTGCGTTCCAAGGAAAGGAAGCATGCGGTCATTTTCTATCTCCATTGTGAACTTAATAGAGAAATGGCAATCGTTCAGAGTCTCCAGAAAGTTGTTGGCTGATGCTTGGTTAGGCACGATGGTCAGTGTGTCGTCGACATACCTTCTGTAGTAGCTGGGCATCTTTCCTTCACGATCGAGGGTTTCCTCAATGCTCTTCATAAAGACATTGGCGAGCAGGGGTCCAAGCGGGGAGCCCATGGCGACACCGTCGGTCTGTTCATAAAGTTGACCGTTAAACAGGAAAAGTTGATCTTTTGTTGCCCCTTCTAGGAGATGGATTAGGTCCTGTTTGCTGAGATTAAGGTGGTGCGTTTGATTAAACCAGTCATTAGCAAATGCTTTGTCAGCAAGGATGTGTATTGTTTCTTCAAGGGGTACATTGGTGAACAATGAGGAAACATCGTAGGAGACCAAAACGTCACCGTCTTTGAGTGTCAATGAATGGACTTCGTTCACAAATTCGAAGGTGTCGGTTATCGTGTAATGATTAATAGCAAGCGGTTTAAGCTTGTCATCTAACCATTTCGCCAGCGCATAATTGTAAGTCTGTGTAGCTGACAAGATAGGTCGCATAGGTCGAAATATAGCCCCACTTCATTTTAAGACTGAAACAGTATTCGACACCGCATTACGGGCATCGTGATTTTGAGAAACTTTGGCTCGACTTTTGGGAACTTGGGGGATATTTTCCAGTCCTGGGGACTCTAAACTAACTCTTGATGGCCTTAGTTTTCAGTGAAATGGACACAGCTAAAAGAAGCGCACGCTCACTGTCGAGCTTCTAGGCCGAAATATAGCTCCTCTTCATTTTAAGACTGAAAGAGTAGACGAAAGCGCCTTACGCGCATCGTGATTTTAACGCACTATGGCTCGATTTGCCGGAACTTGGGGGATAATTTCCAGTCCCTGGGACTCTAAACTAACCCCTGATGGTCTTAGTTTTCAGTTAAATGGACAGGGCTAAAAGGAGCGCACGCTCGGTGTCGAGCTTATAGGCCGAAATATAGGCCCACTTAATTTAAGACGGAAAGAGTAGCCAAGACCGCGTTACGCGCATCGTGATTTGGAGCCACTTTAGCTCGATTTGCCGGAGCTTGGGGGATATTTTCCAGTCCCGGGACTCTAAACTAACTGCTAATGGCCTTAGTTTTCAGTGAAATGGACACAGGTAAAAGGAGCGCACGCTCAATGTCAACTTTCTAGGCCGAAATATAGCCGACTTCATTTTAAGACTGAAAGAGTAGCCGAGACCGCCTTACGCGCATCGTGATTTTGAGCAACTTTGGCTGGATTTCCGGGAACTTAGGGGATATTTTTTGCAGTCTCGGGGACTCTAAAGTAACTCCCGATGGCCTTAGTTTTCAGTGAAATGGAAACAGGTAAAAGGAGCATTCGCCCAGTGTCGAGCTTCTAGTCCGAAATATTGACCCACTTCATTTTAAGAGTAAAAGAGTAGCCAAGACCGCCTTACGCTTATTGTGATTTTGAGCCAATTTTGCTCGATTTGGCAAAACTTGGGGAATATTTTCCAGTTCCGGGGATTCTAAACTAACTCGTGATGGCCTTCGTTTTCAGTGAAATAGACACACGTAAAAGGAGCGCACGCTTGGTGTCGAGCTTCTAGGCCAAAATATAGCCCCACTTCATTTTAAGACTGAAAGAGTAGCGGAGACCGCCTTACGCGCATTGTGATTGTCAGCAACTTTGGCTCGATTTGCCGGAACTTGATGGATATTTTCCAGTTTCTGAGACTCAAAACTAACTCTTGATTGCCTTAGTTTTCAGTGAAATGGACGCACGTAAAAGGAGCGCACGCTTGGTGTCGAGCTTCTAGGCCAAAATATAGCCCCACTTCATTTTAAGACTGAAAGAGTAGCGGAGACCGCCTTACGCGCATTGTGATTGTCAGCAACTTTGGCTCGATTTGCCGGAACTTGATGGATATTTTCCAGTTTCTGAGACTCAAAACTAACTCTTGATTGCCTTAGTTTTCAGTGAAATGGACACAGGTAAAAGGAGCGCACGGTTGGTGTCGAGCTTCTAGGCCGAAATATAGCCCCACTTCATTTTAAGACTGATAGAGTAGCCGAGACCGCGTTACGCGCATCGTGATTGTGAGCAACTTTGGCTCGATTTGCCAGAACTTGGGGGATATTTTCCAGATCCGGGGACTCTAAACTAAATCCTGCTGGCTTAATATTTTAGTAAAATCGACACAGGTAAAAGGTCGCTGTCGAGCTTTTAGGCCGAAATATAGCCCCTCTTCATTTAAAGACTGAAGGAGTAGACGAAACCGCCTTACGCGCATCGTGATTTTGAGCCACTATGGCTCGATTTGCTAAAACTTGGGGGATATTTTCCAGTCCCGGGGACTCGATACTAACTCCATATGGCCTTAGTTTTAAGTGAAATGGACACAGGTAAAAGTAGCGCACGCTCGGTGTCGAGTTTCTTGGTCGAAATATAGCGTAACTTCATTTTAAGACTGAAAGAGTAGACGAGACCGCCTTACGCGCATCGTGATTTTGAGCAACTTTGGTTCGATTTGCCAGAACTTGGCGGTTATTTTTCAGTCCCGGGGACTTTAACCATACTCCTAATGGCCTTAGTTTTCAGTAAAATGGACACAGGTAAAAGGAGCGCACGCTCGGTTTCGACCTTCTAGGCCGAAATATAGTTCCACTTCATTTTAAGACTGAAAGAGTAGCCGAAACCGCCTTACGCGCATCGTGATTTTAAGCAACTATGGCTCGATTTGCCGAAACTTGGGCGATATCTTTCAGTCCCGGAGACTCCAAAATAACTCCTGATGGCCTTAGTTGTCAGTGAAATGGACACAGGTAAAAGGAGGGCACGCTCGGTGTCGAGCCTCTAGGCCGAAATATAGCCCCACTTTATTTTAAGACCGAAAGAGTAGCCGAGACCGCCTTACGCGCATCTTTATTCTGAGCAACTTTGCCTCGATTTGCCAGAGCTTGGAAGATATTTTCCAGTGCTAGGGACTCTAAACTACCTCTCTATGGTCTTAGTTTTAAGTAAAATGAACACAGGCAAAAGGAGCGCACGCTCGGTGTCGACCTTCTAGGCCAATATATAGCCCCACTTAATTTTAAGAGTAAGCGTAGCCGAGACCGCCTTACGTGCATCGTCATTTTAAGCAACTTTGACTCGATTTGGCTGAGCTTGAGGGATATTTTCCAGTCCCAGGGACTCTAAACTAAATCCTGGTGGCCTTAGTTTTAAGTGAAATGGACACAGGTAAAAGGAGCGCACGATCGGTGTCGGGCCTCTAGGCCGAAATATAGCAGCACTTTATTTTAAAACTGAAAGAGTAGCCGAGACCGCCTTACGCCCATCGTGATTTTGAACAACCTTGCATCGATTTGCGGGATTTTGGGGAATATTTTCCAGTCCGAGCGACTCTAAACTAACTCCTGATGGCCTTAGTTTTCAGTGAAATGGACACAGGTAAAAGGAGCGCACGCTTGGCGTCGACCTTCTAGGTCGAAATATAGCCCCACTTAATTTTAAGACCGACAGAGTAGCCGAGACCGCCTTACGCGCATCGTGATTTTGAGCAACTTTGGCTCGATTGGCCGGAACTTGGCGAATATATTGCAGTCCCGTCGACTCTAAACTAACTCCTGATGGCCTTAGTTTTCAGTGAAATGGACACAGGTAAAAGGAGCGCACGCTCGGTGCCGAACATCTAGGCCGAAATATAGCTCCGCTTCATTTTAAGACTGAAAGAGCAGCCTAGACCGCCTTACGCGCATCGTGATTTTGAGCAATTTTGGCTGGCTTTTCCGGAACTTGCGGGATATTTTGCAGTCCCGAGGACTCCAAACTAACTCCTGATAGCGCTAGTTTTCAGTGAAACGGACACAGGTAACAGGAGCGCACGCTCGGTGTCGACCTTCCAGGCCGAAATATAGCCCCACTTCATTTTAAGACTGAAAGAGAAGCCGAGACCGCGTTACGCGCATCGTGATTTCGACCAACTTCGGGTTGATTTGCCGGAACTTGGGAGATATTTTCCAGTTCCGGGACTCTAAACTAACTCGTGATAGCCTTGGTTTGCAGTGAAATGGACACAGCAAAACTTTTTGAGCGCTCACTTTCGAGCTTCTTTGCCGAAATATAGACCCACTTCACTTTAAGATTGAAAGAGTAGAAGAGACCGCCTTACGCGCATCGTGATTTTGACCAACTTCGGTTCGATTTCCCGAAACTTAAGGGATATTTTCCAGTCGCAAGGACTCTAAAATAACTCCTCACGGCCTTGGTTTGCAGTGAAAGGAACACAGGAAAACTTTTTTAACGCTCACTTTCGAGCTTCTTGGCGAAATAGAGCCCCACTTCACTCTAAGACTGAAAGAGTAGCCGAGACCGCCTTACGCGCATCGTGATTTTGACCACCTTGGGCTCGATTTGCCAAAACTTGGGGGATATGTTGCAGTCCGGGGGACTGTAAACTAACTCCTGATGGCCTTGGTTTGCAGTGAAATGGACACAACAAAACTTTTTGAACGCTGACTTTCGAGAGTGTGGGACGAATTATAGCCCTACTTCACTTTAAGACTGTAAGAGTAGCCAAGATCGCCTTACGCGCATCGTGATTTTGACCGCCTTCAACTCGATTTCCCGGAACTTGGGGGATATTTTCCACTCCCAGGGAGTCTAAACTAACTCCTGATAGCCTTGGTTTGCAGTGAAATGAACAGACGGAAACTGTTTTAACGCTCACTTTGGAGCTTTTGGGCCGAAATATAGCCCCACTTCACTTTAAGACTGATGAGTAGCCGAAACCGCCTTACGCGCATCGTGATTATGACCATCTTCGGCTCGATTTCCCGAAAGTTGGGGAATATTTTCCAGTCCTGAGGACTCTAAACTACCTCCTGACGGCCTTGGTTTGCAGTGAAATGCACACAGCAAAACTTTTTGAACGCTCAATTCCGAGCTTTTGGGCCGAAATATAGCCCCACGTTACTTTAAGACTGAAAGAGTAGCTGCTACCGCATTGCACGCATCGTGATTTTGACCAACTTCGCCTCGATTTCCCCAAATTTGGGGGATATTTTCCAGTTCCCGGCCCTCTAAACTAACTCCTAAGGGCCTTGGTTTGCAGTGAAATGAACAGGGCAAAACTGTTTTAACGCTCACTTCGGAGCTTTTGGGCCGAAAAATAGGCCCACTTCACTTTAAGACTGAAAGAGCAGCCCTGACCGCCTTACGCGCATCGTGATTATGACCATCTTCGGCTCGATTTCCCGAAAGTTGGGGAATATTTTCCAGTCCTGAGGACTCTAAACTACCTCCTGACGGCCTTGGTTTGCAGTGAAATGCACACAGCAAAACTTTTTGAACGCTCAATTCTGAGCTTTTGGGCCGAAATATAGCCCCACGTTACTTTAAGACTGAAAGAGTAGCCAAGACCGCATTGCACGCATCGTGATATTGACCAGCTTCGGCTCGATTTCCCGAAATTTGGGGGATATTTTCCAGTTCCCGGCCCTCCAAAACTAACTCCTAAGGGCCTTGGTTTGCAGTGAAATGAACAGGGCAAAACTGTTTTAACGCTCACTTCGGAGCTTTTGGGCCGAAAAATAGGCCCACTTCACTTTAAGACTGAAAGAGCAACCCTGACCGCCTTACGCGCATCGTGATTTTGACCAACTTCGGCTCGATTTGCCGGAAATTGGGGGATATTTTGAAGTCCTGGGCACTCTAAACTACCTCCTGACGGCCTTGGTTTGCAGTGAAATGGACACAGCAAAAGTTTTTGAAGGCCCAGTTCCGAGCTTTTGGGCCGAAATATAGCCCCACGTTACTTTAAGACTGAAAGAGTAGCCGAGACCGCATTGCACGCATCGTGATTTTGACCAACTTCGCCTCGATTTCCCGAAATTTGGGGGATATTTTCCAGTTCCCGGCACTCTAAACTAACTCCTAAGGGCCTTGGTTTGCAGTGAAATGGACACAGCAAAACTTTTTGAACGGTCACTTTGGAGCTTCTAGGCCGAAATATAGCCCCACTTCACTTAAAGACTGAAAGAGTAGCCGAGACCGCCTTACGCGCATCGTGATTTTGACCAACTTCGGGTTGATTTGCCGGAACTTGGGAGATATTTTCCAGTTCCGGGACTCTAAACTAACTCGTGATAGCCTTGGTTTGCAGTGAAATGGACACAACAAACCTTTTTGAGCGCTCACTTTCGAGCTTCTTTGCCGAAATATAGACCCACTTCACTTTAAGACTGAAAGAGTAGACGAGACCGCCTTACGCGCTTCGTGATTTTGACCAACTTCGGTTCGATTTCCCGAAACTTAAGGGATATTTTCCAGTCGCAAGGACTCTAAAATAACTCCTCACGGCCTTGGTTTGCAGTGAAAGGAACACAGGAAAACTTTTTTAACGCTCACTTTCGAGCTTCTTGGCGAAATAGAGCCCCACTTCACTCTAAGACTGAAAGAGTAGCCGAGACCGCCTTACGCGCATCGTGATTTTGAGCAAATTCGGCTCGATTTGCCCGAGCTTGGGGGATATTTTCCAGTCCCCGGGACTCTAAACTATCTCCTCATTGCCTTGCTTGCAGTGAAATGGACACAGCAAAACTTTTTGAACATTCACTTTCGAGCTTCTGGGCCGAAATATAGCCCCACTTCATTTTAAGACTGAAATGGTAGCCGTCCTTACGCGCATCGTGATTTTGACAACCTTCGGCCCGATTTGACGGAACTTGGGGGATATTTTGGAGTTCCGTGGGCTCTAAACCAACTCCTGATTGCCTTGGTTCGCAGTCAAATGGAAACAGGAAAACTTTTTGAACGCTCATTTTCCAACTTCTGGACGAAATATAGCCCCACGTCACTTTAAGACTGAAAGAGTAGCGGAGAACGCCTTACGCGCATCGTGATTTTGACCAACTTTGGCTCGATTGCCCGGATTTTGGGGAATATGTTAGTCACGGGGACTCGAAACTAACTCCTGATGGCCTTGGTTTGCAGTGAAATGGACACCGCAAAACTTTTTGAACGCTCACTTCCGAGCTTTTGGGCCGAAATATAGCCCCACGTTACTTTAAGACTGAAAGAGTAGCCAAGACCGCATTGCACGCACCGTGATTTTGACCAACTTCGGCTCGATTTCCCGAAATTTGAAGGATATTTTCCAGTTCCCGGCCCTCTAAACTAACTTCTGAGGGCCTTGGTTTGCAGTGAAATGGACACAGCAAAACATTTTGAACGGTCACTTTGGAGCTTCTAGGCCGAAATATAGCCCCACTTCACTTTAAGACTAAAAGACTAGCCGAGACCGCCTTACGCGCATCGTGATTTTTACCATCTTCGGCTCGATTATTCGAAAGTGGGGGAATATTTTCCAGTCCCTGGGATTCTAAACTAACTCCTGACGGCCTTGGTTTGCAGTGAAATGGACACAGTAAAACTTTTTGAACGTTCACTTTCGAGCTTCTGGGTCTAAATATAGCCCCATGTCACTTTAAAACTGAAAGAGTAGCCGAGACCGCCTTACGCGCATCGTGATTTTGACCAACTTCGGCTCGAATTGCCGGAACTTGGGGGATATTTTCCAGTCGCGGGGACTCTAAACTAACTCCTGATGGCCTTGGTTTGCAGTGAAACGGACACAGCACAATTTTTTGAACGAACACTTTCGAGCTTCTGGGCCGAAATATAGCCCCACTTTTTTTTAAGACTGAAAGAGTAGCCGAGACCGCCTTACGCGCATTGTGATTTTGGCAAACTTCGGGTGGATTTCCCGGAACTTGGCGGATATTTTCCAGTCTCTTGGACGCTAAATTAAGCCCTGATGGCCTTGTTTTGCAGTGAAATGGACACAGCAAAACTTTTTGATCGCTCACTTTCGAGCTTGTGAGGCGAAATATAGCCCCACTTCACTTTAAGACTGAAACAGTAGCCGAGACCGCATTTCGCGCATCGTGATTTTGATCAACTTCGGCTCGATTTCCCGGAACTTGGGCAATATTTTCCAGTCCCGGAGACTCTAAACTAACTCCTGATCGCCTTGGTTTGCAGTGAAATGGATACAGCAAAACTTTTTGAACTCTCACTCTCGAGCTTCTCTGCCAAAATAGAGCCCCACTTTACTTTAAGACTGAAAGAGTAGCCGAGAGCGTCTTACGCACATCGTGATTTTTACCCTTTTTGGCTCGAGTTCCCAGAAATTGGGGGATATATTTCCAGTCCTGGTGACTCTAAACTAACTCCTGATTGCCTTGGTTTGCAGTTAAATGGACACAGCAAAACTTTTTGAAGGCTCAGTTTCCAGCTTCTGGGCCGAAATATAGCCCGCTTCACTTTAAGACTGAAAGAGTAGCCGAGACCGCCTTTCGCGTATCGTGATTTTGACCAACTTCGGCTCGAATGCCCGAAACTTGGGGGATATTTTCCAGTCCCGGGGACTCTAAACTATCTCCTAACGGCCTTGGTTTGTAGCGAAATGGACACAGGAAAACATTTTAAACGCTCTCTTTAAAGCTTCTCTGCCGAAACAGAATCCCACTTCACTTTAACACTAAAAGAGTAGCCGAGACCGCCTGACGCGCGTCGTCATTTTAACCCACTTCGACAAGATTTCCCGGAACTTAGGGAATATTTTCCAGTCCCGGGGACTCTATACTAACTCCTGATTGCCTTAGTTTTCAGGAAAATGGACACAGGTAAAAGCAGCGCACGCTCGGTGTCGAGCTTCTAGGCCGACATATAGCCCCACTTCATTTTAAGACTGGAAGAGTGGCCGAGACCGCCTTACGCGCATGGTGATTTTGAGTAACTTTGGCTCGATTTCCGGGAACTTGGGGGATATTTTCCAGTCCAAGGGACTGTAAACTAACTCGTGATGGCCTTTGTTTTTAATAAAACTGACAAGGGTAAAAGGAGCGGACTATCGGTGTCGAGCTTCTAGACCGAAATATTGCCCCAATTTATTTTAAGACTTAATGAATAGGGAAGAACGCATTACGCGCATCGTGATTTTGAGCAACTTTGGCTCGATTTGCCGAAACTTGGGGGATATTTTCCAGTCCTGGGGATGTTAAACTAACTCCTGATCACTTAAGTTTTCAATGAAATGGACACAGGTAAAAGGAGCCAACGCTCAGTGTCCAGCTTCTAGGCCGAAATATAGCCCTACTTTATTTTAGAACTTAAGGGGTAGCCGAGACTGCGTTACGTGCAGCGCGATTTTGAGCAACTTTCGCTTCATTTACCGGAACTTGGGGGATATTAGCCAGTCCCGGGGACTCTAAGCTAACTCCTGATGGCCTTAGTTTTCAGTGAAATGGACACAGCTAAAAGCAGCGTACGCTCGGTGTGGAGCTTCTAGGTCAAAATATAGCTGCACTTTATTTTAAGACTGAAAGAGTAGCCGAGACCGTCTTACGCGCATCGTGATTTTGAGGATCTTTGGCTCGATTTGCCGGAACTTGGGAGATATTTTCCAGGCCCGGGGACTCTAAACTAACTCCTGATGACCTTAGTTTCCACTAAAATAGACACAATTAAAAGGAGCGCACGCTCGGTGTCGAGCTTCAAGTCCGAAATATAGCCCCACTTCATTTTAAGACTGAATGAGTAGACGAAACCGCCTTACGCGTATCGTAATTTTAGGCAGCTATGGCTCGATTTGCAAAACTTGCAGAAATTTTCCAGTTCTAGGGACTCTAAACTAACTTCTGATGGCCTTAATTTTCAGTGAAATAAACACAAGTAAAACGAGCGCACGCTTTGTGTCGAGCTTCTAGGTCGAAATATAGCCCAATTCATTTTAAGACCGAAAGAGTAGCCGAGACCGCCTTACGCGCATCGTGATTTTGAGGAATTTTGGCTCGATTTGCCGGAGCTTAGGGGATATTTTGCAGTCCTGGGGACTCTAGACTAACTGCTGATGGCCCTAGCTTTTAGTGAAATGGACACAGGTAAAAGGAGCGGACGCTCGGTGTCGAGCTTCTAGGCCGAAATATAGCCCCGCTTTATTTTAAGTTAAAAGAGTACCCAAGACCGCCTTACGCCAATCGTGATTTTAAGAGATTATGGCTCGATTTGCCGAAACTTGGGGGATATTTTCCAGTCCCGGGGACACTAAACTAACTACCGATGGCTTTGGTTTGCAGTCAAATGGACACAGGAAAGCGTTTTGAACGTTCACGTTTGAGCTTCTGGGCTAAAATGTAGCCCAATTTCACTTTAAGACTGAAACAGTAGCCGAGACCGTCTCACGCGCATCGTTACTTTGATCAACCTCGACTCGATTTCCCGGAACTTGTGGGATACTTTCCAGCCCCGGAAATTCTAAACTAACTCCTGATCGCCTTGGTTTGCAGTGAAATGGACACAGCAACACTTTTTGAACGCTCACTTTCGAGCTTCTGGGCCGAACTATAGCCCCACTTCACTTTAAGACTGAAAGAGTAGCCAAGGCCGCCTTACGCGCATCGTGATTTTGAGCAACTTTGGCTTGATTTGCCGGAACTTGAAAGATGTTTTCCACTCTTGTGGACTATAAACTAACTCCTTATGGCTTTAGTTTTCAGTGAAATGGACACAAGTAAAAGGAGCGCACGCTCGGTGTCGAGCTTCTAGGTCTAAATATAGCCCCACTTCATTTTAAGACTGAAAGAGTAGCCGAGACCGCCTTACGCGCATCGTTATTTTGAGCGACTTTGGCTCTATTTGCCTGATCTTATGGGAAAATTTCCAGTCCTGGGGTTTCTAATTTAACTCCTGATGGCCTGATATTTTCCACTCTTGTGGACTATAAACTAACTCCTTATGGCCTTATTTTTCAGTGAAATAGACACAAGTAAAAGGAGCGAACGCTCGGTGTCGAGCTTCTAGGGCAAAACATAGCCCCACTTCATTTTAGACTAAAAGAGTAGCCGAGACCGCCTTACGCGCATTGTGATTTTGAGCAACTTTGGCTTGATTTTCCTGCACTTGGGGGAAATTTTGCAGTCCCGGGGACTTTAAACTAACTTTTGATGGCCATAGTTTTCAGTGAAATGGACACAGGTAAAACTAGCGCAAGCTTGGTGTCGAGTTTCTAGGCCGAAATATAGCGCCACTTCATTTTAAAGCTAAAAAAGTAGCCGAGACGTTCTAACCCGCATTTTGATTTTAAGAAACTTTGGCTCGATTTGCTGAAACTTGGGGGATATTTTCTAGTCCCAGAGACTCTAAACTAACTCTCTATGGCCTTAGTTTTCAGTGAAATGGACACAGTTAAAAGGAGCGCACGCTCGTTTTCGAGCATCTAGAGCGAAATATAGCTCCGCTTTACTTTAAGTTAATAGAGTAGCCAGGACGGCCTTACCCGCATCGTGACTTTGAGCCACTTTGGGTCGATTTTCCGAAACTTGGGGATATTTTCCAGTCTCGGGGACTCTAAACAAACTCTCTATGGCCTTAGTTTTCAGTGAAATGGACACAGGTAAAAGGAGCGCACGCTCGGTGTCGAGCTTTTAGGTCGAAATATAGCCCAATTTATTTTAAGACAGAAAGAGTAGACGAAACTGCCTTAGGCGTATCGTAGTTTTAAGCATCTATGGCTCGATTTGCCGAAACTTGGGGGATATTTTGCAGTCCCGGGACCTCTAAACTATCTCCTGATAGCCTTAGATTTCAGTGAAAAGGACACAGGTAGAAAGAGCGCACGCTCGGTGTCGAGATTCTAGGCCAAAATATAGGCCCACTTCATTTTAAGGCTGAAAGAGTAGCCGACACCGCCTTATGCGCATCGTGATTTTGAGCAACTTTGGCTCGATTTGCCGAAACTTAGGGGATATTTTCCAGTCTCAGAGACTCTAAACTAACTCTCTATGGCCTTAGTTTTCAGTGAAATGGACACAGTTAAAAGGAGCGCACGCTCGTTTTCGAGCTTCTAGAGCGAAATATAGCTCCGCTTTACTTTAAGTTAATAGAGTAGCCAGGACCGCCTTACGCGCATCGTGATTATCACCCACTTTGGCTTGATTTGCCGGAACTTGGGGGATATTTTCCAGTCTCGGGGACTCTAAACTAACTCCTGATGACCTTAGTTTTCAGTGAAATGGACACAGGTAAAAGCAGCGCACACTCGGTGTCGAGCTTCTAGGTCGAAATATAGCCCCACTTTATTTTAAGACTGAAAGAGTAGCCGAGACTGGCTTACGCGCATCGTGAGTTTGAGCCACTTTGGCTCGATTTCAAGGAACTTAGGGGATATATTCCAGTCCCGGACACTCTACACTAACTCCTGATGACCTTAGTTTTCAGTGAAATGGACACAGGTAAAAGCAGCGCACGCTCAGTGTCCTGGTTTTAGGCCCAAATATAGCCCCAATTCATTTTAAGATTGAAAGATAAAACGAAACCGCCTTACGCGCATCGTGATTTTCAGCCACTTTGGCTTGATTTGCCGGAACTTGGGGGATATTCTCCAGTCCCGGGGACTCTAAACTAACTCCTGATGGCCTTAGCTTTCAGTGAAATGGACGCAGGTAAAAGGAGCGCACTCTCGGTGTCGAGCTTCTAGGCCAAAATAAAGCCCCACGTTATTTTAAGACTGATGGAGTAGCCGAGACTGCATTACGCGCATCGTGATTTTGAGCAACTTTGCCTCCAATTGCTGGAAATTGGGGGATTTTTCCAGCCCGCGGATTCTAAACTAACTCCTGATAATCTTCGTTTGCAGTGAAATTCAGACAGCAAAACTTTCTGAACCCTTACTTTTGAGCTTCTGGGCAGAAATATAGCCCCACCTTACTTTATAACTAAAGGGGAAGCTCAGACCTTCTTACGCACATCGTAATTTTCACCAACTTCGGCTCGATTTCCCGGAACTTGGGGATATTTTTAAGGCTCGAGGACACTAAACTAACTCCTGATGGCCTTGTTTTGCAGTGAAATGGACGCAGCAAAACTTTCTAAACGCTCACTTTTGAGGTTCTGAGCCAAAATATAGCCCCACTTCACTTTAGGACTGAAAGAGTAGCGGAGACCGCCTCACGGGTAGCGTGATTTTGACCAACTTCGGGTCGATTTCCGGGAACTTGGGGCATATTTTACAGTCCCGGGAACTCTAAACTAACTTCTGATGACCTTGGTTTGCAGTGAAATCGACACAGCAAAACTTTTTGAACGCTCACTTTCGAGCTTCTGGGCCGAAATATAACCTGACTTCATTTTAAGACTGAAAGAGTAGCCGCAACCGCCTTCCGCGCATCGTGATTTTGACCAACTTCAGCTCCATTTCCCGGAACATGGGGGATATTTTCCGATCCCGGAGACTCTAAAGTAACTCCTAATGGCCTTGCTTTGAAGTGAAATGGACACAGCAAAAGTTTTTGAACGCTCACTTTCGAGCTTCTTGGCCGAAATATAGCCCCACTTTACTTTAAGACTAAAAGAGTAACAGAGACCGCCTTGCGCGCATCGTGATTTTGACCAACTTCGGCTCGCTTTCCTGGAACTTGACGGATATTTTCCAGTGCCGGGGACTCTAAACTAACTCCTAATGGCCTTCGTTTGCACGGAAATTGACGCAGCAAAACTTTTTGAACGCACAATCTCGAGCTTCTGGGATGAAGTATAGCCCCACTTCACGTTTAGACTAAGAGTAGCCGAGACCGCCTTACGCGCATCGTGATTTTGACCAACTTCGGCTCGATTTCCGGGAACTTGGGGGATATTTTACAGTCTCGGGGACTGTAAACTAACACCTGCTTTGGTGTGCAGTGAAATGGACACAGGAAAACTTTTTGAACGCTCACTTTCGAGCTTCTGGGCCGAAATACCGCCCCACTTCACTTTAACACTGAAAGAGTAGTCGAGACCGCGTTAAGCGCATCGTGATTTTGACGAAGTGCGGCTCGATTTTCCGGAATTTGGGGGATATTTTCCAGTCCCTGGAACTCTAAAGTATCTCCTGATGGCCCTGGTTTGCAGTGAAATGGACACAGCAAAACTTTTAGAACGCTCACTTTCGAGCTTCTTGGCCGAAATATAGCCCCAATTTACTTAAAGACTGAAAGAGTAGCCGAGACCGCTTTACGTGCATCGTGATTTTGAACAACTTCGACTCGATTTCCCGGAAATTGGGGGATCTTTTCCAGTCGCGGGGACTCTAAACTAATTTCTGATTGCCTTGGTTTGCAGTCAAATGGACACAGCAAAACTTTTTGAACGCTCTCTTTCGAGCTTCTGGGCCGAAATATAGCAAGACTTCATTTTAAGACTCAAAGAGTAGCCGAGACCGCCTTGCGCGCATCGTGATTTTGAGCAACTTGGGCTCGATTTCCCGGAACTTTGCGGAATATTTTCTTATTTCCGGGGACTCTAAAATAACTCCTGATGGCCTTGGTTTGCAGTGAAATTGACACAGCAAGACTTTTTGAACGCTCACTTTGGAGCTTCTGGGCCGAGATATAGCCCCAGTTCACTTTAAGACTCAAAGAGTAGCCGAAACGGCCTTAAGCGCATCGTAATTTTGACCAAGTTCGGCTCGATTTCCCGGAAGTTGGGGACATTTTTTAGTCTTGGGGACACTAAACTAACTCCTGATGGCCTTGGTTTGCAGTAAAATGGACAGACAAATTTTTTGAACGCTCACTTTCGAGCTTCTAGGCCGAAATATAGCCCCACTTCACTTTAAGACTGGAAGAGTAGCCGAGACCGCCTTACGCGCATCGTGATTTTGACCAACTCCGGCTCGATTTCACGGAACTTGGGGGATATTTTAAAGTCCCAGGGACTCTGAACTAACTCCTGATGGCTTTGGTTTGCAGTGAAATGGACACAGGTAAAAGGAGCGCACGCTCGGTTTCCAGCTTCTAGGCCGAAATATAGCCCCACTTCATTTAAGGACTGAATGAGTAGACTAGACCGCCTTACGCGCATCGTGATTTTGAGCAATTTTGGCTGGATTTGCCGGAACTTGGGGGATGTGTTGCACTCCCGAGGATTCGAGCCTAATTCCTGATGGCCTTAGTTTTCTGTAGAATGGACACAGGTAAAAGACGCGCACGCTCGGTGTCGAGCTTCTAGGCCGAAATATAGGCCCCACTTCATTTTAAAGCTGAAAGAGTAGCCGAGACCGCCTCTCGCGCATCGTGAGTTTGAGCAACTTTGGCTCGATTAGCCGGAATTTCGGGGATATTTTCCAGGCCCGGGAACTCTAAACTAACTCCTGATGGCCTTAGTTTTTAGTGAAATGGACACAGGTAAAAGGAGTGCACCCTTGGTGTCGAGCTACTAGGCCTAAATATAGCCCCCTTCATTTTAAGACTCAAAGAATAGCTGAGACCGCCTTACGCGCATCGTGATTTTATGCCACTTTGGCTCAATTTGCCGGAACTTGGAAGATATTTTCAAGTCGCAGGGACTCTAAACTAACTCCTGATGGCCTTAAGTTTCAGTTAAATGGACAAAAGTAAAAGGAGCGCACCCTCGGTGTCGAGCTTCTTAGTCGAAATATAGCCCGAATTAATTTTAAGACTTAAAGAGTAGCCGAGAACGCCTGACGCGCATCGTCATTTTGAGCAACTTTGGCTCGATTTGCCGGAACTTAGGAGATGTTTTCCAGTACAGGGGACTCTAAACTAACTCCTATAGGCGAAAATATAGTCCCGCTTCATTTTAAGATTGAAAGAGTAGACGAAACCGCCTTTCCCGTATCGTGATTTTAAGCAACTATGGGTCGATTTGCCGAAACTCGGGGAATATTTTCCAGTCCCGTGGACTCTAAAGTAACTCCTGATAGCCTTAGTTTTCAGTGAAATGGACAGAGGTAAAAGGAGCGCACGCCCGGTGTCGAATTTCTAAGCCGAAATATAGCCCCACTTCATTGTAAGACTGAAAGAGCAGCCGAGACCGCCTTACGCGCATCGTGATTTTGAGAACCTTTGGCTCAATTTGCCGAGACTTGGGGCATATTTTCCAGTTCCGGGGACTCTAAACTAACTCCTGATGGTCTTAGTTTTGAGTGAAAAGCGCACAGGTAAAAGGAGCGCACGCTCGGTTTCGAGCTTCTAGGCCGAAATATAGCGCCCCTGTATTTTAAGTTAAAAGAGTAGCCAAGACCGCCTTTCAAGCATCGTAATTTTTAGCAAGTTTGGATTGATTTCCGGAACTTGGGGAATCTTTTCCAGTCTCGGGGACTATAAACTAACTCCTGGTGGCCTTAGTTTTTAGTGAAATGGACACAGGTAAAAGGAACTTACGCTCGGTGTCTATCTTCTAGGCCGAAATATAGCCCCACTTCATTTTAAGCATGAAAGAGTAGCCGAGACCGCCTTACGCGCATAGTGATTTTGAGAGACTTTGGCTCGATTTGCCGGAACTTGGAGGATACTTTCCAGTCCCACGGACTCTACGCTAACTCATCATGACCTTAGCTTTCAGTGAAATGGACACAGGTAAAACGAGCGCACGGTCGGTGTCGAGCTTGTAGGTCTAAATATAGCCCCAGTTTATTTTAAGACTAAAAGAGTAGCCCAGACCGCCTTACGCCCATTGTGATTTTGAGCAACTTAGGCTCGATTTTCCGGAACTTGTGGGTGTTTTACAGTCCCGGGTACTCTAAACTAACTGCCGATGGCCTTAGTTTTCAGTGAAATGGACCGAGCTTAAAGAAGTGCACGCTCGGTGTCGACCTTCTAGGCCGAAATATAGCCTCACTTCATTTTAAGACTCAAAGAGTAGCCGAGACTGCCTTACGCGCATGGTTATTTTGAGCAACTTTGGCTCGATTTGCCGAAAGTTGGGCAATATTTTCCAGTCCCACGGACTCTAAACTAACTCCTGATGGCCTTAGGTTTCAGTGAAATGGACACAGGTAAGAGGAGCGCACGCTCGGTGTCGAGCTTCTAGGCCGAAATATAGCCCCACTTCATTTTAAGACTGAAAGTGTAGCCGAGACCGCCTTACGCCCATCGTGACTTTGAGCAAATTTGCCTCGACTTGCCGGATTTTGTGGTATATTTTCAGTCCCTTGGACACTAAACTAACTTCTGATGGCCTTTGTTTTCAAGGAAATATAGACAGGTAAAAGGAGCGCATGCTCGGTGTCGAGCTTGTAGGCCGAAATACAGTCCCAATCATTTTAAAACTGAAAGAGTAGCCGAGACCGCTTTACGCGCATCGTGATTTTAAGCCGCTTTACCTTGATTTCCCGGAACTTGGGAGATATCTTCCAGTCCCGAGGACTGTAAATTGACTCCTGATGGCCTTAGTTTTCAGTGAAATGGACACAGCTAAAAGGAGCGCAGGCTCTGTGTCGAGCTTCTAGGCCGAAATATTGCCAGACTTCATATCAAGGCTGAAAGAGTAGCCGAGACGGCATTACGCGCATCGTAATTTTTACAAGTTCGGCTCGATTTCTCGGAACTTGGGGGATATTTTGCAGTCCCGGGGAGTCTAAACTAGCTCCTGATGGCCTTGGTTTGCAGTGAAATGTACACAGCAAAACGTTTTGAACGCTCACTTTCGAGCGTCTAGGCCAAAACCAAGGCCATCAGGAGTTATTTTAGAGTCCCCGGGACTGGAAACCATCACCCATGTTTTGGAAGATCGAGCCATAGTTGGTCAAAATCACGATGCGCGTATGGCGGTCTCGGCTACTCTTTCAGTCTTAAAGTGAGGTGGGGCTATATTTCGGCCCAGAAGCTCGAAAGTGAGCGTTCAAAAAGTTTTGCTTTGTCCATTTCATTGCAAACCAATGCCATCAGGAGTTATTTTAGAGTCCGCGGGACTGGAAAATATCACCCAAGTTCCGCGAAATTGAGCCGAAGTTGGTCAAAATCACGATGCGCGTGAGGAGGTCTCGGCCACTCTTTCAGTGTTAATGTGAAGTGGGGCTATATTTCGTCCTAGAAGCTCAAAAGTGAGCGTTCAAAAAACTTTGCTGTGTCATTTTAACTGCAAACCAAGGCGATCAGGAGTTAGTTTAGAGTCCCCGGGACTGGAAAATATCTTCCACGTTCTAGCAAATCGAGCCAAAGTTGCTCAAAATCACGGTACGCGTAAGGCGGTGTCGGTTACTCTTTCAGTCTTAAAATGAAGTGAGGCTCTATTTCGGCCTAGAACGTCGACACCGAGCGTGCTCCCCTTTTCCCTGTGTCCATTTCTCTGGTAACTAAGGCCATCAGGAGATAGTTTAGAGTCCCCGGGACTGGAAACCATCACCCGCATTTTGGAAAATCGAGCCATAGTTGCTTAAAATCACGATACGCGTACGGCGGTTTTGCCTACTCTTTCAGTTTTAAAATTAAGTGAGGCTATATTTCGGCCTAGAAGCTCGACACCGAGCGTGCGATCCTGCGATCCATCAGGAGTTAGTTTAGAGTCCCCGGGAGAGGAAAATATCTCCCAAGTTTGGGCAAATCGAGCCATAGTTGCTCAAAATCACAATGCGCGTAAGGCCGTTTTGGCTACAATTTCAGTCTTAAAATGAAGTGGGGCTATATTTCGGCCTAGAAGCTCGAAACCGAGCGTCCGCTCCTTTTACCTGTGTTCATTTCACCAAAAACTAACGCCATCAAGAGTTACTTTAGAGTCCCCAAGACTGGAAAATAACTCTCAAGTTGCGGGAAATCGAGCCAAAGTTGCTCAAAATTACGATTCGCGTAAGGCGGTCTCGGCAACTGTTTCAGTCTTAAAATGTAGTGGGGCTATATTTCGGCCTAGAATCTTAACACCGAGCGTGCGCCCCTTTTACCTGAGTCCATTTCACCGAAAACTGAGGGTATCAGGAGTTAGTTTAGAGTCCCCGGGACTGGAAAATATCCCCAAGTTCCGGCAAATCGAGCCAAGGTTGCTCAAAATGACAATGCACTTAAGGCGGTCTGGGCTACTCATGCAGTCTTAAAGTGAAGTAGGGTTATATTTCGGCCTAAAAGCTTGACACCGAGCGTGCGTTCCTTTTACCCGTGTCCTTTTCACTGAAAACTAAGGCCATCAGGAGCTAGTTTAGAGTCTCCGGGATTGGAAAATGTGCCCCAATTTCCTTCAAATCGAGCCAAAGGGGCTCAAAATCACGATGCGCGTCAGGCGGTCTAGGCTACTCTTTCAGTCTTAAACTAAAGTGGGGCTATATTTCGGCCTAGAGGATCGATACCGAGCGCGCGTGTCTTTTCCCTGTGTCCATTTTACTGTAAACTAAGGCCATCAGGAGTTAGTTTAGAGTCCCCGGGACTGGAAAATATCCCCACGTTCAGGCAAGTCGAGCCAAAGTCGCTCAAAATCACGATGCGCTTAGGGCGGTCTCGGCTACTCTTTCAGTCTTAAAATGAAGTGGGGCTATATTTCGGCCTAGAAGCTCGACACCGAGCGTGCGCTGCTTTTACCTGTGTCCATTCCACTGAAAATTAAGGCAATCAGGAGTTAGTTTAGAGTCCCTGGGACTGGAAACTATCCCTCTAAGTTTCGGCAGTTTGAGCAAAAGTCGCTCAAAATCCCGATACGCGTAAGGAGGTCTCTGCTACTCTTTCAGTCTTAAAATGAAGTGGGGCTATATTTCGGCCAAGAATCTCCACACGAAGCGTGCGCTCCTGTTACCTGTGTCCATTTAGCTAAAAACTAAGCCCTTCAGGAGTTAGTTTAGAGTCCCCGCGACTGGAAAATATCCCTCAAGTTTAAGCAAATCAAGCCATAGTGGCTGAAAATCACGATGCGCGTAAGGCGGTCTCAGATACTGTTTCAGTCTTAAAATGAAGTGGGGCTATATTTCGGCTTAGAAGCTCGAAACCGAGCGGGCGCTCCTTTTACCTGTGTCCGTTAAACAAAAAACTAAGGCCGTCAGGAGCTAGTTTATAGTCCCCGGGACTGGAAAATATCCCCCAAGCTCCAGGAAATCGAGCCAAAGTTGCTGAAAATCACGATGCGCGTAAGGCGGTCTCATAAGTAACTTTGGCTTGACTTGCCGGAACTTGGGAAATATTTTCCAGTCCCGGGGACTCTAAACTAACTCCTGATGGCCTTTGTTTTCACTGAAATGGACACAGGTAAAAGGAACGCACGCTCGGTGTCCAGCTTTTAGGCCGAAATATAGCCCCACTTCATTTTCAGACTGAAAGAGTAGCCGAAACCGCCTTCCGCGAATCGTGATTTTGACCAACCTCGGCTCGATTTCCCGGAACTTTGGGCATATTTTCCAGTCCCAGCCACTCTAAACTAACTCCTGATGGCTTTGGTATGCAGTGAAGTGAACAAAGGAAAACTTTTTGAACGCTTATTTTCGAGCTTTTGGGCCGTAATATAGCCCCACTCCACTTTAAGATTGAAAGAGTAGCCGAGACCGCCTTACGCGCATCGTGATTTTGACCAACTTCGGCTTGATTTCCCGGAACTTGAGGGATATTGTCCATTCCCGGGGTCTCTAAAGTAACTGCTAATGGCCTTGGTTTGCAGAGAAATGGACACAGGTAAAACAATCGAAGGCTCGGTTTCCAGCTTCTAGGCCGAAATATAGCCATACCTCATTTCAAGACTAAAGGAGTAGCCGAGACCGCATTGCGCGCTTCGTGATTTTGACCAAGTTCGGCTGGATTTCCCGAAACTTGGGGGATATTTTTCAGGCCCTGGGACTCTAAACTAACTCCTGATGGCTTTGGTTTGCAGTGAAATGGACAGAGCAAAACTTTTTGAACGCTTATTCTCGAGCTTCTGGGCCGAAATATAGCCCCACTTCACTTTAGGCTGGACACTGAGCGTGGACTCCCTTTACCTGTGTCCATTTCACTGAAAACTAAGGTGATCAGGAGTTATGTTAAAATTCCCAGGACTGGAAAATATCCCCCAAGTTTCGGCAAATCGAGCCAAAGTTGCTCAAAATCACGATGGGCGTAACGCGTTCTTGCCTATTCATTAAGTCTTAAAATGAATTGGGGCTATAATTCGGTCTAAAAGCTCGAAACAGATAGTGCTCTCCTTTTACCTGTGTCAGTTTTACTAAAAACAAAGGCCATCAGGAGTTAGTTTACAGTCCCTGGGACTGGAAAATATCCCCAAGTTCCGGAAATCGAGCCAAAGTTGCTCGGCCAGTCTTTGAGTCTTAAAATGAAGTGGGGCTATATGTCAGCCTACAAGCTCGACACCGATTGTACGCTCCTTTTACCTGTGTCCATTTTACTGAAAACTAAGGAAATCAGGAGTTAGTATAGAGTCCCCGGGACTGGAAAATATTCCCTAAGTTCTGGGAAATCAAGCCAAAGCTGGTCAAAATCACGATGCGCGCAACGCGGTCTCGGCTACTCTTTCAGTCTTAAAGTGAAGTGGGCTATATTTCGGCCAAGAAGCTCGAGAGTGAGCGTTCAAAAAGTTTTGCTGTGTCCATTTAACTGCAAACCAGAGCCATAAGGAGTTAGTTTAGAGTCCCCGGGCAGAAAAATATCCCCCAAGATCCGGGAATTCGAGCCGTAGTTGGCCAATATCACGAGGCGCGCAAGGCGGTCTCGGCTACTCTATAAGTGTTAAAGTAAAGTGTGGCTATATTTCTCCACAGAAGCTCGAAAGTAAGGGTTCAAAAAGTTTTGCTAGACCAACTTCGGCTCGATTTCCCCGAACTTGGGCGATATCTTCCAGTCCCGCGGAGTCTAAACTAACTGCTGATGACCTTGGTTTGCAGTGAAATGTACACAGTAACACTTTTTGAACGCTTATTTTCGAGCTTCTGGGACGAAATATAGCCCCACTTCACTTTAAGACTGAAAGAGTAGGCGAGACCGCCTTACGCGCATCGTGATTTTGACCAACCTCCGCTCGATTTCCTTGAATTTCGACGATATTTTCCAGTCCCGGGGACTCTAAACTAACTCCTGATGGCCTTGGTTTGCAGTGAAATTGACGCAGGAAAACTTTTTGAGCGCTCAGTTTCGATCTTCTGGGCCGAAATAGAACCTGACTTCACTTTAAGACTGAAATAGTAGCCGAGACCGCCTTACGCGCATCGTGGTTTTGACAAAGTTCAGCTCAATTTCCCGAAAGTTGGGGGATATTTTCCAGTCCGGGGGACTCTAAACTAACTCCTGATGGCCTTGGTTTGCAGTGAAATGCACACACAATAATTTTTTGAACGCTGACTTTCGAGCTTCTGGGCTGAAATATAGCCCCACTTCACTTTAAGACTGAAAGAGTAGCCGAGACCGCCTTACGCGCATCTTTATTTTGGCAAACTTTGTGTCGATTTTTCGGTACTTACGGGATATTTTCCAGTCCCTGGGACTTTAAACTAGCTCCTGATAGCCTTGGTTTGTAGTGAAATTGACACAGGAAAACTTTTTGAACGCTCACTTTCGAGCTTCTGGGCCGAAATATAACCCCACTTCACTTTAAGACTGAAAGATTAGCCAAGACCGTCTTACGCCCATGGTGATTTTGACAAACTTAGGCTAAATTTCCCGGAATTTGGCGTACATTTTCCAGTCCCGTGGACTCTAAAGTAACTCCTGATAGCCTTAGTTTTCAGTGAAATGGACAGAGGTAAAAGGAGCGCACGCCCGGTGTCGAATTTCTAAGCCGAAATATAGCCCCACTTCATTGTAAGACTGAAAGAGCAGCCGAGACCGCCTTACGCGCATCGTGATTTTGAGAACCTTTGGCTCAATTTGCCGAGACTTGGGGCATATTTTCCAGTTCCGGGGACTCTAAACTAACTCCTGATGGTCTTAGTTTTGAGTGAAAAGCGCACAGGTAAAAGGAGCGCACGCTCGGTTTCGAGCTTCTAGGCCGAAATATAGCGCCCCTGTATTTTAAGTTAAAAGAGTAGCCAAGACCGCCTTTCAAGCATCGTAATTTTTAGCAAGTTTGGATTGATTTCCGGAACTTGGGGAATCTTTTCCAGTCTCGGGGACTATAAACTAACTCCTGGTGGCCTTAGTTTTTAGTGAAATGGACACAGGTAAAAGGAACTTACGCTCGGTGTCTATCTTCTAGGCCGAAATATAGCCCCACTTCATTTTAAGCATGAAAGAGTAGCCGAGACCGCCTTACGCGCATAGTGATTTTGAGAGACTTTGGCTCGATTTGCCGGAACTTGGAGGATACTTTCCAGTCCCACGGACTCTACGCTAACTCATCATGACCTTAGCTTTCAGTGAAATGGACACAGGTAAAACGAGCGCACGGTCGGTGTCGAGCTTGTAGGTCTAAATATAGCCCCAGTTTATTTTAAGACTAAAAGAGTAGCCCAGACCGCCTTACGCCCATTGTGATTTTGAGCAACTTAGGCTCGATTTTCCGGAACTTGTGGGTGTTTTACAGTCCCGGGTACTCTAAACTAACTGCCGATGGCCTTAGTTTTCAGTGAAATGGACCGAGCTTAAAGAAGTGCACGCTCGGTGTCGACCTTCTAGGCCGAAATATAGCCTCACTTCATTTTAAGACTCAAAGAGTAGCCGAGACTGCCTTACGCGCATGGTTATTTTGAGCAACTTTGGCTCGATTTGCCGAAAGTTGGGCAATATTTTCCAGTCCCACGGACTCTAAACTAACTCCTGATGGCCTTAGGTTTCAGTGAAATGGACACAGGTAAGAGGAGCGCACGCTCGGTGTCGAGCTTCTAGGCCGAAATATAGCCCCACTTCATTTTAAGACTGAAAGTGTAGCCGAGACCGCCTTACGCCCATCGTGACTTTGAGCAAATTTGCCTCGACTTGCCGGATTTTGTGGTATATTTTCAGTCCCTTGGACACTAAACTAACTTCTGATGGCCTTTGTTTTCAAGGAAATATAGACAGGTAAAAGGAGCGCATGCTCGGTGTCGAGCTTGTAGGCCGAAATACAGTCCCAATCATTTTAAAACTGAAAGAGTAGCCGAGACCGCTTTACGCGCATCGTGATTTTAAGCCGCTTTACCTTGATTTCCCGGAACTTGGGAGATATCTTCCAGTCCCGAGGACTGTAAATTGACTCCTGATGGCCTTAGTTTTCAGTGAAATGGACACAGCTAAAAGGAGCGCAGGCTCTGTGTCGAGCTTCTAGGCCGAAATATTGCCAGACTTCATATCAAGGCTGAAAGAGTAGCCGAGACGGCATTACGCGCATCGTAATTTTTACAAGTTCGGCTCGATTTCTCGGAACTTGGGGGATATTTTGCAGTCCCGGGGAGTCTAAACTAGCTCCTGATGGCCTTGGTTTGCAGTGAAATGTACACAGCAAAACGTTTTGAACGCTCACTTTCGAGCGTCTAGGCCAAAACCAAGGCCATCAGGAGTTATTTTAGAGTCCCCGGGACTGGAAACCATCACCCATGTTTTGGAAGATCGAGCCATAGTTGGTCAAAATCACGATGCGCGTATGGCGGTCTCGGCTACTCTTTCAGTCTTAAAGTGAGGTGGGGCTATATTTCGGCCCAGAAGCTCGAAAGTGAGCGTTCAAAAAGTTTTGCTTTGTCCATTTCATTGCAAACCAATGCCATCAGGAGTTATTTTAGAGTCCGCGGGACTGGAAAATATCACCCAAGTTCCGCGAAATTGAGCCGAAGTTGGTCAAAATCACGATGCGCGTGAGGAGGTCTCGGCCACTCTTTCAGTGTTAATGTGAAGTGGGGCTATATTTCGTCCTAGAAGCTCAAAAGTGAGCGTTCAAAAAACTTTGCTGTGTCATTTTAACTGCAAACCAAGGCGATCAGGAGTTAGTTTAGAGTCCCCGGGACTGGAAAATATCTTCCACGTTCTAGCAAATCGAGCCAAAGTTGCTCAAAATCACGGTACGCGTAAGGCGGTGTCGGTTACTCTTTCAGTCTTAAAATGAAGTGAGGCTCTATTTCGGCCTAGAACGTCGACACCGAGCGTGCTCCCCTTTTCCCTGTGTCCATTTCTCTGGTAACTAAGGCCATCAGGAGATAGTTTAGAGTCCCCGGGACTGGAAACCATCACCCGCATTTTGGAAAATCGAGCCATAGTTGCTTAAAATCACGATACGCGTACGGCGGTTTTGCCTACTCTTTCAGTTTTAAAATTAAGTGAGGCTATATTTCGGCCTAGAAGCTCGACACCGAGCGTGCGATCCTGCGATCCATCAGGAGTTAGTTTAGAGTCCCCGGGAGAGGAAAATATCTCCCAAGTTTGGGCAAATCGAGCCATAGTTGCTCAAAATCACAATGCGCGTAAGGCCGTTTTGGCTACAATTTCAGTCTTAAAATGAAGTGGGGCTATATTTCGGCCTAGAAGCTCGAAACCGAGCGTCCGCTCCTTTTACCTGTGTTCATTTCACCAAAAACTAACGCCATCAAGAGTTACTTTAGAGTCCCCAAGACTGGAAAATAACTCTCAAGTTGCGGGAAATCGAGCCAAAGTTGCTCAAAATTACGATTCGCGTAAGGCGGTCTCGGCAACTGTTTCAGTCTTAAAATGTAGTGGGGCTATATTTCGGCCTAGAATCTTAACACCGAGCGTGCGCCCCTTTTACCTGAGTCCATTTCACCGAAAACTGAGGGTATCAGGAGTTAGTTTAGAGTCCCCGGGACTGGAAAATATCCCCAAGTTCCGGCAAATCGAGCCAAGGTTGCTCAAAATGACAATGCACTTAAGGCGGTCTGGGCTACTCATGCAGTCTTAAAGTGAAGTAGGGTTATATTTCGGCCTAAAAGCTTGACACCGAGCGTGCGTTCCTTTTACCCGTGTCCTTTTCACTGAAAACTAAGGCCATCAGGAGCTAGTTTAGAGTCTCCGGGATTGGAAAATGTGCCCCAATTTCCTTCAAATCGAGCCAAAGGGGCTCAAAATCACGATGCGCGTCAGGCGGTCTAGGCTACTCTTTCAGTCTTAAACTAAAGTGGGGCTATATTTCGGCCTAGAGGATCGATACCGAGCGCGCGTGTCTTTTCCCTGTGTCCATTTTACTGTAAACTAAGGCCATCAGGAGTTAGTTTAGAGTCCCCGGGACTGGAAAATATCCCCACGTTCAGGCAAGTCGAGCCAAAGTCGCTCAAAATCACGATGCGCTTAGGGCGGTCTCGGCTACTCTTTCAGTCTTAAAATGAAGTGGGGCTATATTTCGGCCTAGAAGCTCGACACCGAGCGTGCGCTGCTTTTACCTGTGTCCATTCCACTGAAAATTAAGGCAATCAGGAGTTAGTTTAGAGTCCCTGGGACTGGAAACTATCCCTCTAAGTTTCGGCAGTTTGAGCAAAAGTCGCTCAAAATCCCGATACGCGTAAGGAGGTCTCTGCTACTCTTTCAGTCTTAAAATGAAGTGGGGCTATATTTCGGCCAAGAATCTCCACACGAAGCGTGCGCTCCTGTTACCTGTGTCCATTTAGCTAAAAACTAAGCCCTTCAGGAGTTAGTTTAGAGTCCCCGCGACTGGAAAATATCCCTCAAGTTTAAGCAAATCAAGCCATAGTGGCTGAAAATCACGATGCGCGTAAGGCGGTCTCAGATACTGTTTCAGTCTTAAAATGAAGTGGGGCTATATTTCGGCTTAGAAGCTCGAAACCGAGCGGGCGCTCCTTTTACCTGTGTCCGTTAAACAAAAAACTAAGGCCGTCAGGAGCTAGTTTATAGTCCCCGGGACTGGAAAATATCCCCCAAGCTCCAGGAAATCGAGCCAAAGTTGCTGAAAATCACGATGCGCGTAAGGCGGTCTCATAAGTAACTTTGGCTTGACTTGCCGGAACTTGGGAAATATTTTCCAGTCCCGGGGACTCTAAACTAACTCCTGATGGCCTTTGTTTTCACTGAAATGGACACAGGTAAAAGGAACGCACGCTCGGTGTCCAGCTTTTAGGCCGAAATATAGCCCCACTTCATTTTCAGACTGAAAGAGTAGCCGAAACCGCCTTCCGCGAATCGTGATTTTGACCAACCTCGGCTCGATTTCCCGGAACTTTGGGCATATTTTCCAGTCCCAGCCACTCTAAACTAACTCCTGATGGCTTTGGTATGCAGTGAAGTGAACAAAGGAAAACTTTTTGAACGCTTATTTTCGAGCTTTTGGGCCGTAATATAGCCCCACTCCACTTTAAGATTGAAAGAGTAGCCGAGACCGCCTTACGCGCATCGTGATTTTGACCAACTTCGGCTTGATTTCCCGGAACTTGAGGGATATTGTCCATTCCCGGGGTCTCTAAAGTAACTGCTAATGGCCTTGGTTTGCAGAGAAATGGACACAGGTAAAACAATCGAAGGCTCGGTTTCCAGCTTCTAGGCCGAAATATAGCCATACCTCATTTCAAGACTAAAGGAGTAGCCGAGACCGCATTGCGCGCTTCGTGATTTTGACCAAGTTCGGCTGGATTTCCCGAAACTTGGGGGATATTTTTCAGGCCCTGGGACTCTAAACTAACTCCTGATGGCTTTGGTTTGCAGTGAAATGGACAGAGCAAAACTTTTTGAACGCTTATTCTCGAGCTTCTGGGCCGAAATATAGCCCCACTTCACTTTAGGCTGGACACTGAGCGTGGACTCCCTTTACCTGTGTCCATTTCACTGAAAACTAAGGTGATCAGGAGTTATGTTAAAATTCCCAGGACTGGAAAATATCCCCCAAGTTTCGGCAAATCGAGCCAAAGTTGCTCAAAATCACGATGGGCGTAACGCGTTCTTGCCTATTCATTAAGTCTTAAAATGAATTGGGGCTATAATTCGGTCTAAAAGCTCGAAACAGATAGTGCTCTCCTTTTACCTGTGTCAGTTTTACTAAAAACAAAGGCCATCAGGAGTTAGTTTACAGTCCCTGGGACTGGAAAATATCCCCAAGTTCCGGAAATCGAGCCAAAGTTGCTCGGCCAGTCTTTGAGTCTTAAAATGAAGTGGGGCTATATGTCAGCCTACAAGCTCGACACCGATTGTACGCTCCTTTTACCTGTGTCCATTTTACTGAAAACTAAGGAAATCAGGAGTTAGTATAGAGTCCCCGGGACTGGAAAATATTCCCTAAGTTCTGGGAAATCAAGCCAAAGCTGGTCAAAATCACGATGCGCGCAACGCGGTCTCGGCTACTCTTTCAGTCTTAAAGTGAAGTGGGCTATATTTCGGCCAAGAAGCTCGAGAGTGAGCGTTCAAAAAGTTTTGCTGTGTCCATTTAACTGCAAACCAGAGCCATAAGGAGTTAGTTTAGAGTCCCCGGGCAGAAAAATATCCCCCAAGATCCGGGAATTCGAGCCGTAGTTGGCCAATATCACGAGGCGCGCAAGGCGGTCTCGGCTACTCTATAAGTGTTAAAGTAAAGTGTGGCTATATTTCTCCACAGAAGCTCGAAAGTAAGGGTTCAAAAAGTTTTGCTAGACCAACTTCGGCTCGATTTCCCCGAACTTGGGCGATATCTTCCAGTCCCGCGGAGTCTAAACTAACTGCTGATGACCTTGGTTTGCAGTGAAATGTACACAGTAACACTTTTTGAACGCTTATTTTCGAGCTTCTGGGACGAAATATAGCCCCACTTCACTTTAAGACTGAAAGAGTAGGCGAGACCGCCTTACGCGCATCGTGATTTTGACCAACCTCCGCTCGATTTCCTTGAATTTCGACGATATTTTCCAGTCCCGGGGACTCTAAACTAACTCCTGATGGCCTTGGTTTGCAGTGAAATTGACGCAGGAAAACTTTTTGAGCGCTCAGTTTCGATCTTCTGGGCCGAAATAGAACCTGACTTCACTTTAAGACTGAAATAGTAGCCGAGACCGCCTTACGCGCATCGTGGTTTTGACAAAGTTCAGCTCAATTTCCCGAAAGTTGGGGGATATTTTCCAGTCCGGGGGACTCTAAACTAACTCCTGATGGCCTTGGTTTGCAGTGAAATGCACACACAATAATTTTTTGAACGCTGACTTTCGAGCTTCTGGGCTGAAATATAGCCCCACTTCACTTTAAGACTGAAAGAGTAGCCGAGACCGCCTTACGCGCATCTTTATTTTGGCAAACTTTGTGTCGATTTTTCGGTACTTACGGGATATTTTCCAGTCCCTGGGACTTTAAACTAGCTCCTGATAGCCTTGGTTTGTAGTGAAATTGACACAGGAAAACTTTTTGAACGCTCACTTTCGAGCTTCTGGGCCGAAATATAACCCCACTTCACTTTAAGACTGAAAGATTAGCCAAGACCGTCTTACGCCCATGGTGATTTTGACAAACTTAGGCTAAATTTCCCGGAATTTGGCGTACATTTTCCAGTGCCTGGGTCTCTAAACTAACTAATGACGGCCTTTTATTTCAGTGAAATGGACACAGGTAAAAGGAGCGCACGCGCCGTGTCAAGCTTCTAGGCCAAAATATAGCCGCACTTCACTTTAAGACTGAAATATTAGCCGAGACCGCCTTAGGCGCATGGTTATTTTGACCAACTTCGGCTTAATTTCCCGGAACTTCGGGGGATATTCTCCAGCCCCGGAGACTCTAAACTAAGTCCTGATGGCCTAGGTTTGCAGTGAAATGGACACAGCAAAACTTTTTGAACCCTAACTTTGGAGCTTCTGGGCCGAAATATAGCCCCACTTCACTTTAAGACTGAAACAATACCAGAGACCGCCTTTCGCGCATGGTAATTTTGATCAACTTCGGCTCGATTTGCCGGAACTTGGGCAATATTTTCCAGTCCCGGGGACTGTAACTAACTCCTGATGGCCTTGCTTTTTAGTGAAAAGGACAAAGCAAAACTTTTCGAACGCACACTTTCGAGCTTCTGGGCCAAAATATAGCGCAACTTCACTTTAAGACTGACAGAGTAGGCGGGACCGCCTTGCGCACATCGTGATTTTGATCAACTTCGGCTCGATTTCCTGGAACTTGGGGGATATTTTCAAGTCGCTTGGACGCTAAACTAAGTCCTGATGGCCTTGTTTTGAAGTGAAATGGACACAGCAAAACTTTTTGAACGCTCACTTTCGAGCTTGTGGGTCAAAATATAGCCCCACCTCTCTTTAAGACTGAAACAGTAGCCGAGACCGCGTTATGCGCATCGTGATTTTGATCAACTTCGGCTCGATTTCCCGGAACTTGGGGGATATTTTCCAGTCCCGGAGACTCTAAACTAACTCCTGATCGTCTTGGTTTGCAGTGAAATGACACAGCAAACTTTTTTGAACGCTCACTTTCGAGCTTCTGGGCCGAAATATAACCCACTTTACTTTAAGACTGAAAGAGTAGCCGAGACCGTCTTACGCGCATCGTGATTTTGACCAGCTTCGGCTCGATTTCCCGGAACTTGGGGAATATTTCCTACTTCCGGGTACTCTAAAGTAACGCCTGATGGCCTTGGTTTGCATTGAAACGGACAGAGGAAAACGTTTTGAACGCTCACTTTCGAGCTTCTGGGCCGAAATATAGCCCCACTTTAGTTTAAGACTGAAAGAGTAGCCGAGACGGCCTTACGCGCATCGTGATTTTGACCAACTTCGGATGGATTTCCTGGAACTTGGGGGATATTTTCAAGTCGCTTGGACGCTAAACTAAGTCCTGATGGCCTTGTTTTGAAGTGAAATGGACACAGCAAAACTTTTTGAACGCTCACTTTCGAGCTTGTGGGTCAAAATATAGCCCCACCTCTCTTTAAGACTGAAACAGTAGCCGAGACCGCGTTATGCGCATCGTGATTTTGATCAACTTCGGCTCGATTTCCCGGAACTTGGGGGATATTTTCCAGTCCCGGAGACTCTAAACTAACTCCTGATGTCTTGGTTTGCAGTGAAATGACACAGCAAACTTTTTTGAACGCTCACTTTCGAGCTTCTGGGCCAAAATATAACCCACTTTACTTTAAGACTGAAAGAGTAGCCGAGACCGTCTTACGCGCATCGTGATTTTGACCATCTTCGGCTGGATTTCCCGGAACTTGGGGGATATTTTCTAGTCCCGGGGATTCTAAACTAGGTCCTGATGGCCCTGTTTTGCAGTGAAATGGAAACAGGAAAAGTTTTTGAAAGCACAGTTTCGAGCTTCTGGGCGAAAATATAGCCCCACTTCACTTGAAGAGTGAAAGATGAGCCGAGTCCGCCTTACGCGCATCGTGATTTTGACCAACTTCGGCTCGATTTGCCGGAACTTAGGGAATATTTTCCAGTTCTGTGGACTCTACACTAATTCGTGATGGCCTTGGTTTGCAATGAAATGGACACAGCAAAACTTTTTGAACGTTCATCTTCGAGCTTCTGGGCCAAAATATAGCCCACTTCACTTTTTAAAAGACTGAAAGAATAGCCGAGACCGCCTTGCACGCATCGTGATTTTTACTAACTCCTGCTCGATTTCCCGGAACTTGGGGGATATTTTCCAGTCCCGGAGACTCTGAACTAACTCCTGATCGTCTTGGTTTGCAGTGAAATGAGCACGGCAAAAGTTTTTGAACGCTCACTTTCGGGCTTCCTGGCCGAAATATAGCCCCACTTCACTTTAAGACTGAAAGAGTAGCCGACACCGCCTTACGCGAATCGTAATTTTGAGTAACTTCGGCTCGATTTACCAGAATTTGGGGGATATTTTCTAGTCCTGGGGATTTTAAATTAACTCGTAATGGCCTATGTTTACAGTGAAATGGACACAGCAAAGATTTGAACGTTCACTTTCGAGCTTCTGGGACGAAATATAGCCCCACTTCACTTTAAGACTGAAAGAGTAGCAGAGACCGCCTTACGCGCATCGTGATTTTGACTAACTTCGGCTCTTTTTCCCGGAACTTGGGGGATATTTTCCAGTCCCGCGGACTCGAAACTAAGTCCTGATGGCCTTGTTTTGCAGTGAAATGAACACAGGAAATTTTTTTGATCGCTCACTTTGGAGCTTCTAGGCCGAAATAGAGCCCCACTTCACTTTAAGACTGAAAGAGTACCCGAGACGGCCTTACGCGCACACGTAGGGGCCAAACCACCCACCAAATGTTTCGTCAGTTCTTGGGTATTTCACATTATTTCGTATTACTTAAAAAGTATTGACTCTTTCTACACTAAACTTGGCAGATGAGCAGGGGGCCTATTGGCAATTGTATTTAGGTGAAAAATGTCAGTAAATGTCAAAGTTGTGACGTCATGTTTTTTGCCACTTTTGAAGTTTTTAATATGCGTATTTTTTACAATGTGTTTGAAAGAGCACATAAAAGGGAGTGGAAACCTGAAAAAATTTTGTCCATATCACAAAAATTAAATGAAATATGGCATTTTTAAACATGAAAAATAACTCTGCAAAATATGGGGTCCCCCCTTTGAGAAAAATCCCCAAATTGGAGCCGTAACTTGGTTCCAGCAAATGCAGCTATGTTGCACATGTGATGTGCCAGATGACTAAAGCAAAAATAAAGAAGAAAATCGGAATAAAAAATTATCACTCTAGTGTTATTGCGTTAAAATTAGTTTCGTTACGTCATAACCTGTAACGTCACCCGTTTTGCTACTGTTAATACCATCCTAACAAAGCCGAAAATCAAATTTCTAAAACCATACGATTTTTGACAACATCAAGCTTTCTATTTTTCTAGATTATTAGCCTTCCTAGAATAAAACTGAAAAAAATAAACCAGAGAGACTGACTTAAGAAGGACAGTATGGTTAAGCAAATTCCGGGGGGGAAACAAAAAAAATTTAACTTATCATATCTCAAAAACTAATCATCATAGCGAAACACGGTTTCTGGCATTTTATTCCTTAAGTCAAGGCCTTTTCAATGACATAATCTTTTTATCAGATTTTGCAAAAAATTATAGCCCGTTTTTGTGACGTCATCAATTATGACGTCATAATCTGACATTTTGTCACAACTTCCAAATTAAAATAAACTGGAGAACAAAGAAAGCTCATCTGCAAAACTTGGTTCAGAAATATGTAAACCAAGCAAATATGCCGTTCATGAAACATTAGGGGGGTGGTTTCGCCCCTACGTGCATCTTTATATTGACCAACTTTGTCTCGATTTTTCGGCACTTACGGGATATTTTCCAGTCCCTGGGACTCTAAACTAACTCCTGCTGGCCTTGGTTCGCAGTGAAATTGACACAGGAAAACTTTTGGAACGCTCACTTTCGAGCTTCTGAGCCGAAATATAGCCCCACTTCACTTTAAGACTGAAAGAGTAACCGAGACCGCCTTACGCGGATGGTGATTTTGACAAACTTCGGCTAAATTTCCCGGAATTTGGGAGATATTTTCCAGTCCCTGGGTCTCTAAACTAACGCCTGATGACCTTGGTTTGCAGTGAAATTGACACAGCAAAACTTTTTAAACACTCACTTTCGAGCTTGTGACCCGAAATATTGCCCCACTTCACTTTAAGACTGAAAGAGTAGCCGAGACCACCTTACGCACATCGTGATTTTGACCAACTTCAGCTCGATTTCCCGGAAGTTGGGGGATATTTTCCTGTCCCGGGGACTCTAAACTAACTCCTGATGGCCTTGGTTTGCAGTGAAATAAACACAGCGAAAGTTTTTGAACGCTCACTTTGAAGGCCCTGGACACTAATAAAGCCCCACTTCACTTTAAGACTGAAACAGTAGCCGAGACCGCCTAACGCGCACCGTGATTTTGACAAACTTCGGCTAAATTTCCCGGAACTTGGGGGATATTTCCCAGTCCCGGGGACTCTAAACTAACTCCTGATGGCCTTGCTTTAAAGTGAAATGGACACAGCAAAACTTTTTGAACGCTGAGTTTCGAGCTTCTGGCCGAAATATAGCCCCGTTTCAAGTTAAGACTAAAGAGCAGCCGAGAACGCCTCACGCGGATGCTGATTTTGATCAAATTCGGCTGGATTTCCCGGAACTTGGAGGTTATTTTTCAGTCCCGAGGACTCTTAAGTAACCCCTGATGGCCTTGGTTTGCATCGAATTGGATACAGCAAGACTTTTTGAAGGCTCCCTTTTGAGCTTGTGGGCCGAAATATAGCCCCACTTCACTTTAAGACTGAAAGAGTAGCCGAGACCGTCTTACGCGCATCGTGATTTTGACCAACGTCTTCTCGATTTTCCGGAACTTGGGAAATATATTCCAGTCCCGGGAACTCTAAACTAACTCCTGATGGCCTTGGTTTGCAGTGAAATGGACACAGCAAATTTTTTTCAGCGCTCACTTTGGAGCTTCTGGGCCGAAATATTGCCCCACTTCACTTTAAGACTGAAACAGTAGCCGAGACCGCGTTACGCGCATCGTAATTTTGACCAACTACGGGTCGATTTGCCGGAACTTGGGGGATGTTTTCCAGTCCCGGGGACTCTATACTAACTCCTGATGGCCTTGGTGTGCAGTGAAATAGCACCACAAAAGTTTTTGAACCCTCACTTTCGAGCTTCTGGGCCAAAATATAGCCCCACTTCACTTTAAGACTGAAAGAGTCGCCGAGACCGCCTTACGCGCATCGTGATTTTGACCGACTTCGGCTCGGTTTCCCGGAACTTGGGGAATATTTTTTACTCCCGCGGACTTTAAACTAACTCCTGATTGCCTTGGTTTGAATTGAAATGGACACAGAAAAACTTTTTGAGCGGTCACTTTCGAGCTTCTTGGCCCAAATATAGCCCCACTTCAGTTAAAGACTGAAAGAGTAGCCGAGACCGCCCTACGCGCATCGTGATTTTGACCGACTTCGGATCGATTTCCCGGAACTTGGGAGATATTTTCTAGTCCCGAGGACTCTAAACTAACTCCTGATCGCCTTGGTTTGTAGTGAAATGGACAGAGGAAAACATTTTGAACGCTCACCTTCGAGCTTCTGGGCCGAAATATAGCCCCACTTCACTTTAAGATTGAAAGAGTAGCCGAGTCCGTCTTACGCGCATCGTGATTTTGACAAACTTCGGCTCGATTTCCCGGAACTTAGGGGATATATTCATGTCCCGGGGACTCGAAACTATCTCCTGATTGCCTTGGTTTGCAGTGAAATGGACACAGCAACTTTTTTTGAACGCTCACTTTGGACCTTCTGGGCCGAAGTAGAGCCTCACTTCTCTTTAAAACTGAAACAATAGCCGAGACGACCTTACGCGTATCTTCATTTTGACAACCTTTGCCCCATTTTTCGGCACTTACAGGATATTTTCCGGTCCCTGGGACTCTAATTCAACTTCTGCTTGCCTTTGTTGGCAGTGAAATTGACACAGGAAGACTTTTTGAACGGTCACTTTCGAGCTTCTGGGCAGAAATATAGCCCCACTTCACTTTAAGACTGAAAGGTTAGCCGAGACCGCCTTACGCGCATGGTGATTTTAACCAACTTCGGCTAAATTTCCCGAAATTTGGGGATATTTTCCACTCCCTGGGTCTCTAAACTAATTCCTGATTCCCTTGGTTTGCAGTGAGATTGACACAGCAAAACTTTTTAAACACTCAC
Organism: Orbicella faveolata; assembly: GCF_042242905.1. NCBI lineage: Eukaryota > Metazoa > Cnidaria > Anthozoa > Scleractinia > Merulinidae > Orbicella > Orbicella faveolata. Next base: position 1,831,770 of record NW_028301552.1, on the reverse strand, counting down.
TTTAGAGCTTCTGGGCCGAAATATTGCCCCACTTCACTTTAAGACTGAAAGAGTAACTGAGATCGCCTTCCGTGCATCGTGATTTTCACCAACTTCGGTTCGACTGCCCGGAAGTTGGGGGATATTTTCTACTCCCGGAAACTCTAAATTAACTCCTGATGGCCTTGGGTTGCAGTGAAATAGACAGAGCAAAATTTTTTAAACGCTCACTTTCAAGCTTTTGGGCAGAAATGTAGCCCCACTTCACTTCAAGACTGAAAGAGTAGCGGAGACCGTCTTACGCGCATCGTGATTTTGACTAACTTCGGCTCGATTTTCCGGAAATTAGGGGATATTTTCCAGTGCCGGGGACTCTAAACTAAACCCTGATGTCTTTATTTTTGGGTGAAATGGACACAGGTAAAAGAAGCCCAACCTAGGTGTAGAGCTTCTAGGCCGAAATATAGCCCCACTTTATTTTAAGACTAAAAGAGTAGCCGAGACCGCCTTACGCGAATGGTGATTTTTGAGCATCTTAGGCTCGATTTGCGGGGACTAGGGGGATATTTTCCAGTCCCGGGGACTCTAAACTAACTCCTGATTGCCATATTATTAAGTGAAAAGGACAGATGTAAAAGAAGCGGAGCTAGATGTGGAACTTCTAGGCCGAAATATAGCCCCACTTTATTTTAAAACGGAAAGAGTACCGAAAACTCTTACGCACATCGTGATTTTCAGCAACTTTGGTTGAATTGCCGGATTTTGGACTTTAAAGACTGAAATAGTAGCCGAGACCGCCTTACGCGCATCGTGATTTTGACCAACTTGGGCTCGATTTCCCGGAGCTTGGGGACAACTTTCCAGTGCCCGGGACTATAAACTAACTCCTGATGGCCTTGTTTTGCAGTGAAATGGACACAGGAAAACTTTTGGAACGCTCACTCTCGAGCTTCTGGTTCAAAATATAGCCCCACTTCACTTTAAGACTGAAAGGGTAGCCGAGACCGCCTTACGCGCATCGTGATTTCGACCAACTTCGGCCCAATTTCCGGGAACTTGAGGGATATTTTCTAGTCGCGTGGACTCTAAAGCAACTGCTGATGGCCTTGGTTTGCAGTGAAATCGACACAGCAAAACTTTTTGAACGCTCACTTTCGAGCTTCTGGGCCGAAAAAGGGCCCCACTTTACTTTAAGTCTGAAAGAGTAGCCGAGACCGCCTGACGCGCATGGTGATTTTTAACCTCTTCGGCTCGACTTGCCAGAACTTGGGGGATACTTTCCAGTCCCGGGACTCTAAACTACCTCCTGATGGCTTTAGTTTTCAGTGAAATTGAATGAGGTAAAAGGAGCGCACGCTCCGTGCCGAGCTTCTACGCCAAAATATAGCCCACCTAATTTTAAGAGTGAAAGAGTAGCTGAGACCGCCTTACGCGCATCGTGATTTTCAGCAACTTCGGCTTTATTTCCCGAAACTTGGTAGATATTTTCCAGTCGCGGGAGTTCTTAACTAGCTCCTGATCGTCTTGGTTTGCAGTGAAATGGACACAGGAAAACTTTTTAAACGCTCACTTTTGAGTTTCTGGGCCAAAATCTAGCCCAACTCTCCTTTAAGACTGATAGAGTAGCCGAGACCCGCTTACGCGCATGGCGATTTTGACCAACTTCGGCTCGAATGCCCGAAACTTGGGGGATATTTTCCAGTCCCAGGGACTCTAAACTAGCTCCTAATGGCCTTGGTTTGCAGTGAAATGGACACAGGAAAACATTTTAAACGCTCTCTTTGGAGCTTCTCTGCCGAAATAGAATTCCACTTCACTTTAACACTAAAAGAGTAGCCGAGACCGCCTGACGCGCATCGTGATTCTCACCCACTTCGGCAAGATTAACCGGAACTTAGGGAATATTTTCCAGTCCCGGAGACTCTATACTAACTCCTGATTGCCTTAGTTTTCAGGAAAATGGACACAGGTAAGAGCAGCGCACGCTCGGTGTCGAGCTTCTAGGCCGACATATAGCCCCACTTCATTTTAAGACTGAAAGAGTGGCCGAGACCGCCTTACGCGCATCGTGATTTTAAACACCTTTGGCTCGATTCCCGGGAACTTGGGGGATATTTTCCAGTCCCAGTGGCTGTAAACTAACTCGTGATGGCCTTTGTTTTTAATAAAACTGACAAGGGTAAAAGGAGCGGACTATCGGTGTCGAGCTTCTAGACCGAAATATTGCCCCAATTTATTTTAAGACTTAATGAATAGGGAAGAACGCATTACGCGCATCGTGATTTTGAGCAACTTTGGCTCGATTTGCCGAAACTTGGGGGATATTTTCCAGTCCTGGGGATGTTAAACTAACTCCTGATCACTTAAGTTTTCAATGAAATGGACACAGGTAAAAGGAGCCAACGCTCAGTGTCCAGCTTCTAGGCCGAAATATAGCCCTACTTTATTTTAGAACTTAAGGGGTAGCCGAGACTGCGTTACGTGCAGCGCGATTTTGAGCAACTTTCGCTTCATTTACCGGAACTTGGGGGATATTAGCCAGTCCCGGGGACTCTAAGCTAACTCCTGATGGCCTTAGTTTTCAGTGAAATGGACACAGCTAAAAGCAGCGTACGCTCGGTGTGGAGCTTCTAGGTCAAAATATAGCTGCACTTTATTTTAAGACTGAAAGAGTAGCCGAGACCGTCTTACGCGCATCGTGATTTTGAGGATCTTTGGCTCGATTTGCCGGAACTTGGGAGATATTTTCCAGGCCCGGGGACTCTAAACTAACTCCTGATGACCTTAGTTTCCACTAAAATAGACACAATTAAAAGGAGCGCACGCTCGGTGTCGAGCTTCAAGTCCGAAATATAGCCCCACTTCATTTTAAGACTGAATGAGTAGACGAAACCGCCTTACGCGTATCGTAATTTTAGGCAGCTATGGCTCGATTTGCAAAACTTGCAGAAATTTTCCAGTTCTAGGGACTCTAAACTAACTTCTGATGGCCTTAATTTTCAGTGAAATAAACACAAGTAAAACGAGCGCACGCTTTGTGTCGAGCTTCTAGGTCGAAATATAGCCCAATTCATTTTAAGACCGAAAGAGTAGCCGAGACCGCCTTACGCGCATCGTGATTTTGAGGAATTTTGGCTCGATTTGCCGGAGCTTAGGGGATATTTTGCAGTCCTGGGGACTCTAGACTAACTGCTGATGGCCCTAGCTTTTAGTGAAATGGACACAGGTAAAAGGAGCGGACGCTCGGTGTCGAGCTTCTAGGCCGAAATATAGCCCCGCTTTATTTTAAGTTAAAAGAGTACCCAAGACCGCCTTACGCCAATCGTGATTTTAAGAGATTATGGCTCGATTTGCCGAAACTTGGGGGATATTTTCCAGTCCCGGGGACACTAAACTAACTACCGATGGCTTTGGTTTGCAGTCAAATGGACACAGGAAAGCGTTTTGAACGTTCACGTTTGAGCTTCTGGGCTAAAATGTAGCCCAATTTCACTTTAAGACTGAAACAGTAGCCGAGACCGTCTCACGCGCATCGTTATTTTGAGCAACTTCGACTCGATTTCCCGGAACTTGTGGGATATTTTCCAGCCCCGGAAATTCTAAACTAACTAGTGATGGCCTGGGTTTGCAGTGAAATGGACACAGCAACACTTTTTGAACGCTCACTTTCGAGCTTCTGGGCCGAACTATAGCCCCACTTCACTTTAAGACTGAAAGAGTAGCCAAGGCCGCCTTACGCGCATCGTGATTTTGAGCAACTTTGGCTTGATTTGCCGGAACTTGAAAGATATTTTCCACTCTTGTGGACTATAAACTAACTCCTTATGGCCTTAGTTTTCAGTGAAATGGACACAAGTAAAAGGAGCGCACGCTCGGTGTCGAGCTTCTAGGTCTAAATATAGCCCCACTTCATTTTAAGACTGAAAGAGTAGCCGAGACCGCCTTACGCGCATCGTTATTTTGAGCGACTTTGGCTCTACTTGCGTAATCTTATGGGAAAACTTCCAGACCTGGGGTTTCTAATTTAACTCCTGATGGCCTTAGTTTTCAGTGAAATGGACACAGGCAAAATTAGCGAACGCTCGGTGTCGAGCTTCTAGGGCAAAATATAACCCCACTTCATTTTAGACTAAAAGAGTAGCCGAGAGTCCCTTACGCGCATTGTGATTTTGAGCAACTTTGGCTTGATTTTCCTGGCCTTGGGGGAAATCTTGCAGTCACGGGGACTTTAAACTAACTTTTGATGGCCATAGTTTTTAGTGAAATGGACACAGGTAAAACTAGCGCAAGCTCGGTGTCGAGCTTCTAGGCCGAAATATAGCGCCACTTCATTCTAAAGCTAAAAAAGTAGCCGAGACGTTCTAACACGCATTTTGATTTTAAGAAACTTTGGCTCGATTTGCTGAAACTTGGGGGATATTTTCTAGTCCCAGAGACTCTAAACTAACTCTCTATGGCCTTAGTTTTCAGTGAAATGGACACAGTTAAAAGGAGCGCACGCTCGTTTTCGAGCATCTAGAGCGAAATATAGTTCCGCTTTACTTTAAGTTAATAGAGTAGCCAGGACGGCCTTACCCGCATCGTGGCTTTGAGCCACTTTGGGTCGATTTTCCGAAACTTGGGGATATTTTCCAGTCCTGGGGACTCTAAACAAACTCTCTATGGCCTTAGTTTTCAGTGAAATGGACACAGGTAAAAGGAGCGCACGGTCGGTGTCGAGCTTTTAGGTCGAAATATAGCCCAATTTATTTTAAGACAGAAAGAGTAGACGAAACTGCCTTAGGCGTATCGTAGTTTTAAGCAACTATGGCTCGATTTGCCGAAACTTGGGGGATATTTTGCAGTCCCGGGGCCTCTAAACTATCTCCTGATAGCCTTAGATTTCAGTGAAAAGGACACAGGTAGAAAGAGCGCACGCTCGGTGTCGAGATTCTAGGCCAAAATATAAGCCCACTTCATTTTAAGGCTGAAAGAGTAGCCGACACCGCCTTATGCGCATCGTGATTTTGAGCAACTTTGGCTCGATTTGCCGAAACTTAGGGGATATTTTCCAGTCTCAGAGACTCTAAACTAACTCTCTATGGCCTTAGTTTTCAGTGAAATGGACACAGTTAAAAGGAGCGCACGCTCGTTTTCGAGCTTCTAGAGCGAAATATAGTTCCGCTTTACTTTAAGTTAATAGAGTAGCCAGGACCGCCTTACGCGCATCGTGATTATCACCCACTTTGGCTTGATTTGCCGGAACTTGGGGGATATTTTCCAGTCGCGGGGACTCTAAACTAACTCCTGATGACCTTAGTTTTCAGTGAAATGGACACAGGTAAAAGCAGCGCACACTCGGTGTCGAGCTTCTAGGTCGAAATATAGCCCCACTTTATTTTAAGACTGAAAGAGTAGCCGAGACTGGCTTACGCGCATCGTGAGTTTGAGCCACTTTGGCTCGATTTCAAGGAACTTAGGGGATATATTCCAGTCCCGGACACTCTACACTAACTCCTGATGACCTTAGTTTTCAGTGAAATGGACACAGGTAAAAGCAGCGCATGCTCAGTGTCCTGGTTTTAGGCCCAAATATAGTCCCAATTCATTTTAAGATTGAAAGATAAAACGAAACCGCCTTACGCGCATCGTGATTTTCAGCCACTTTGGCTTGATTTGCCGGAACTTGGGGGATATTTTCCAGTCCCGGGGACTCTAAACTAACTCCTGATGGTCTTAGCTTTCAGTGAAATGGACGCAGGTAAAAGGAGCGCACTCTCAGTGTCGAGCTTCTAGGCCAAAATAAAGCCCCACGTTATTTTAAGACTGATGGAGTAGCCGAGACTGCATTACGCGCATCGTGATTTTGAGCAACTTTGCCTCCAATTGCTGGAAATTGGGGGATTTTTCCAGCCCACGGACTTTAAACTAACTCCTGATAATCTTCGTTTGCAATGAAATTCACACAGCAAAACTTTCTGAACCCTTACTTTTGAGCTTCTGGGCAGAAATATAGCCCCACCTTACTTTATAACTAAAGGGGAAGCTCAGACCTTCTTACGAACATCGTAATTTTCACCAAATTGGCTCGATTTCCCGGAACTTGGGGATATTTTTAAGGCTCGAGGACACTAAACTAACTCCTGATGGCCTTGTTTTGCAGTGAAATGGACACAGCAAAACTTTTCGAATGCGCACTTTCGAGCCTCTGGGCCGAAATATAGCGCAACTTCACTTTAAGACTGAAAGAGTAGCCGGGACCGCCTTGCGCGCATCGTGATTTTGACCAACTTGGGCTCGATTTCCCGGAACTGGGGGGATATTTTCTACTTCCGCGTACTCTAACCTAACGCCTGATGGCCTTGGTTTGCAGTGAAATGGACACAGCAAAACTTTTTGAACGCTCACTTTCGAGCTTGTGGGCCGAAATACAGCCACACTTCACTTTAAGACTGAAACAGTAGCCGAGACCTCGTTACGTGCATCGTGATTTTGATTAACTTCTGCTCGATTTCCCGGAACTTGGGGAATATTTTGCAGTCCCGGGGACTCTAAACTAACTCCTGATGGCCATGGTTTGCAGTGAAATTTACACAGCACAAGTTTTTGAACGCACACTTTCGAGGTTCTGGACCGAAATAGAGCCCCAGTTCACTTGAAGACTGAAAGAGTAGCCGAGACCGACTTACGCGCATCCTGATTTTCAGCAACTTCGGCTCGATTTTCCGGAACTTAGGGGATATATTCCAGTTCTGAGGACTCTAAACTAATTCCTGATGGCCTTGGTTTGCAGTAAAATGGACACAGCAAAACTTTTTGAACGCTCAATTTCGAGCTTCTGGGCCAAAATATAACCCCACTTTACTTTAACACTAAAAGGGTAGCCGAGACCGCCTTACGCGCATGGTGATTTTGACAAACTTCGGGTTGATTTCCCGGAACTTGGGGGATATTTTCCAGTCCCGGGGACTCTAAACTAACTCCTGCTTGTCTTGGTTTGGAGTGAAATGGAAACAGCAAAACTTTTTGAACGCTGACTTTCCAGCTTCTGGGCCCAAAAGTTTAGCCCCACTTCATTTTAAGAATGAAAGAGGACTCTAAACTAACTCCTGATTGCCTTGGTTGGCCGAGCAATGGACACAGAAAAACTTTTTGAACGCTCACTTTCGAGCTGCTGGGTCGAAATATAGCCCCACTTCACTTTAAAACTGAAATAGTAGCCGAGACCGCCTTGCGCGCAATGTGATTTTGACCAACTTCCGCTTGATTTCCCGGAACTTGGGGGATATTTTACAGTCCCGGGGACTCTAACGTATTTCCTCTTGGCCTTGATTTGCAGTGAAATGGACACAGGAAAACTTTTTGAACGCTCACTTTCGAGCCTTTGGGCCGAAATATAGCCCATTTCATTTTAAGGCTGAAAGAGTAGACGAGACCGCCTTACGCGCATCGTGATTTTGAGCCTCTATGGCTCGATTTCCCGGAACTTGGGGGATAGTTTCCAGCTTTGGGAGCTCTAAACTAACTCCTGATTGCCTTAGTTTTCAGTCAAATGGACACAGATTAAATTAGCGCACGCTCAGTGCCGAGCTTCTAGGTCGAAATATAGCCCTACTTCATTTTAAGACTGAAAAAATAGACGAAACGGCCTTACGCGCATCGTGATTTTGAGATACTTTGGCTCAATTTTCGGGAACTTATGAGATATTTTTCAGTCCCAGGGACTCTAAACTAACTCCCGATCGCGTTGGTTTGCATTGAAATGGACAGAGCAAAACATTTTAAACGCTCACCTTCAAGCTTCTGAGCCGAATATAACCCCACTTCACTTTAAGCCTGAAAGAGTAGCCGAGACCGCCGTACGCGCGTCGTGGTTTTGACCAACTTCGGTTAAATTTCCCGGAACTTGGGGAATATTTTCCAGTCCCGGGGACTCTAAACTGACCCCCGACGTCCTTGGTCTGCAGTAAAATGGACACAGCAAAACTTTTTGAACGCTCACTTTCGAGCTTCTGGGCCGAAATATAGCTCCACTTTACTTTAAGAGTGAAAGAGTAGCCGAGACCGCCTTACGCCCATGGTAATTTTGACCAACTTCGGCTCGATTTCCGGGAACTTGGGGGATATTTCAGAGTCCCGCGGACTCTAAAGTAACTCCTGATGGCCTTGCTCTGGAGTGAAAAAGACACAGCACAACTTTTTGAACGCTCACTTTCGAGCTTCTGGGCGGAAATATCACCCCAGTTCACTTTAAGAATGAAAGAGTACCCGGGACCACCTTACGCGCATCGTGATTTTGACCAAGTTTGGCTCGATTTCCCGGGAAATGCGGGATATTTTCCGGTATCGGGGACTCTAAACTAACTCCTGAATGGCTTGGTTTGGAGTGAAATGGACACAGCAAAACTTTTTGAACGTTCACTTTCGAGCTTCTTGGCCGAAGCATAGCCCTACTTCACTTTAAGACTAAAAGAGTAAGTGAGAGCGCCTTACGCGCATCGTGATTTTGACCAACTTCGGCTCGATTTCCCGGAACTTGGGGGATATTTTTTTAGTCCCGGGGACTCCAAACTAACTCCTGATTGCCTTGGTTTGCATTGAAATGGACATAGGAAAACATTTTGAACGCTCACCTTCGAGCTTCTGGGCCCAAATATAGCCCCACTTCACTTTAAGACTTTAAGAGTAGCCGAGACCGCCTTACGCGCATCGTGATTTTGACCAGCTTAGGCTCGATTTCCCGGAACTTGGGGCATATTTTCAAATCCGGCGGACTCTAAACTAACAGCTGATTGCCTTGCTTTGCAGTGAATTGGACACAGAAAACTTTTTCAACCCTCACTTTCGACCTTCTTTGCCGAAATATAGCCACACTTCACTTTAAGACTGAAAGAGTAGCCGAGACCGCCTTACAGGCATCGTGATTTTGACAAACTTGGCATCGATTTCTAGGAACTTGGGGGGTATTTTCCAGTCCCGAGGACTCTAATCTAACTCCTGATCGCCTTGGTTTGTATTGAAATGGACAGAGGAAAACATTTTGAACACCCACCTTCGAGCTTCTGGGCCGAAATATAGCTCCACTCTACTTTAAGATTCAAAGAGTAGCCGAGTCCGTCTAACGCGCATCGTGAGTTTGACAAACTTTGGCTCGATTTCCCGGAACTTAGGGGATATATTCAAGTCTCGGGGACTCTAAACTATCTCCTGATTGCCTTGGTTCGCAGTGAAATGGACACAGCAACTTTTTTTGAACGCTCACTTTGGACCTTCTGGGCCGAAGTAGAGCCTCACTTCACTTTAAGACTGAACGAATAGCCGAGACGGCCTTACGCGTATCTTCATTTTGACAACCTTTGTCCCCATTTTCCCGCACTTACAGGATATTTGCCAGTTCCTGGGACTCTAAGCTAACTTCTGCTCGCCTTTGTTTGAAGTGAAATTGACACAGGAAGACCTTTTGAACGGTCACTTTCGAGCTTCTGGGCAGAAATATAGCCCCACTTCACTTTAAGACTGAAAGATTAGCCGAGACCGCCTTACGCACATGGTGATTTTGACCAACTTCGGCTAAATTTCCCGGAATTTGGGGGATATTTTCCACTCCCTTGGTCTCTAAACTAATTCCTGATGGCTTTGGTTTGCAGTGAAATTGACACAGAAAAACCTTTTTAAACACTCACTTTAGAGCTTCTGGGCCGAAATATTGCTCCACTTCACTTTAAGACTGAAAGAGTAGCCGAGACTCTCGTTTGCAATGAAATAGACAGAGCAAAACTTTTTAAACCCTCACTTTCAAGCTCTTGGGCAGCAATGTAGCCCCACTTCACTTCAAGACTGAAAGAGTAGCCGAGACCGCCTTACGCACATCGTGATTTTGACCATCTTCGGCTTGATTTCGCGGGACTTGGGGGATATTTTCTAGTCCCGGGGATTCTAAACTAAGTCCGGATAGCCTTGTTTTGCAGTGAAATTAAAACAGCCAAACTTTTTGAAAGCAAAGTTTCGAGCTTCTAGGGCGAAATATAGCCCCACTTCACTTGAAGAGTGAAAGATGAGCCGAGTCCGCGTTACGCGCGTCGTGATTTTGACCAACTTCGGCTCGATTTGCCGGAAATTAGGGAATATTTTCCAGTTCTGTGGACTCTAAACTAATTCCTGATTGCCTTGGTTTGCAGTGAAATGGACACAGCAAGACTTTTTGAACGCATATCTTCGAGCTTCTGGCCTAAAATATAGCCCAACTTCACTTTAAGACTGAAAGAATAGCTGAGACCGCCTTGCGCGCATCGTGATTTTGAGCAACTTCGGCTCGATTTCCCGGAATTTGGGGGATATTTTCCAGTCCCAGAGACTCTAAACTAACTCCTGATCGTCTTGGTTTGCATTGAAATAGAGACAGCGAAACTTTTTGAGCGCTCACTTTCGAGCTTCTGGCCCGAAATATAGCCCACTTTACTTTAAGACTGAAAGAGTAGCCGAAACCGTCTTGCGCGAATCGTGATTTTGACCAACTTCGGGTCGATTTCCCGGAGCTTGGCGGATATATTCGAGTGCCGCGAGCTCTAAATTAACTCCTTATGGCCTTGGTTTTCGGAGAAATGGACAGAGCAAAACTTTTTTAACACTCACCTTCTAGCTTGTGGGCTTAAATAGAAGCCCACTTCACTTTAACCCTGAAATAGTAGCCGAGACCGCCTTACGCGCATCGTGATTTTGACCAAGTTCAGCTCGATTTCCCGGAACTTGGGGGATATTTTCCAGTCCGGGGGACTCTAAACTAACTCCTGACGGCCTTGGTTTGCAGTGAAATGCACAGAGCATAACTTTTTTAACGATCACTTTGCAGCTTCTGGGACGAAATATAGCCCCACTTCACTTTAAGACCGAAAGAGTAGGGGAGACCGCCTTACAGGCATCATGATTTTGACCAACTTCAGCTCGATTTCTCGGAACTTGGGGGATATTTTCCAGTGCCGGGGACTCTAAACTAACTCCTGATTGCCTTGCTTTGCATTGAAACTGACAGAGCAAAACGTTGTGAAGACTCACCTTCGAGCTTCTGGGCCGAAATATAGCCCCACTTCTTTTTAAGGGTAAAAGTAGCGGAGTCTGTCTTACGCAAATCGTGATTTTGACTAACTTCGGCTCGATTTCCCGGAACCTGGGGGATATATTCCAGTCCCGGGAGCACTAAACTAACTCCTGATGGCGTTGGTTTCCAGTGAAATGGACACAGCAAATTTTTTTGAACCCTTACTTTGGAGCTTCTGGGCCGAAATAGAGCCCCACTTTATTTTAACACTAAAAGAGTAGCCGAGACGGCCTTACGCGCTTATTTATTTTGCCAAACTTTGTCTCGATTTTTCGGTACTTACGGGATATTTTCCAGTCCCTGGGACTCTAAACTAACTCTTGATGGCTTTGGTTCGAAGTGAAATTGATACAGGAAATCTTTTTGAACGCTCACTTTCCAGCTTCTGGGGCGAAATATAGCCCCACTTCACTTTAAGACTGAAAGATTAGCTAAGACCGCCTTACGCCCTGGTGATTTTGACAAACTTCGGCTAAATTTCCCAGAATTTGGGGGATATTTTCCACTGCCTGGGTCTCTAAACTAACACCTGATGGCCTTGGTTTGCAGTGAAATTGAGACAGCAAAACTTGTTAAACACTTAGTTTCGAGCTTCTGGGCCGAAATATTGCCCCACTTCACTTTAAGACTGAAAGAGTAGCCGAGACCGCCGTACGCGCGTCGTGATTTTGACCAACTTTGGCTAAATTTTCCGGAACTTGGGGGATATTTTCCATTCCCGGGGACTCTAAAATGGCCCCCGACGTCCTTGGTCTGCAGTAAACTGGACACAGCAAAACTTTTTGAACGCTCACTTTCGAGCTTCTGGACCGAAATATAGCTCCACTTTACTTTAAGATTGAAAGAGTAGCCGAGACCGGGTTACGCGCATCTTAATTTTGACCAACTTCGGCTCGATTTCCCGGAACTTGGGGGATATTTTACAGTCCCGCGGACTCTAAAGTAACTCCTGATGGCCTTGCTTTGGAGTGAAATGGACACAGCAAAACTTTCTGAACGCTCACTTTCAAGCTTCTGGGCCGAAATATTGCCCCAGTTCACTTTAAGAATGAAAGAGTAGCCGAGACCGCCTTACGCTTATCGTGATTGTGACCAATTTTGGCTCGATTTCCCGGGAAATGGGGGATATTTGCCGGTACCGGGGACTGTAAAGTAACTCCTGATTGCCTTGGTTTGCATTGAAATGGAGAGAGCAAAACTTTTTGAACGCTCCCCTTCGAGCTTCTGAGCCGAAATATAGCCCCACTTCACTTTAAGACTTAAAGAGTAGCCGAGACCGTCTTACGCGCATCGTGGTTTTGACCAACTTCGGCTAGATTTCCCGAAACTTCGGGGATATATTCCAGTCCCAAGGACTCTAAAGTAATTCCTGATTGCCTTGGTTTAGAGTGAAATGGACACAGCCAATTTTTTTGAAGGCATACTTTCGAAATTCTGGGGAGAAATATAGCCCCACTTCACTTTAAAACTGAAAGAGTAGCCGAGACCGCCTTAGGCGCATCGTGATTTTGACCAACATCGGCTCGAGTTTCCGGAACTTAAGGGATATTTTTCAGTCCCAGGCACTCTAAACTAACTCACGATGGCCTTGGTTTTCAGTTAAATTGAGAGAGCAAAACTTTTTGAACGCTCACTTTCGAGCTTCTGGACCGAAATATAGCCCTACTTCACTTTAAGACTGAAAGAGTAGCCGAGACCGCCTTACGCGCATCGTGATTTTGACCAACTTCGTCTCGATTTCGCGGAACTTGGGGGATATTTTCGAGTTCCGGGGACTCTAAACTAACTCCTGATGGCTTTGGTTTGCAGTGAAATGGACACAGGATAACTTTTTGAACGCTCACTTTCGAGCTTCTGGGCCGAAGCATAGCCCTACTTCACTTTAAGACTGAAAGAGTAGCTGAGATTGCCTTACGCGCATCGTGATTTTGGGTTACTTCGGCTCGATTTCCCGGAACTTGGGAAATAAATCCCAGTCCCGGGCACTCTAAACTAATTCCTGATGGCCTTGGTTTTCAGTGAAATGGACACAGCCAAACTTTTTGAACGTTCGCTTTCGAGCTTCTGGGCCGAAATATAGCCCCACTTCACTTTAAGACTGAAAGAGTAGCCGAGACCGCCTTACGCGCATGGTAACTTTGTCCAACTTCGGCTTGATTTCTCGGGGTTTGGGGGATATTTTCCCGTCCCGGAGGCTCTAAACTAACACCTGATTGCCTTGGTTTTCAGTGAAATGGACACAGGTAAAAGGAGCTCACGCTAGGTTTCCAGGTTGTAGGCCGAAATCTAGCCCCACTTTATTTTAAGACTGAAAGGGTAGACGAAACCGCCTTAAGCGCATCGAAATATTTAGCCACTATGGCTCGATCTGCCAAAACTTGGGGGATATTTTCCAGTCCCGGGGACTATAAGCTAACTCCTGATAACCTTAGTTTTCAGTAAAATGGTCACAGGTAACAGGAGCGCACGCTCCCTGTCGAGCTTCTAGGTCGAAATAAAGCCCCACTTCATTTTAAGACTGAAAGAGTAAACGAAACTGCCGTACGCTTATCGTAATTTTAAGAAACTATGGCTCAATTTGCCGAAACTTGGAGGATAGTTTCCAGTCTCGAGGACTCTAAACTATCTCCAGATGGACTTAGTTCTTAGTGAAAAGGACACAGGCAAAAGGAGCGCACGCTCGGTGTCAAGCTTGTAGAACCGAAATATGGCCCCACTTCATTTTCAGAGTGAAAGAGTAGCCGAGACCGCCTTACTCGCATCTTGATTTTGAGCATCTTTGTTTCGATTTGCCGGAATTCGGGCAATATTTTCCAGTCCCGAGGACTCTATGCTAACTCATGATGAACTTAGTTTTCAGTGATATGTAGACAGGCAAAAAAGGGGCACGCTCGGTGTCGAGCTTCTCGGCCGAAATATAGCCTCACTTCAATTTAAGACTGAAAGAGTAGCCGAGACCGCCTTACGCGCATGGTGATTTTGAGCAACTTTGGCTCGATCTGCCAGAATTTGGGAAATATTTTCCAGTCCCAAGGACTCTAAACTAACACCTGATGGCCTAAGATGTCAGTGAAATGGACACAGGTAAAATTAGCGCACGCCCGGTCTCGAGCTTCTAGGTCGAAATATAGCCCCCCTTAATTTTAAGACTGAAACAGTAGCCGAGACCGCCTTACGCGCATCCCGGGGACACTAAACCAACTCCCGATGACCTTGGTTTGCAATTTAATGAACTCAGCAAAAGATTCTGGACGCTCACCTTCGAGTTTCAGGGCCGAAATATAGCCCTACTTAAATTTAAGACTGAAAGAATAGCCGAGAGCCCGTTACGCGCATGGTGATTTTGATCAACTTCGGCGCGATTTCCTGGAGCTTGGAGAATATTTTCCACTCCCGGGGACTCTAAACTAACTCCTGACGGCCTTGGTTTCCAGTGAAAGGGACAGAGCAAAACTTTTTGAACGCGTACTTTCGAGCTTCTCTGCCGTACTATAGTCCAACTTCACTTTAAGACTGAAAGACTAACCGAGAGCGCCTTACGCGCATCGTGACTTTGACCAACTTCGGCTCGATCTGGCGGAACTTGGGAAATATTTTCTAGTCCCAAGGGCTCTAAACTAACTCCTGATGGCCTTGCTTTGCAGTGAAATGGGCACAGCAAAACTTTTCGAATGCGCACTTTCGAGCCTCTGGGCCGAAATATAGCGCAAGTTCACTTTGGGACTGAAAGAGTAGCCGGGACCGCCTTGCGCGCATCGTGATTTTGACCAACTTGGGCTCGATTTCCCGGAACTGGGGCGATATTTTCTACTTCCGCGTACTCTAAACTAACGCCTGATGGCCTTGGTTTGCAGTGAAATGGACACAGCAAAACTTTTTGAACGCTCACTTTCGAGCTTGTGGGCCGAAATAAAGCCACACTTCACTTTAAGAGTGAAAGGGTAACCGAGACCGCGTTACGCGCATCGTGATTTTGATCAACTTCTGCTCGATTTCCCGGAACTTGGGGAA
Organism: Orbicella faveolata; assembly: GCF_042242905.1. NCBI lineage: Eukaryota > Metazoa > Cnidaria > Anthozoa > Scleractinia > Merulinidae > Orbicella > Orbicella faveolata. The sequence goes on along the minus strand of NW_028301552.1, from coordinate 1,816,706 downwards.
TATTTTGCAGTCCCGGGGACTCTAAACTAACTCCTGATGGCCATGGTTTGCAGTGAAATTTACACAGCACAAGTTTTTGAACGCACACTTTCGAGGTTCTGGACCGAAATAGAGCCCCACATCACTTGAAGACTGAAAGAGTAGCCGAGACCGACTTACGCGCATACTGATTTTGAGCAACTTCAGCTCGATTTGCCGGAACTTAGGTGATTTATTCCAGTTCTGAGGACTCTAAACTAATTCCTGATTGCCTTGGTTTGCAGTAAAATGGAAACAGCAAAACTTTTTGAACGCTCAATTTCGAGCTTCTGGGCCAAAATATAGCCCCACTTTACTTTAACACTAAAAGGGTAGCCGAGACCGCCTTACGCGCATGGTGATTTTGACAAACTTCGGGTTGATTTCCCGGAAATTGGGGGATATTTTCCAGTTCCGGGGACTCTAAACTAACTCCTGCTTGTCTTGGTTTGGAGTGAAATGGAAACAGCAAAACTTTTGGAACGCTGACTTTCCAGCTTCCGGGCCCAAAAGTTTAGCCCCACTTCATTTTACGAATGAAAGAGTAGCCGAGGCCGCCTTACGCGCATCGTAATTTTGACTAACTTAAGCTCGATTTTCGGAAACTTGGGGGATATTTTCCAGTCCCGGGGACTCTAAACTAACTCCTGATGGCCTTGCGTTGCAGTGAAATGGACACAGGAAATCTTTTTTAACGCTCTTTTGCGAGCTTCTGGGCCAAAACAAAGCCACACTTCACTTTAAGACTGAAAGAGTAGCCGAGACCGCCTTATGCGAATCGTGATTTTGACAAACTACGCCTCGATTTCCCGGAACTTGGGGGATATTTTCCAGACCCGGGAACTTTAAACTAACTCCTGATTGCCTTGGTTTGCAGTAAAATGGAAACGGCAAAACTTTTTCAACGCTCACTTTAAAGCTTCTGGGCCAACACATAGCCCCACTTCACTTTAAGACTTAAAGAGTAGCCGAGACCGACTTACGCGCATCGTGATTTTGACGAAGTTCGGCTCCATTTCCCGGAACTGGGGGGATATTTTCCAGTCCCGGGGACTCTAAACTAACTCCTGATTGCCTTGGTTGGCCGAGCAATGGACACAGGAAAACTTTTTGAACGCTCACTTTCGAGCTGCTGGGTCGAAATATAGCCACACTTCACTTTAAAACTGAAAGAGTAGCCGAGACCGCCTTGCGCGCAACGTGACTTTGACCAACTTCCGCTTGATTTCCCGGAACTTGGGGGATATTTTACAGTCCCGGGGACTCTAACGTATTTCCTCTTGGCCTTGGTTTGCAGTGAAATGGACACAGGAAAACTTTTTGAACGCTCACTTTCGAGCCTTTGGGCCGAAATATAGCCCATTTCATTTTAAGGCTGAAAGAGTAGACGAGACCGCCTTACGCGCATCGTGATTTTGAGCCTCTATGGCTCGATTTCCCGGAACTTGGGGGATAGTTTCCAGCTTTGGGAGCTCTAAACTAACTCCTGATTGCCTTAGTTTTTAGTGAAATGGACACAGATTAAATTAGCGCACGCTCGGTGCCGAGCATCTAGGTCGAAATATAGCCCCACTTCATTTTAAGACTGAAAAAATAGACGAAACGGCCTTACGCGCATCGTGATTTTGAGCAACTTTGGCTCAATTTGCCGGAACTTGTGGGATATTTTTCAGTCTCAGGGACTGTAAACTAACTCCCGATCGCCTTGGTTTGCATTGAAATGGACAGAGCAAAACATTTTAAACGCTCACCTTCAAGCTTCTGAGCCGAATATAGCCCCACTTCACTTTAAGCCTGAAAGAGTAGCCAAGACCGTGTTACGCGCATCGTGATTTTGACCAACTTTGGCTTGATTTTCCGGAACTTGGGGGATATTTTCCAGTCCTGGGGACTCTAAACTAACTCCTGATGGCCTTGCTTTTTAGTGAAATGGACACAGGAAAACTTTTTGAACGCTCACTTTGGACCTTCTGGGCCGAAATATAACCCCACTTAACTTTAAGACTTAAAGAGTTGCCGAGATCGCTTTACGCGCATCGTGATTTTGACCATCCTCGGCTTGATTTCCCGGGACTATGGGGATATTTTCTAGTCCCGGGGACTATAAACTAAGTCCTGATGACCTTGTTTTGCAGTGAAATTGAAACAGCAAAAGTTTTTGAAAGCAGTGTTTCGAGCTTCTGGGCCGAAATATAGGCCCACTTCACTTGAGGAGTGAAAGATGAGCCGAGTCAGCCTTACGCGCATCGTGATTTTGACCAACTTCGGCTCGATTGGCCAGAACTTAGGGAATATTTTCCAGTTCTGTGGACTCTAAACTAATTCCTGATGGCCTTGGTTTGCAATGAAATGGACACAGCAAAACTTTTTGAACGCTCATCTTCGAGCTTCTGCGCCAAAATATAGCCCAACTTCACATTAAGACTGAAAGAATAGCCGAGACCGCCTTACAGACATCGTGATTTTGACCAAGTTCAGTTCGATTTCCCGGTACTTGGGGGATATTTTCCAGTCCGGGGGACTTTAAAATAACTCCTGATGGCCTTTTTTGCAGTTAAATGCACGAAGCGTAACTTTTTAAACGGTCACTTTCAAGCTTCTGGGCTGAAATATAGGCCCACTTCACTTTAAGACTGCAACAATAGCCGACCCGCGTTTCGCGCATCGTGATTTTGACCAACTTCGGATCGATATCCCGGAACTTGGGGGATATTTTCCAGTCCTGGGGACCCTAAACTAACTCCTGATCACCTTGGTTTGAAGTGAACTTGACAAGGGAAAACTTTTTGAACGCTCACTTTCGAGCTTCTGGGGCGAAATATAGCCCCACTTCACTTTAAGACTGAAAGATTGGCCAAGACCGTCTTACGCCCATGGTGATTTTGACAAACTTAGGCTAAATTTCCCGGAATTTGGGGGATATTTTCCACTCCCTGGGTCTCTATACTTACTCCTGATGGCCTTGGTTTCCAGTGAAATTGACACAGGAAAACTTTTTAAACACTCAGTTTCGAGCTTCTGGGCCGAAATATTGCCCTACTTCACTTTAAGACTGAAAGAGTAGCCGAGACCGCCGTACGCGCGTCGTGATTTTGACCAACTTCGGCTAAATTTCCCGGAACTTGGGGGATATTTTCCATTCCCGGGGACTCTAAACTGACCCCCGACGTCCTTGGTCTGCAGTAAACTGGACACAGCAAGGCTTTTTGAACGCTCATTTTCGAGCTTCTGGGACGAGATTTAGCCCCACTTTACTTTAAGACTAAAAGAGTAGCCGATTCCGCCTTACGCGCATCGTGATTTTGACCAACTTCGGCTCGGTTTCCCGGAACTGGGGGCGTACTTTTTAGTCCCGCGGACTCTAAAGTAACTCCTGATGGCCTTGGTTCGCATTGAAATGGACACAGCAAAACTTTTTGAACGTTCACTTTCGAGCTTCTTGGCCCAAATCTAGCCCCACTTCACTTAAAGACTGAAAGAGTAAGCGAGAGCGCCTTACGCGCATCGTGATTTTGACCAACTTCGGCTCGATATCCCGCAACTTGGGGTATATTTTTTTAGTCCCGGGGACTCTAAACTAACTCCTGATTGCCTTGGTTTGCATTGAAATGGACATAGGAAAACATTTTGAACGCTCACCTTCGAGCTTCTGGGCCCAAATATAGCCCCACTTCACTTTCAGACTGTAAGAGTAGCCGAGAACGCCTTACGCGCATCGTGATTTTGGCCAGCTTAGGCTCGATTTCCCGGAACTTGGGGCATATTTTCAAATCCGGCGGACTCTAAACTAACACCCGATTTTCTTGCTTTGCAGTGAATTGGACACAGCATAACTTTTTCAACGCTCACTTTCGACCTTTTTTGCCGAAATATAGCCACACTTCACTTTAAGACTGAAAGAGTAGCCGAGACCGCCTTACGCGCATCGTGATTTTGACCAACTTCGGATCGATTTCTAGGAACTTGGGGGGTATTTTCCAGTCCCGAGGACTCTAAACTAACCCCTGATCGCCTTGGTTTGTATTGAAATGGACAGAGGAAAACATTTTGAACGCTCACCTTCGAGCTTCTGGGCCGAAATATAGCCCCACTCTACTTTAAGATTGAAAGAGTAGCCGAGTCCGTCTTACGCGCATCGTGAGTTTGACAAACTTTGGCTCGATTTCCCGGAACTTAGGGGATATATTCAAGTCTCGGGGACTCTAAACTATCTCCTGATTGCCTTGGTTTGCAGTGAAATGGACACAGCAACTTTTTTTGAACGCTCACTTTGGACCTTCTGGGCCGAGGTAGAGCCTCACTTCACTTTAAGACTGAACGAATAGCCGAGACGGCCTTACGCGTATCTTCATTTTGACAACCTTTGTCCCCATTTTCCCGCACTTACAGGATACTTTCCAGTCCCTGGGACTCTAAGCTAACTTCTGCTCGCCTTTGTTTGCAGTGAAATTGACACAGGAAGACCTTTTGAACGGTCACTTTCGAGCTTCTGGGCAGAAATATAGCCCCACTTCACTTTAAGACTGAAAGATTAGCCGAGACCGCCTTACGCATATGGTGATTTTGACCAACTTCGGCTAAATTTCCCGGAATTTGGGGGATATTTTCCACTCCCTGGGTCTCTAAACTAATTCCTGATGGCTTTGGTTTGCAGTGAAATTGACACAGCAAAACCTTTTTAAACACTCACTTTAGAGCTTCTGGGCCGAAATATTGCCCCACTTCACTTTAAGACTGAAAGAGTAGCCGAGACCGCTTTACGGGCATGGTGATTTTAACCAACCTCGGCTCGATTGCCAGGAAGTTGAGGGATATTTTCTACTCCCTGGGTCTCTAAACTAATTCCTGATGGCTTTGGTTTGCAGTGAAATTGACACAGCAAAACCTTTTTAAACACTCACTTTAGAGCATCTGGGCCGAAATATTGCCCCACTTCACTTTAAGACTGAAAGAGTAGCCGAGACCGCCTTACGGGCATGGTGATTTTAACCAACCTCGGCTCGATTGCCAGGAAGTTGGGGGATATTTTCTACTCCTGGAAACTCTAATTTAACTCCTGATGGCCTTCGTTTGCAGTAAAATAGACGGAGCTAAACTTTTTAAACGCTCACTTTCAAGCTCTTGGGCAGCAATGTAGCCCCACTTCACTTCAAGACTGAAAGAGTAGCCGAGACCGCCTTACGCGCATCGTGATTTTGATCAACTTCGGCTCGATTTTCCGGAAATTGGGGGATATTTTCCAGTGCCGGAACCTCTAAACTAAACCCTGGTGTCTTTATTTTTTGCTGAAATGGACACAGGTTAAAGAAGCGCAAGCTAGGTGTCGAGCTTCTAGGCCGAAATATAGCCCCACTTCATTTTAAGACTAAAAGACTAGCCGAGACCGCCTTACGCGAATGATGATTTTTGAGCATCTTTGGCTGGATTTGCGGGGACTAGGGGATATTTTTCAGTCCCGGGGACTCTAAACTAACTCCTGATTGCCGTATTATTAAGTGAAAAGGACAGAGGTAAACGAAGCGGACGCTAGGTGTGGAGCTTCTAGGCCGAAATATAGCCCCACTTTAATTTAAAACGGTAAGAGTAGCAAAAACTCTTACGCACATCGTGATTTTCAGCAACTTTGGTTGATTTGCCGGATTTTGGTTGATATTTTACAGTCCCGGGGACTCTAAACTAACTTCTGATGGCCTTAATTTTTACTAAAATGGACACAGATAAAAGGAGCGCTCGCTCGGTGTCGAGCTTCTAGGCCGAAATATAGTCCCACTTCACTTTAAGACGGAAAGAGTAGCAAAGAACGCCTTCCGCGCATCGTGATTTTCACCAAGTTCGGCTCAATTTCCCGCAACTTCGAGGATATTTTCCAGTCCCGGGATTTCTAAACTAACTCCTCATTGTCGTGGTTTGCAGTGACGTGGACCTAGCAGAACTTTTTAAACGCTCACTTGTGAGTTTCTGGAACAAAATATAGCCCAACTTTACTTTAAGACTGATAGAGTAGCCGAGACCGGCTTACGCGTATGGTGATTTTGACCAAATTTGGCTCGATTTCCCGGAACTTGGGGGATATATTCCAGTCCCAGGGACTCTAAACTAACTCCTGATGGCCTGGGTTTGCAGTGAAATGGACACAGGAAAACTTTTTGAACGCTTCCTTTCGAGCTTCCGGGCCGAAACATAGCCCCACTTCACTTTAAGACTTAAAGAGTAGCCGACACCGCCTTACGCGCATCGTGATTTTGACCATCTTCGGCTTGATTTCGCGGGACTTGGGGGATATTTTCTAGTCCCGGGGATTCTAAAGGAAGTCCGGATGGCCTTGTTTTGCAGTGAAATTGAAACAGCCAAACTTTTTGAAAGAAAAGTTTCGAGCTTCTGGGCCAAAATATAGCCCCACTTCACTTGAAGAGTGAAAGATGAGCCGAGTCCGCCTTAGGCGCATCGGGATTTTGACCAACTTCGGCTCGATTTGCCGGAAATTAGGGAATATTTTCCAGTTCTGTGGACTCTAAACTAATTCCTGATTGCCTTGGTTTGCAGTGAAATGGACACAGCAAAACTTTTTGAACGCTTATCTTCGAGCTTCTGGCCTAAAATATTGCCCAACTTCACTTTAAGACTGCAACAACATCTGAGACCGCCTTGCGCGCATCGTGATTTTGAGCAACTTCGGCTCGATTTCCCGGAATTTGGGGGATATTTTCCAGTCCCGGGGACTCTAAACTAACTCCTGATCGTCTTGGTTTGCAGTGAAATTGACTCAGCAAAACTTGTTAAACACTCAGTTTCGAGCTTCTGGGCCGAAATATAGCCCCACTTCACTTTAACACTGAAAGAGTAGCCGAGACCGCCTTACGCGCATGGTAAATATGTCCAACTTCGGCTTGATTTCTCGGGTGTTTGGGGGATATTTTCCGGTCCCGGAAGCTCTAAACTAACTCCTGATTGCGTTGGTTTTCAGTGAAATGGACACAGGTAAAAGGAGCGCACGGTAGGTTCCAGGTTGTAGGCCGAAATCTAGCCCCACTTTATTTTAAGACTGAAAGGGTAGACGAAACCGCCGTAAGCGCATCGAAATTTTTAGGCACTATGGCTCGATCTGCCAAAACTTGGGGGATATTTTCCAGTCCCGGGGACTCTAAGCTAGCTCCTGATAACGTTAGTTTTCAGTAAAATGGTCACAGGTAACAGGAGCGCACGCTCCCTGTCGAGCTTCTAGGTCGAAATAAAGCCCCACTTCATTTTAAGACTGAAAGAGTAAACGAAACTGCCGTACGCTTATCGTAATTTTAAGAAACTATGGCTCAATTTGCCGAAACATGGAGGATAGTTTCCAGTCTCGAGGACTCTAAACTATCTCCAGATGGACTTAGTTCTTAGTGAAAAGGACACAGGCAAAAGGAGCGCACGCTCGGTGTCAAGCTTGTAGAACCGAAATATGGCCCCACTTCATTTTCAGAGTGAAAGAGTAGCCGAGACCGCCTTACTCGCATCTTGATTTTGAGCATCTTTGGCTCAATTTGCCGGAATTCGGGCAATATTTTCCAGTCCCGAGGACTCTATGCTAACTCATGATGAACTTAGTTTTCAGTGATATGTAGACAGGCAAAAGGAGCGCACGCTTGGTGTCGAGCTTCTCGGCCGAAATATAGCCCCACTTCATTTTAAGACTGAAAGAGTAGCCGAGACCGCCTTACGCGCATGGTGATTTTGAGCAACTTTGGCTCGATCTGCCAGAATTTGGGAAATATTTTCCAGTCCCAAGGACTCTAAACTATTACCTGATGGCCTAAGATGTCAGTGAAATGGACACAGGTAAAATTAGCGCACGCCCGGTCTCGAGCTTCTAGGTCGAAATATAGCCCCCCTTAATTTTAAGACTGAAAGAGTAGCCGAGACCGCCTTACGCGCATCGTGATTTTGGGCCACTTTTGCTCGATTTCCCGGAAGTTGGCGAATAATTTAAAGTCCCGGGGACGCTAAACTAACTCCCGATGACCTTGGTTTCCAATTTAATGAACACAGCAAAAGATTCTGGACGCTCACCTTCGAGCTTCAGGGCCGAAATATAGCCCTACTTAAATTTAAGACTGAAAGAATAGCCGAGAGCCCGTTACGCGCATGGTGATTTTGATCAACTTCGGCGCGATATCCTGGAACTTGGAGAATATTTTCCACTCCCGGGGACTCTAAACTAACTCCTGATGGCTTTGGTTTCCAGTGAAAGGGACAGAGCAAAACTTTTTGAACGCGCACTTTCGAGCTTCTTGGCCGAACTATAGCCCAACTTCACTTTAAGACTGAAAGACTAACCGAGACCGCCTTACGCGCATCGTGATTGTGGGCCACTTTTGCTCGATTTCCCGGAAGTTGGCGAATAATTTAAAGTCCCGGGGACGATAAACTAACTCCCGATGACCTTGGTTTCCAATTTAATGAACACAGCAAAACATTCTGAACGCTCACCTTCGAGCTTCAGGGCCGAAATATAGCCCTACTTAAATTTAAGACTGAAAGAATAGCCGAGAGCCCGTTACGCGCATGGTAATTTTGATCAACTTCGGTGCGATTTCCTGGAGCTTGGAGAGTATTTTCCACTCCCGGGGACTCTAAACTAACTCCTGACGGCCTTGGTTTCCAGTGAAAGGGACAGAGCAAAACTTTTTGAACGCGCACTTTCGAGCTTCTTGGCCGAACTATAGCCCAACTTCACTTTAAGACTGAAAGACTAACCGAGAGCGCCTTACGCGCATCGTGACTTTGACCAACTTCGGCTCGATCTGGCGGAACTTGGGAAATATTTTCTAGTCCCAAGGGCTCTAAACTAACTCCTGATGGCCTTGCCTTGCAGTGAAATGGACACAGCAAAACTTTTCGAATGCGCACTTTCGAGCCTCTGGGCCGAAATATAGCGCAACTTCACTTTAAGACTGAAAGAGTAGCCGGGACCGCCTTGCGCGCATCGTGATTTTGACCAACTAGGGCTCGATTTCCCGGAACTGGGGCGATATTTTCTACTTCCGCGTACTCTAACCTAACGCCTGATGGCCTTGGTTTGCAGTGAAATGGACACAGCAAAACTTTTTGAACGCTCACTTTCGAGCTTGTGGGCCGAAATAAAGCCACACTTCACTTTAAGAGTGAAAGGGTAACCGAGACCGCGTTACGCGCATCGTGATTTTGACCAAGTTCAGCTCTATTTCCCGGAACTTGGGAAATATTTTCCAGCCCCGGGGACTCTAAACTAACTCCTGATAGCCATGGTTTGCAGTGAAATTTACACAGCACAAGTTTTTGAACGCACACTTTCGAGGTTCTGGACCGAAATAGAGCCCCACTTCACTTGAAGACTGAAAGAGTAGCGGAGACCGACTTACGCGCATCCTGACTTTGAGCAACTTCGGCTTGATTTTCCGGAACTTAGGGGATATATCCCAGTTTTGAGAACTCTAAACTAATTCCTGATGGTTTTGGTTTGCAGTAAAATGGACACAGCAAAACTTTCTGAACGCTCAATTTCGAGTTTCTTGGCCAAAATATAGCCCCACTTTACTTTAACACTAAAAGGGTAGCCGAGACCGCCTTACGCGCATGGTGATTTGGAGAAACTTCGGGTTGATTTCCCGGAAATTGGGGGATATTTTCCAGTCCCGGGGACTCTAAACTAACTCCTGCTTGTCTTGGTTTGGAGTGAAATGGAAACAGCAAAACTTTTTGAACGGTGACTTTCCAGCTTCTGGGCCCAAAAGTTTAGCCCCACTTCATTTTAAGATTGAAAGAGTAGCCGAGGCCGCCTTACGCGCATCGTAATTTTGACTAACTTAAGCTCGATTTTCGGAAACTTGGGGGATATTTTCCAGTCCCGGGGACTCTAAACTAACTCCTGATGGCCTTGCGTTGCAGTGAAATGGACACAGGAAATCTTTTTTAACGCTCTTTTGCGAGCTTCTGGGCCAAAACAAAGCCACACTTCACTTTAAGACTGAAAGAGTAGCCGAGACCGCCTTATGCGAATCGTGATTTTGACAAACTACGCCTCGATTTCCCGGAACTTGGGGGATATTTTCCAGACCCGGGAACTTTAAACTAACTCCTGATTGCCTTGGTTTGCAGTAAAATGGAAACGGCAAAACTTTTTCAACGCTCACTTTAAAGCTTCTGGGCCAACACATAGCCCCACTTCACTTTAAGACTTAAAGAGTAGCCGAGACCGTCTTAAGCGCATCGTGATTTTGACGAAGTTCGGCTCCATTTCCCGGAACTGGGGGGATATTTTCCAGTCCCGGGGACTCTAAACTAACTCCTGATTGCCTTGGTTGGCCGTGCAATGGACACAGGAAAACTTTTTGAACGCTCACTTTCGAGCTGCTGGGTCGAAATATAGCCCCACTTCACTTTAAAACTGAAAGAGTAGCCGAGACTGCGTTGCGCGCAACGTGACTTTGACCAAATTCCGCTTGATTTCCCGGAACTTGGGGGATATTTTACAGTCCCGGGGACTCTAACGTATTTCCTCTTGGCCTTGGTTTGCAGTGAAATGGACACAGGAAAACTTTTTGAACGCTCACTTTCGAGCCTTTGGGCCGAAATATAGCCCATTTCATTTTAAGGCTGAAAGAGTAGACGAGACCGCCTTACGCGCATCGTGATTTTGAGCCTCCATAGCTCGATTTCCCGGAACTTGGGGGATAGTTTCCAGCTTTGGGAGCTCTAAACTAACTCCTGATTGCCTTAGTTTTTAGTGAAATCGACACAGATTAAATTAGCGCACGCTCGGTGCCGAGCTTCTAGGTCGAAATATAGCCCCACTTCATTTTAAAACTGAAAAAATAGACGAAACGGCCTTACGCGCATCGTGATTTTGAGCAACTTTGGCTCAATTTGCCGGAACTTGTGGGATATTTTTTAGTCTCAGGGACTGTAAACTAACTCCCGATCGCCTTGGTTTGCATTGAAATGGACAGAGCAAAACATTTTAAACGCTCACCTTCAAGCTTCTGAGCCGAATATAGCCCCACTTCACTTTAAGCCTGAAAGAGTAGCCGAGACCGTCTAACGCGCATCGCGATTTTCAGCAACTTTGGCTTGATTTTCCGGAACTTGGGGGATATTTTCCAGTCCCGGGGACTCTAAACTAACTCCTGATGGTCTTGCTTTGCAGTGAAATGGACACAGCAAAACTTTTTGAACGCTCACTTTGGACCTTCTGGGCCGAAATATAACCCCACTTCACGTTAAGACTTAAAGAGTTGCCGAGACCGCTTTACGCGCATCGTGATTTTGACCATCTTCGTCTTGATTTCCCGGGACTTGGGGATATTTTCTAGTCCCGGGGACTATAAGCTAAGTCCTGATGACCTTGTTTTGCAGTGAAATTGAAACAGCAAAAGTTTTTGAAAGCAGAGTTTCGAGCATCTGGGTCGAAATAAAGCGCCACTTCACTTGAGGAGTGAAAGATGAGCCGAGTCTGCATTACGCGCATCGGGATTTTGACCAACTTCGGCTCGATTTGCCGGAACTTAGGGAATATTTTCCAGTTCTGTGGACTCTAAACTAAGTCATGATGGCCTTGGTTTGCAATGATATGGACACAGCAAAACTTTTTGAACGCTCATCTTCGAGCTTCTGCGCCAAAATATAGCCCCACTTCACGTGAAGACTGAAAGAATAGCCGAGACCGCTTTAAAGACATCGTGATTTTGACCAAGTTCAACTCGATATCCCGGAACTTGGGGGATATTTTCCAGTCCTGGGGACCCTAAACTAACTCCTGATCACCTTGGTTTGAAGTGAACTTGACAAGGGAAAACTTTTTGAACGCTCACTTTCGAGCTTCTGGGGCGAAATATAGCCCCACTTCACTTTAAGGTATTCCTGGAGGCTAAAGTGACATTTTTGTTTTGCCAAAATTTTTTTGTCCGCTGGAAGATAATTTTAAAACACAAACGTATGCTAAGTTTTAGGTCGGAAAAACCAAACCCGTCTGAGATATTGGCATGCGAAGTTTCGTTTCTATGTAGGTTTTCGCGGTAAAAATACGAAAAAATGTCCTGCTGTGGTCTCCCAAAGGATGGTCTTGTTGACAGCTCAACGCAATAAAACCTGGTAATTCGAAATGTGACAGCCTCTTTGATCGTGATGGCAGCCGAGGAAGCAGTAAATGCGCTCGACCGTACTTTCAGAGAGAACGGGTAAATAAATCGCTTCGTGTACTGAATTTGTTAATGCTTGACGTCGTGGCCACAAACAGTCCTTCTGGGATACGGATGCTAAAAGATAAAAGCAATTGTAAGTAACAGCGCTTTGGCAGAGTCATTGTAATTACAGTAAACAAAAGCGCACTGGAAAATCATCGGTCAAGGTTAGCTAATGTTTTCACATAAAATTTGTAGCTACACAAGCTAACAAAACATGAATCAAAAATTTCACTGGGAAGCACCAAGGGGAAGTGAAATAAACGTATGTTATGGACGCTTATGTAATGAGAATGTATTCATTGCTCACAGATCACATATCATAGAAACGTGAGAAAATCTCAATGCTAGACAAGACAACTAATCGAGCCATCAATCTTCAATGAAAAAAGTTATGAAATTGAGACGGTTTGTTGTAAGCTACAAATCAAGATACAAGCAGGAGTCTCACCATTCCCTATTGCTTTCCTCACGAAGTTCCTTTAGCGGTGGTTCGTAGTCAGAGTCATCGTGGGGAGAATCGGTCGTTGATTTCTGCTCTTGTTTGGCGTTGACAATGGTTTTAGTTGTTTGAAAGGTCTCCAAGACCCCTTCATCTCTCAGTTGCCGTTCTACATCTTTCGCACTTTTTAGTGTCTTTCCACCAGGGTTTGTGTAGCGTAGGTAGACCTTAACTCCCGAGGACGACTCCCTCTCCTCCTGTTTTATCGTCCAGCCAGCTTCCCTCAACTTATCAAAATCTAGCGCAATTCTTGATTGTGTTCCAGAACCACGAATCGCATTACCCTTCACCGCCTTCGCCGCTTTCTCGCTAGTTTCTCTCTGTCGCTTTTTCGGCGGCATCACTCCGACTACTTCTTTTTTTCTTTCGTTTTTTTTTCGCTATATTCTCTCGCGCGTCCTATCTTTCGCTCGCTTCGAATGTCAACTGAAAGAGTAGCCGAGACCGCGTACGCGCGTCGTGATTTTGACCAACTTCGGCTAAATTTCCCGGAACTTGGGGGATATTTTCCATTCCCGGGGACTCTAAACTGACCCCCGACGTCCTTGGTCTGCAGTAAACTGGACACAGCAAGGCTTTTTGAACGCTCATTTTCGAGCTTCTGGGACGAGATATAGCCCCACTTTACTTTAAGACTAAAAGAGTAGCCGAGCCCGCCTTACGCGCATCGTGATTATGACAAACTTCGGGTAGATTTCCCGGAAATTGGGGGATATTTTCCAGTCCCGGGGACTCTAAACTAACTCCTGCTTGTCTTGGTTTGGAGTGAAATGGAAACAGCAAAACTTTTTGAACGCTGACTTTCCAGCTTCTGGGCCCAAAAGTTTAGCCCCACTTCATTTTAAGATTGAAAGAGTAGCCCTAACTTCGGCTCGGTTTCCCGGAACTTGGGGAATATTTTTTAGTCCCGCGGACTCTAAAGTAACTCCTGATGGCCTTGGTTCGCATTGAAATGGACACAACAAAACTTTTTGAACGTTCACTTTCGAGCTTATTGGCCCAAATATAGCCCCACTTCACTTTAAGACTTTAAGACGTTAAGAGTAGCCGAGATCGCCTTACGCGTATCGTGAGTTTGACCAGCTTAGGCTCGATTTCCCGGAACTTGGGGATATTTTCAAATCCGGCGGACTCTAAACTAACACCTGATTGCCTTGCTTTGCAGTGAATTGGGCACAGCATAACTTTTTCAACGCTCACTTTCGACCTTCTTTGCCGAAATATAGCCACACTTCACTTTAAGACTGAAAGAGTAGCCGAGACCGCCTTACGCACATCGTGATTTTGACCAACTTCGGATCGATTTCTAGGAACTTGGGGGGTATTTTCCAGTCCCGAGGACTCTAAACTAACCCCTGATCGCCTTGGTTTGTATTGAAATGGACAGAGGAAAACATTTTGAACACCCACCTTCGAGCTTCTGGGCCGAAATATAGCCCCACTCTACTTTAAGATTGAAAGAGTAGCCGAGTCCGTCTTACGCGCATCGTGAGTTTGACAAACTTTGGCTCGATTTCCCGGAACTTAGGGGATATATTCAAGTCTCGGGGACTCTAAACTATCTCCTGATTGCCTTGGTTTGCAGTGAAATGGACACAGCAATTTTTTTTGAACGCTCACTTTGGACCTTCTGGGCCGAGGTAGAGCCTCACTTCACTTTAAGACTGAACGAATAGCCGAGACGGCCTTACGCGTATCTTCATTTTGACAACCTTTGTCCCCATTTTCCCGCACTTACAGGATACTTTCCAGTCCCTGGGACTCTAAGCTAACTTCTGCTCGCCTTTGTTTGCAGTGAAATTGACACAGGAAGACCTTTTGAACGGTCACTTTCGAGCTTCTGGGCAGAAATATAGCCCCACTTCACTTTAAGACTGAAGGCTTAGCCGAGACCGCTTTAGGCACATGGTGATTTTGACCAACTTCGGCTAAATTTCCCGGAATTTGGGGGATATTTTCCACTCCCTGGGTCTCTAAACTAATTCCTGATGGCTTTGGTTTGCAGTGAAATTGACCCAGCAAAACCTTTTTAAACACTCACTTTAGAGCTTCTGGGCCGAAATATTGCCCCACTTCACTTTAAGACTGAAAGAGTAGCCGAGACCGCCTTACGGGCATGGTGATTTTAACCAACCTCGGCTCGATTGCCAGGAAGTTGGGGGATATTTTCTACTCCCTGGGTCTCTAAACTAATTCCTGATGGCTTTGGTTTGCAGTGAAATTGACACAGCAAAACCTTTTTAAACACTCACTTTAGAGCATCTGGGCCGAAATATTGCCCCACTTCACTTTAAGACTGAAAGAGTAGCCGAGACCGCTTTACGGGCATGGTGATTTTAACCAACCTCGGCTCGATTGCCAGGAAGTTGGGGGATATTTTCTACTCCCTGGGTCTCTAAACTAATTCCTGATGGCTTTGGTTTGCAGTGAAATTGACACAGCAAAACCTTTTTAAACACTCACTTTAGAGCATCTGGGCCGAAATATTGCCCCACTTCACTTTAAGACTGAAAGAGTAGCCGAGACCGCCTTACGGGCATGGTGATTTTAACCAACCTCGGCTCGATTGGCAGGAAGTTGGGGGATATTTTCTACTCCCTGGGTCTCTAAACTAATTCCTGATGGCTTTGGTTTGCAGTGAAATTGACACAGCAAAACCTTTTTAAACACTCACTTTAGAGCATCTGGGCCGAAATATTGCCCCACTTCACTTTAAGACTGAAAGAGTAGCCGAGACCGCCTTACGGGCATGGTGATTTTAACCAACCTCGGCTCGATTGCCAGGAAGTTGGGGGATATTTTCTACTCCCTGGGTCTCTAAACTAATTCCTGATGGCTTTGGTTTGCAGTGAAATTGACACAGCAAAACCTTTTTAAACACTCACTTTAGAGCTTCTGGGCCGAAATATTGCCCCACTTCACTTTAAGACTGAAAGAGTAGCCGAGACCGCTTTACGGGCATGGTGATTTTAACCAACCTCGGCTCGATTGCCAGGAAGTTGGGGGATATTTTCTACTCCCTGGGTCTCTAAACTAATTCCTGATGGCTTTGGTTTGCAGTGAAATTGACACAGCAAAACCTTTTTAAACACTCACTTTAGAGCTTCTGGGCCGAAATATTGCCCCACTTCACTTTAAGACTGAAAGAGTAGCCGAGACCGCCTTACGGGCATGGTGATTTTAACCAACCTCGGCTCGATTGCCAGGAAGTTGGGGGATATTTTCTACTCCTGGAAACTCTAAATTAACTCCTGATGGCCTTCGTTTGCAGTGAAATAGACAGAGCAAAACTTTTTAAACGCTCACTTTCAAGCTCTTGGGCAGCAATGTAGCCCCACTTCACTTCAAGACTGAAAGAGTAGCCGAGACCGCCTTACGCGCATCGTGATTTTGATCAACTTCGGCTCGATTTTCCGAAAATTGGGGGATATTTTCCAGTGCCGGAATCTCTAAACTAAACCCTGGTGTCCTTAGTTTTTGCTGAAATGGACACAGGTTAAAGAAGCGCAAGCTAGGTGTCGAGCTTCTAGGCCGAAATATAGCCCCACTTCATTTTAAGACTAAAAGAGTAGCCGAGACCGCCTTACGCGAATGATGATTTTTGAGCATCTTTGGCTGGATTTGCGGGGACTAGGGGGATATTTTTCAGTCCCGGGGACTCTAAACTAACTCCTGATTGCCGTATTATTAAGTGAAAAGGACAGAGGTAAACGAAGCGGACGCTAGGTGTGGAGCTTCTAGGCCGAAATATAGCCCCACTTTAATTTAAAACGGTAAGAGTACCATAAACTCTTACGCACATCGTGACTTTGGTTGATTTGCCGGATTTTGGTTGATATTTTACAGTCCCGGGGACTCTAAACTAACTTCTGATGGCCTTAATTTTTACTAAAATGGACACAGATAAAAGGAGCGCTCGCTCGGTGTCGAGCCTCTAGGCCGAAATATAGCCCCACTTCACTTTAAGACGGAAAGAGTAGCAAAGAACGCCTTCCGCGCATCGTGATTTTCACCAAGTTCGGCTCAATTTCCCGCAACTTCGAGGATATTTTCCAGTCCCGGGATTTCTAAACTAACTCCTCATTGTCGTGGTTTGCAGTGACGTGGACCTAGAAGAACTTTTTAAACGCTCACTTGTGAGTTTCTGGAACAAAATATAGCCCAACTTTACTTTAAGACTGATAGAGTAGCCGAGACTTGCTTACGCGCATGGTGATTTTGACCAAATTTGGCTCGATTTCCCGGAACTTGGGAAATATATTCCAGTCCCGGGGACTCTAAACTAACTCCTGATGGCCTGGGTTTGCAGTGAAATGGACACAGGAAAACTTTTTGAACGCTCAGTTTCGAGCTTCCGGGCCGAAACATAGGCCCACTTCACTTTAAGACTTAAAGAGTAGCTGAGACCGCCTTACGCGCATCGTGATTTTGACCATGTTCGGCTTGATGTCGCGGGACTTGGGGGATATTTTCTAGTCCCGGGGATTCTAAACTAAGTCCGGATGGCTTTGTTTTGCAGTGAAATTGAAACAGCCAAACTTTTTGAAAGCAAAGTTTCGAGCTTCTAGGCCGAAATATAGCCCCACTCCACTTGAAGTGTGAAAGATGAGCCGAGTCCGCCTTATGCGCATCGTGATTTTGACCAACTTCGGCTCGATTTGCCGGAAATTAGGAAATATTTTCCAGTTCTGTGGACTCTAAACTTATTCCTGATGGCCTTGGTTTGCAGTGAAAGGGACACAGCAAGACTTTTTGAACGCTTATCTTCGAGCTTCTCGCGTAAAATATAGCCCAACTTCACTTTAAGACTGAAAGAATAGCTGAGACCGCCCTGCGCGCATCGTGATTTTGACCAACTTCGGCCCGATTTGCCGGAATTTGGGGGATATTTTCCAGTCCCGGAGACTCTGAACTAACTCCTGATCGTCTTAGTTTGCATTGAAATGGACACAGGGAAACTTTTTGAACGCTGACTTTCGAGCTTCTGGCCCGAAATATAGCCCACTTTACTTTAAGACTGAAAGAGTAGCCGAAACCGTCTTGCGCGAATCGTGATTTTGACCAACTTCGGGTCGATTTCCCGGAGCTTGGCGGATATATTCGAGTCCCGCGAGCTCTAAATTAACTCCTTATGGCCTTGGTTTTCGGAGAAATGGACAGAGCAGAACTTTTTTAACACTAACCTTCTAGCTTGTGGGCTTAAATAGAAGCCCACTTCACTTTAACCCTGAAATAGTAGCCGAGACCGCCTTACGCGCATCGTGATTTTGACCAAGTTCAGCTCCATTTCCCGGAACTTGGGGGATATTTTCCAGTCCGGGGGACTCTAAACTAACTCCTGACGGCCTTGGTTTGCAGTGAAATACACAGAGCATAACTTTTTTAACGATCACTTTGCAGCTTCTGGGACGAAATATAGCCCCACTTCACTTTAAGACTGAAAGAGTAGCCGAGACCGCCTTACAGGCATCGTGATTTTGACCAACTTCAGCTCGATTTCCCGGAACTTGGCGGATATTTTCCAGTCCGGGGGACTTTAAACTAACTCCTGATGGCCTTTGTTTGCAGTTAAATGCACAAAGCGTAACTTTTTAAACGGTCACTTTCGAGCTTCTGGGCCGAAATATAGCCCCACTTCACTTTAAGACTGAAACAATAGCCGAGATCGCGTTTCGCGCTTCGTGATTTCAACTAACTTGGGCTCGATTTCCCGGAACCTGGGGGATATATTGCAGTCCCGGGAACACTAAACTAACTCCTGATGCCCTTGGTTTGCAGTGAAATTGACACAGCAAATTTTTTTGAACCCTTACTTTGGAGCGTCTTGGCCGAAATAAAGCCCCAGTTCACTTTAAGAATGAAAGAGTGGCCGAGACAGCCTTACGCTTATCGTGATTGTGACCTACTTTGGCTCGATTTCCCGGGAAATGGGGGATATTTTCCGGTACCGGGGACTCTAAAGTAACTCCTGATTGCCTTAGTTTGCATTGAAATGGAGAGAGCAAAACTTTTTGAACGCTCGCCTTCGAGCTTCTGAGCCGAAATATAGCCCCACTTCACTTTAAGACTTAAAGAGTAGCCGAGACCGTCTTACGCGCATCGTGGTTTTGACCAACTTCGGCTAGATTTCCCGAAACTTCGGAGACATATTCCAGTCCCAAGGACTCTAAAGTAATTCCTGATGGCCTTGGTTTACAGTGAAATGGACACAGCCAATTTTTTTGAAGGCATACTTTCGAAATTCTGGGGAGAAATATAGCCCCACTTCACTTTAAAACTGAAAGAGTAGCCGAGACCGCCTTAGGCGCATTGTGATTTTGACCAACATCGGCTCGAGTTTCCGGAAATTAAGGGATATTTTTCAGTTCCGGGGACTCTAAACTAACTCACGATGGCCTTGGTTTTAAGTTAAATTGAGAGAGCAAAACTTTTTGAACGCTCACTTTCGAGCTTCTGGACCGAAATATAGCCCTACTTCACTTTAAGACTGAAAGAGTAGCCGAGACCGCCTTACGCGCATCGTGATTTTGACCAACTTCGTCTCGATTTCGCGGAACTTGGGGGATATTTTCCAGTTCCGGGGACTCTAAACTAACTCCTGATGGCTTTGGTTTGCAGTGAAATGGACACAGGATAACTTTTTGAACGCTCACTTTCGAGCTTCTAGGCCGAAGCATAGCCCTACTTCACTTTAAGACTGAAAGAGTAGCTGAGATTGCCTTACGCGCATTGTGATTTTGGGTTACTTCGGCTCGATTTCCCGGAACTTGGGAAATAATTCCCAGTCCCGGGCACTCTAAACTAATTCCTGATGGCCTTGGTTTTCAGTGAAATGGACACAGCCAAACTTTTTGAACGTTCACTTTCGAGCTTCTGGGCCGAAATATAGCCCCTTTAAGACTGAAAGAGTAGCCGAGACCGCCTTGCGCGCATGGTAACTTTGTCCAACTTCGGCTTGATTTCTCGGGGTTTGGGGGATATTTTCCAGTTCCGGAAGTTCTAAACTAACTCCTGATTGCCTTGGTTTTCAGTGAAATGGACACAGGTAGAAGGAGCGCACGCTAGGTTTCCAGGTTGTAGGCCGAAATCTAGCCCCACTTTATTTTAAGACTATAGGGGGAGACGAAACCGCCTTAAGCGCATCGAAATTTTTAGCCACTATGGCTCGATCTGCCAAAACTTGGGGGATATTTTCCAGTCCCGGGGACTATAAGCTAGCTCCTGATAACCTTAGTTTTCAGTAAAATGGTCACAGGTAACAGGAGCGCACGCTCCCTGTCGAGCTTCTAGGTCGAAATAAAGCCCCCACTTCATTTTAAGACTGAAAGAGTAAACGAAACTGCCGTACGCTTATCGTAATTTTAAGAAACTATGGCTCAATTTGCCGAAACTTGGAGGATAGTTTCCAGTGTCTAGGACTCCAAACTATCTCCTGATGGACTTAGTTCTTAGTGAAAAGGACACAGGCAAAAGGAGCGCACGCTCGGTGTCAAGCTTGTAGAACCGAAATATGGTCCCACTTCATTTTCAGAGTGAAAGAGTAGCCGAGACCGCCTTACTCGCATCTTGATTTTGAGCATCTTTGGCTCGATTTGCCGGAATTCGGGCAATATTTTCCAGTCCCGAGGACTCTATGCTAAGTCATGATGAACTTAGTTTTCAGTGATATGTAGACAGGCAAAAGGAGCGCACGCTCGGTGTCGAGCTTCTCGGCCGAAATATAGCCCCACTTCATTTTAAGACTGAAAGAGTAGCCGAGACCGCCTTACGCGCATGGTGATTTTGAGCAACTTTGGCTCGATCTGCCAGAATTTGGGAAATATTTTCCAGTCCCAAGGACTCTAAACTATTACCTGATGGCCTAAGATGTCAGTGAAATGGACACAGGTAAAATTAGCGCACGCCCGGTCTCGAGCTTCTAGGTCGAAATATAGCCCCCCTTAATTTTAAGACTGAAAGAGTAGCCGAGACCGCCTTACGCGCATCGTGACTTTGGGCCACTTTTGCTCGATTTCCCGGAAGTTGGCGAATAATTTAAAGTCCCGGGGACGCTAAACTAACTCCCGATGACCTTGGTTTGCAATTTAATGAACACAGCAAAACATTCTGAACGCTCACCTTCGAGCTTCAGGGCCGAAATATAGCCCTACTTAAATTTAAGACTGAAAGAATAGCCGAGAGCCCCTTACGCGCATGGTGATTTTGATCAACTTCGGCGCGATTTCCTGGAGCTTGGAGAATGTTTTCCACTCCCGGGGACTCTAAACTAACTCCTGACGACCTTGGTTTCCAGTGAAAGGGACAGAGCAAAACTTTTTGAACGCGCACTTTCGAGCTTCTTGGCCGAACTATAGCCCAACTTCACTTTAAGACTGAAAGACTAACCGAGAGCGCCTTACGCGCATCGTGACTTTGACCAACTTCGGCTCGATCTGGCGGAACTTGGGAAATATTTTCTAGTCCCA
Source organism: Orbicella faveolata (assembly GCF_042242905.1). Lineage (NCBI taxonomy): Eukaryota > Metazoa > Cnidaria > Anthozoa > Scleractinia > Merulinidae > Orbicella > Orbicella faveolata. Next base: position 1,795,524 of record NW_028301552.1, on the reverse strand, counting down.
AGGGCTCTAAACTAACTCCTGATGGCCTTGCTTTGCAGTGAAATGGACACAGCAAAACTTTTCGAATGCGCACTTTGGAGCCTCTGGGCCGAAATATAGCGCAACTTCACTTTAAGACTGAAAGAGTAGCCGGGACCGCCTTGCGCGCATCGTGATTTTGACCAACTTGGGTTCGATTTCCCGGAACTGGGGCGATATTTTCTACTTCCGCGTACTCTAAACTAACGCCTGATGGCCTTGGTTTGCCGTGAAATGGACACAGGAAAACTTTTTTAACGCTCACTTTCGAGCTTGTGGGCCGAAATACAGCCACACTTCACTTTAAGACTGAAAGGGTAGCCGAGACCGCGTTACGCGCATCGTGATTTTGATCAACTTCTGCTGGATTTCCCGGAACTTGGGGAATATTTACCAGTCCCGGGGACTCTAAACTAGCTCCTGATAGCCATGGTTTGCAGGGAAATTTACATAGCACAAGTGTTTGAACGCACACTTTCGAGGTTCTGGACCGAAATAGAGCCCCATTTCACTTGAAGACTGAAAGAGTACTCGAGACCGACTTACGCGCATCCTGATTTTGAGCAACTTCGGCTCGATTTTCCGGAACTTAGGGGATATATTCCAGTTCTGAGGACTCTAAACTAATTCCTGATTGCCTTGGTTTGCAGTAAAATGGACACAGCAAAACTTTTTGAACGCTCAATTTCGAGCTTCTGGGCCAAAATATAGCCCCACTTTACTTTAACACTAAAAGGGTAGCCGAAACCGCGTTACGCGCATTGTGATTTTGACAAAGTTCGGGTTGATTTCCCGGAAATTGGGGGATATTTTCCAGTCCCGGGGACTCTAAACTAACTCCTGCTTGTCTTGGTTTGGAGTGAAATGGAAACAGCAAAACGTTTTGAACGGTGACTTTCCAGCTTCTGGGCCCAAAAGTTTAGCCCCACTTCATTTTAAGATTGAAAGAGTAGCCGAGGCCGCCTTACGCGCATCGTAATTTTGACTAACTTAAGCTCGATTTTCGGAAACTTGGGGGATATTTTCCAGTCCCGGGGACTCTAAACTAACTCCTGATGGCCTTGCTTTGCAGTGAAATGGACACAGGAAATCTTTTTTAACGCTCTTTTGCGAGCTTCTGGGCCAAAACAAAGCCACACTTCACTTTAAGACTGAAAGAGTAGCCGAGACCGCCTTATGCGAATCGTGATTTTGACAAACTACGCCTCGATTTCCCGGAACTTGGGGGATATTTTCCAGACCCGGGAACTTTAAACTAACTCCTGATTGCCTTGGTTTGCAGTAAAATGGAAACGGCAAAACGTTTTCAACGCTCACTTTAAAGCTTCTGGGCCAACACATAGCCCCACTTCACTTTAAGACTTAAAGAGTAGCCGAGACCGTCTTAAGCGCATCGTGATTTTGACCAAGTTCGGCTCCATTTCCCGGAACTGGGGGAATATTTTCCAGTCCCGGGGACTCTAAACTAACTCTTGATTGCCTTGGTTGGCCGAGTAATGGACACAGGAAAACTTTTTGAACGCTCACTTTCGAGCTGCTGGGTCGAAATATAGCCCCACTTCACTTTAAAACTGAAAGAGTAGCCGAGACCGCCTTGCGCGCAACGTGATTTTGGCCAATTTCCGCTTGATTTCCCGGAACTTGGGGGATATTTTACAGTCCCGGGGACTCTAACGTATTTCCTCTTGGCCTTGGTTTGCAGTGAAATGGACACAGGAAAACTTTTTGAACGCTCACTTTCGAGCCTTTGGGCCGAAATATGGCCCATTTCATTTTAAGGCTGAAAGAGTAGACGAGACCGCCTTACGCGCATCGTGATTTTGAGCCTCTATGGCTCGATATCCTGGAACTTGGGGGATAGTTTCCAGCTTTGGGAGCTCTAAACTAACTCCTGATTGCCTTAGTTTTCAGTGAAATGGACACCGATTAAATTAGCGCACGCTCGGTGCCGAGCTTCTAGGTCGAAATATGGCCCCACTTCATTTAAAGACTGAAAAAATAGACGAAACGGCCTTACGCGCATCGTGATTTGGAGAAACTTTGGTTTGATTTGCCGGAAGTTGGGGGATATTTTCCACTTCAAGGAACTCTAAAGTAACTCCTGATGGCCTTAGTTTCCATTGAAAGGGACAGAGGTAAAAGGAGCGCACGCTCGGTGTCGAGCTTATAGGCCGAAATATAGACCAGCTTTATTTTAAGACTGAAAGAGTAGCCGAGACATTCTCATGCGCATCGTGATTTTGAGCATCCCTGATACAATTTGCCGAAACTTGGGGGATATTTTCCAGTTCTGGGGACTCCAAACTAACTCCTGATGGCCTTAGTTTTCCGTGAAATGGACACAGGTAAATAGAGCGCACGCTCGGTGTCGAGCTTCTAGGCCGAATTATAGCCCCACTACATTCTAAGCCTGAAAGAGTAGACGAAACCGCCTCACGCGCATAATTATTTTCACCAACTTTGGCTCTAGTGTCCCAAATTTCGGGGATATTTTCCAGTACCGGGGACTCTAAACTGACTCCTGATGGCCTTGGTTTTCAGTAAAATGGACACAGGTAAAAGGGGCAAACGCTCGGTGTCGAGCTTCTATGTCGAAATATAGCCCCACTTCATTTTAAGACTTAAGGAGTAGCAGGGAGCGCCTTACGCACATCGAGATTTTATGGAACTTTGGCTCGATTTGCCTTAATTTAGGGAATATTTTTCAGTCCCGGGGACTCTAAACTAACTCCTGATTGCCTTAGTTTTCAGTGAAATCGACACAGATTAAATTAGCGCACCCTCGGTGCCGAGTTTCTAGGTCGAGATATAGCCCCACTTCATTTTAAGACTGAAAAAATAGACGAAACGGCCTTACGCGCATCGTGATTTTGAGCAACTTTGGCTCAATTTGCCGGAACTTGTGGATATTTTTCAGTCCCGGGGACTGTAAAGTAACTCCCGATCGCCTTGGTTTGCATTGAAATGGACAGAGCAAAACATTTTAAACGCTCACCTTCAAGCTTCTGAGCCGAATATAGCCCCACTTCACTTTAAGCCTGAAAGAGTAGCCGAGACCGTCTTACGCGCATCGTGATTTTGACCAACTTTGCCTTGATTTTCCGGAACTTGGGGGATATTTTCCAGTTCCGGGGACTCTAAACTAACTCCTGATGGCCTTGCTTTGCAGTGAAATGGACACAGCAAAACTTTTTGAACGCTCACTTTGGACCTTCTGGGCCGAAATATAACCCCACTTCACTTTAAGACTTAAAGAGTTGCCGAGACCGCTTTACGCGCATCGTGATTTTGACCATCTTCGGCTTGATTTCCCGGGACTTGGGGGATATTTTCTAGTCCCGGGGACTATAAACTAAGTCCTGATGACCTTGTTTTGCAGTGAAATTGAAACAGCAAAAGTTTTTGAAAGCAGAGTTTCGAGCTTCTGGGCCGAAATATAGCCCCACTTCACTTGAGGACTGAAAGATGAGCCGAGTCCGCCTTACGCGCATCGTGATTTTGACCAACTTCGGCTCGATTGGCCGGAACTTAGGGAATATTTTCCAGTTCTGTGGACTCTAAACTAATTCCTGATTGCCTTGGTTTGCAATAAAATGGACACAGCAAAACTTTTTGAACGCTCATCTTCGAGCTTCTGCGCCAAAATATAGCCCCACTTCACTTGAAGACTGAAAGAATAGCAGAGACCGCCTTAAAGACATCGTGATTTTGACCAAGTTAAGCTCGATTTCCCGGAACTTGGGGGATATTTTCCAGTCCGGGGGACTTTAAAATAACTCCTGATGGCCTTTTTTTGCAGTTAAAGGAAGGAAGCGTAACTTTTTAAACAGTCACTTTCGAGCTTCTGGGCTGAAATATAGCCCCACTTCACTTTAAGACTGAAAGATTAGCCAAGACCGTCTTACGCACATGGTGATTTTGACAAACTTAGGCTAAATTTCCCGGAATTTGGGGGATATTTTCCACTCCCTGGGTCTCTAAACTAATTCCCGATGGCTTTGGTTTGCAGTGAAATTGACACAGCAAAACCTTTTTAAACACTCACTTTAGAGCTTCTGGGCCGAAATATTGCCCCACTTCACTTTAAGACTGAAAGAGTAGCCGAGACCACCTTACGGGCATCGTGATTTTAACCAACCTCGGCTCGATTGGCAGGAAGTTGGGGGATATTTTCTACTCCCGGAAACTCTAAATTAACTCCTGATGGCCTTCGTTTGCAGTGAAATAGACAGAGCAAAACTTTTTAAAGGCTCACTTTCAAGCTCTTGGGCAGCAATGTAGCGCCACTTCACTTCAAGACTGAAAGAGTAGCCGAGACCGCCTTACGCGCATCGTGATTTTGATCAACTTCGGCTCGATTTTCCGAAAATTGGAGGATATTTTCCAGTGCCGGAATCTCTAAACTAAACCCTGATGTCTTTTTTTTTTGCTGAAATGGACACAGGTTAAAGAAGCGCAAGCTAGGTGTCGAGTTTCTAGGCCGATATAAAGCCCCACTTCATTTTAAGACTAAAAGAGTAGCCGAGACCGCCTTACGCGAATGGTGATTTTTGAGCATCTTTGGCTGGATTTGCGGGGACTAGGGGGATATTTTTCAGTCCCGGGGACTCTAAACTAACTCCTGATTGCCGTATTATTAAGTGAAAAGGACAGAGGTAAACGAAGCGGACGCTAGGTGTGGAGCTTCTAGGCCGAAATATAGCCCCACTTTAATTTAAAACGGTAAGAGTAGCATAAACTCTTACGCACATCGTGATTTTCAGCAACTTTGGTTGATTTGCCGGATTTTGGTTGATATTTTACAGTCCCGGGGACTCTAAACTAACTTCTAATGGCCTTAATTTTTACTAAAATGGACACAGATAAAAGGAGCGCTCGTTCGGTGTCGAGCCTCTAGGCCGAAATATAGCCCCACTTCACTTTAAGACGGAAAGAGTAGCAAAGAACGCCTTCCGCGCATCGTGATTTTCATCAAGTTCGGCTCGATTTCCCGCAACTTCGAGGATATTTTCCAGTCCCGGGATTTCTAAACTAGCTCCTCATTGTCGTGGTTTGCAGTGACGTGGACCTAGCAGAACTTTTTAAACGCTCACTTGTGAGTTTCTGGAACAAAATATAGCCCAACTTTACTTTAAGACTTAAAGAGTAGCCGAGACCGCCTTACGCGCATCGTGATTTTGACCATCTTCGGCTTGATTTCGCGGGACTTGGGGGATATTTTCTAGTCCTGGGGATTCTAAACTAAGTCCGGATGGCTTTGTTTTGCAGTAAAATTGAAACGGCCAAACTTTTTGAAAGCAAAGTTTCGAGCTTCTAGGCCGAAATATAGCCCCACTTCACTTGAAGAGTGAAAGATGAGCCGAGTCCGCCTTATGCGCATCGTGATTTTGACCAACTTCGGCTCGATTTGCCGGAATTTGGGGGATATATTCCAGTCCCGGAGACTCTAAACTAACTCCTGATCGTCTTGGTTTGCATTGAAATGGACACAGCGAAACTCTTTGAACGCTCACTTTCGAGCTTCTGGCCCGAAATATAGCCCACTTTACTTTAAGACTGAAAGAGTAGCCGAAACCGTCTTGCGCGAATCGTGATTTTGACCAACTTCGGGTCGATTTCCCGGAGCTTGGCGGATATATTCGAGTCCCGAGCTCTAAATTAACTCCTTATGGCCTTGGTTTTCGGAGAAATGGACAGAGCAGAACTTTTTTAACACTCACCTTCTAGCTTGTGGGCTTAAATAGAAGCCCACTTCACTTTAACCCTGAAATAGTAGCCGAGACCGCCTTACGCGCATCGTGATTTTGACCAAGTTCAGCTCCATTTCCCGGAACTTGGGGGATATTTTCCAGTCCAGGGGACTCTAAACTAACTCCTGACGGCCTTGGTTTGCAATGAAATGCACAGAACATAACTTTTTTAACGATCACTTTGCAGCTTCTGGGACGAAATATAGCCCCACTTCACTTTAAGACTGAAAGAGTAGCCGAGACCGCCTTACAGGCATCGTGATTTTGACCAACTTCAGCTCGATTTCCCGGAACTTGGCGGATATTTTCCAGTCCGGGGGACTTTAAACTAACTCCTGATGGCCTTTGTTTGCAGTTAAATGCACAAAGCGTAACTTTTTAAACGGTCACTTTCGAGCTTCTGGGCCGAAATATAGCCCCACTTCACTTTAAGACTGAAACAATAGCCGAGATCGCGTTTCGCGCATCGTGATTTTGACCAACTTCGGCTCGATATCCCGGAACTTGGGGGATATTTTCCAGTGCCGGGGACTCTAAACTAACTCCTGATCGCCTTGCTTTGCATTGAAACTGACAGAGGAAAACGTTGTGAAGACTCACCTTCGAGCTTCTGGGCCGAAATATAGCCCCACTTCTTTTTAAGAGTAAGAGTAGCCGAGTCTGTCTTACGCAAATCGTGATTTTGACTAAGTTCGGCTCGATTTCCCGGAACCTGGGGGATATATTCCAGTCCCGGGAGCACTAAACTAACTCCTGATGGCGTTGGTTTCCAGTGAAATGGACACAGCAAATTTTTTTGAACTCTTACTTTGGAGCTTCTGGGCCGAAATAGAGCCCCACTTTATTTTAACACTAAAAGAGTAGCCGAGACGGCCTTACGCGCTTATTTATTTTGCCAAACTTTGTCTCGATTTTTCGGCACTTACGGGATATTTTCCAGTCCCTGGGACTCTAAACTAACTCTTGATGGCTTTGGTTCGAAGTGAAATTGACACAGGAAAACTTTTTGAACGCTCACTTTCGAGCTTCTGGGGCGAAATATAGCCCCACTTCACTTTAAGACTGAAAGATTAGCCACGACCGCCTTACGCCCTGGTGATTTTGACAAACTTCGGCTAAATTTCCCGGAATTTGGGGGATATTTTCCACTCCCTGGGTCTCTAAACTAACTCCTGATGGCCTTGGTTTGCAGTGAAATTGAGACAGCAAAACTTTTTAAACACTCAGTTTCGAGCTTCTGGGGCGAAATACTGCCCCACTTTACTTTAAGACTGAAAGAGTAGCCGAGACCGCCGTACGCGCGTCGTGAGTTTGACCAACTTTGGCTAAATTTCCCGGAACTTGAAGGATATTTTCCATTCCCGGGGACTCTAAACTGGCCCCCGACGTCCTTGGTCTGCAGTAAAATGGAGACAGGAAAACTTTTTGAACGCTCACTTTCAAGCTTCTGGGCCGAAATATAGCTCCACTTTACTTTAAGATTGAAAGAGTAGCCGAAACCGGCTTAGGCGCATCGTAATTTTGACCAGCTTCGGCACGATTTCCCGGAACTTGGGGGATATTTTACAGTCCCGCGGACTCTAAAGTAACTCCTGATGGCCTTCCTTTCGAGTGAAATGGACACAGCAAAACTTTCTGAACGCTCACTTTCGAGCTTCTGGGCCGAAATATTGCCCCAGTTCACTTTAAGAATGAAAGAGTAGCCGAGACCGCCTTACGCTTATCGTGATTGTGACCTACTTTGGCTCGATTTCCCGGGAAATGGGGGATATTTTCCGGTACCGGGGACTCTAAAGTAACTCCTGATTACCTTGGTTTGCATTGAAATGGAGAGAGCAAAACTTTTTCAACGCTCCCCTTCGAGCTTCTGAGCCGAAATATAGCCCCACTTCACTTTAAGACTGAAAGAGTAGCCGAGACCGTCTTACGCGCATCGTGGTTTTGACCAACTTCGGCTAGATTTCCCGAAACTTCGGGGATATATTCCAGTCCCAAGGACTCTAAAGTAATTCCTGATTGCCTTGGTTTAGAGTGAAATGGACACAGCCAATTTTTTTGAAGGCATACTTTCGAAATTCTGGGGAGAAATATAGCCCCACTTCACTTTAAAACTGAAAGAGTAGCCGAGACCGCCTTAGGCGCATTGTGATTTTGACCAACTTCGGTTCGAGTTTCCGGAACTTAAGGGATATTTTTCAGTCCCGGGGACTCTAAAGTAACTCACGATGGCCTTGGTTTTAAGTTAAATTGAGAGAGCAAAACTTTTTGAACGCTCACTTTCGAGCTTCTGGACCGAAATATAACCTACTTCACTTTAAGACTGAAAGAGTAGCCGAGACCGCCTTACGCGCATCGTGATTTTGACCAACTTCGTCTCCATTTCGCGGAACTTGGGGGATATTTTCCAGTTCCGGGGACTCTCAACTAACTCCTGATGGCTTTGGTTTGCAGTGAAATGGACACAGGATAACTTTTTGAACGTTCACTTTCGAGCTTCTAGGCCGAAGCATAGCCCTACTTCACTTTAAGACTGAAAGAGTAGCTGAGATTGCCTTACGCGCATTGTGATTTTGGGTTACTTCGGCTCGATTTCCCGGAACTTGGGAAATAATTCCCAGTCCCGGGCACTCTAAACTAATTCCTGATGGCCTTGGTTTTCAGTGAAATGGACACAGCCAAACTTTTTGAACGTTCACTTTCGAGCTTCTGGGCCGAAATATAGCCCCACTTCACTTTAAGACTGAAAGAGTAGCCGAGACCGCCTTACGCGCATGGTAAATTTGTCCAACTTCGGCTCGATTTCTCGTGGTTTCGGGGACATTTTCCAGTCCCGAAAGCTCTAAACTAACTCCTGATTGCCTTGGTTTTCAGTGAAATGGACACAGGTAGAAGGAGCGCACGCTAGGTTTCCAGGTTGTAGGCCGAAATGTAGGCCCACTTTATTTTAAGACTGAAAGGGTAGACGAAACCGCCTTAAGCGCATCGAAATTTTTAGCCACTATGGCTCGATCTGCCAAAACTTGGGGGATATTTTCCAGTCCCGGGGACTCTAAGCTAACTCCTGATAACCTTAGTTTTCAGTAAAATGGTCACAGGTAACAGGAGCGCACGCTCCCTGTCGAGCTTCTAGGTCGAAATAAAGCCCCCACTTCATTTTAAGACTGAAAGAGTAAACGAAACTGCCGTACGCTTATCGTAATTTTAAGAAACTATGGCTCAATTTGCCGAAACTTGGAGGATAGTTTCCAGTCTCGAGGACTCTAAACTATCTCCAGATGGACTTAGTTCTTAGTGAAAAGGACACAGGCAAAAGGAGCGCACCCTCAGTGTCAAGCTTGTAGAACCGAAATATGGCCCCACTTTATTTTCAGAGTGAAAGAGTAGCCGAGACCGCCTTACTGGCATCTTGATTTTGATCATCTTTGGCTCGATTTGCCGGAATTCGGGCAATATTTTCCAGTTCCGAGGACTCTATGCTAACTCATGATGAACTTAGTTTTCAGTGATATGTACACAGGCAAAAGGAGCGCACGCTTGGTGTCGAGCTTCTCGGCCGAAATATAGCCCCACTTCATTTTAAGACTGAAAGAGTAGCCGAGACCGCCTTACGCGCATCGTGATTTTGAGCATTTTTGGCTCAATCTGCCAGAATTTGGGAAATATTTTCCAGTCCCAAGGACTCTAAACTAACACCTGATCGCCTAAGATGTCAGTGAAATGGACACAGGTAAAATTAGCGCACGCCCGGTCTCGAGCTTCTAGGTCGAAATATAGCCCCCCTTAATTTTAAGACTGAAAGAGTAGCCGAGACCGCCTTACGCGCATTGTGATTTTGGGCCACTTTTGCTCGATTTCCTTGAAGTTGGCGAATAATTTAAAGTCCCGGGGACGCTAAACTAACTCCCGATGACCTTGGTTTGCAATTTAATGAACACAGCAAAACATTCTGAACGCGCACCTTCGAGCTTCAGGGCCGAAATATAGCCCTACTTAAATTTAAGACTGAAAGAATAGCCGAGAGCCCGTTACGCGCATGGTGATTTTGATCAACTTCGGCGCGGTTTCCTAGAACTTGGAGAATATTTTCCACTCCCGGGGACTCTAAATTAACTCCTGACGGCCTTGGTTTCCAGTGAAAGGGACAGAGCAAAACTTTTTGAACGTGCACTTTCGAGCTTCTCTGCCGTACTATAGTCCAACTTCACTTTAAGACTGAAAGACTAACCGAGAGCGCCTTACGCGCATCGTGACTTTGACCAACTTCGGTTCGATCTGGCGGAACTTGGGAAATATTTTCTAGTCCCAAGGGCTCTAAACTAACTCCTGATGGCCTTGCTTTGCAGTGAAATGGACACAGCAAAACTTTTCGAATGCGCACTTTCGAGCGTCTGGGCCGAAATATAGCGCAACTTCACTTTAAGACTGAAAGAGTAGCCGGGACCGCCTTTCGCGCATCGTGATTTTGACCAACTTGGGCTCGATTTCCCGGAACTGGGGGGATATTTTCTACTTCCGCGTACTCTAAACTAACGCCTGATGGCCTTGGTTTGCAGTGAAATGGACACAGGAAAACTTTTTGAACGCTCACTTTCGAGCTTGTGGGCCGAAATACAGCCACACTTCACTTTAAGTCTGAAACAGTAGCCGAGACCGCGTTACGCGCATCGTGATTTTGATCAACTTCTGCTCGATTTCCCGGAACTTGGGGAATATTTTGCAGTCCCGGAGACTCTAAACTAACTCCTGATGGCCATGGTTTGCAGTGAAATTTACATAGCACAAGTTTTTGAACGCACACTTTCGAGGTTCTGGACCGAAATAGAGCCCCACTTCACTTGAAGACTGAAAGAGTAGCGGAGACCGATTTACGCGCATCCTGACTTTGAGCAACTTCGGCTCGATTTGCCGGAACTTAGGGGATATATTCCAGTTCTGAGGACTCTAAACTAATTCCTTATGGCCTTCGTTTGCAGTAAAATGGACACAGCAAAACTTTTTGAACGCTCAATTTCGAGTTTCTGGGCCAAAATATAGCCCCACTTTACTTAAACACTAAAAGGGTAGCCGAGACCGCCTTACGCGCATGGTGATTTTGAGAAACTTCGGGTTGATTTCCCGGAAATTGGGGGATATTTTCCAGTCCCGGGGACTCTAAACTAACTCCTGCTTGTCTTGGTTTGGAGTGAAATGGAAACAGCAAAACGTTTTGAACGGGGACTTTCCAGCTTCTGGGCCCAAAAGTTTAGCCCCACTTCATTTTAAGATTAAAAGAGTAGCCGAGGCCGCCTTACGCACATCGTAATTTTGACTAACTTAAGCTCGATTTTCGGAAACTTGGGGGATATTTTCCAGTCCCGGGGACTCTAAACTAACTCCTGATGGCCTTGCTTTGCAGTGAAATGGACACAGGAAATCTTTTTTAACACTCTTGTGCGAGCTTCTGGGCCAAAACATAGCCACACTTCACTTTAAGACTGAAAGAGTAGCCGAGACCGCCTTATGCGAATCGTGATTTTGACAAACTACGCCTCGATTTCCCGGAACTTGGGGGATATTTTCCAGACCCGGGAACTTTAAACTAACTCCTGATTGCCTTGGTTTGCAGTAAAATGGAAACGGCAAAACGTTTTCAACGCTCACTTTAAAGCTTCTGGGCCAACACATAGCCCCACTTCACTTTAAGACTTAAAGAGTAGCCGAGACCGTCTTAAGCGCATCGTGATTTTGACCAAGTTCGGCTCCATTTCCCGGAACTGGGGGGATATTTTCCAGTCCCGGGGACTCTAAACTAACTCTTGATTGCCTTGGTTGGCCGAGCAATGGACACAGGAAAACTTTTTGAACGCTCACTTTCGAGCTGCTGGGTCGAAATATAGCCCTACTTCACTTTAAAACTGAAAGAGTAGCCGAGACCGCCTTGCGCGCAACGTGACTTTGACCAAATTCCGCTTGATTTCCCGGAACTTGGGGGATATTTTACAGTCCCGGGGACTCTAACGTATTTCCTCTTGGCCTTGGTTTGCAGTGAAATGGACACAGGAAAACTTTTTGAACGCTCACTTTCGAGCCTTTGGGCCGAAATATAGCCCATTTCATTTTAAGGCTGAAAGAGTAGACGAGACCGCCTTACGCGCATCGTGATTTTGAGCCTCTATGGCTCGATTTCCCGGAACTTGGGGGATAGTTTCCAGCTTTGGGAGCTCTAAACTAACTCCTGATTGCCATAGTTTTTAGTGAAATGGACACAGATTAAATTAGCGCACGCTCGGTGCCGAGCTTCTAGGTCGAAATATAGGCCCACTTCATTTAAGACTGAAAAAATAGACGAAACGGCCTTACGCGCATCGTGATTTTGAGCAACTTTGGCTCAATTTGCCGGAACTTGTGGATATTTTTCAGTCCCGGGGACTGTAAAGTAACTCCCGATGGCCTTGGTTTGCAGTGAAATTGACACAGCAAAGCCTTTTAAACACTCAGTTTCGAGCTTCTGGGCCGAAATGTTGCCCCACTTCACTTTAAGACTGAAAGAGTAGCCGAGACCGCTGTACGCGCGTCGTGATTTTGACCAACTTCGGCTAAATTTCCCGGAACTTGGGGGATATTTTCCATTCGTGGGGACTCTAAACTGACCCCCGACGTCCTTGGTCTGCAGTAAACTGGACACAGCAAGGCTTTTTGAACGCTCATTTTCGAGCTTCTGGGACGAGATATAGCCCCACTTTACTTTAAGACTAAAAGAGTAGCCGAGCCCGCCTTACGCGCATCGTGATTTTAACCAACTTCGGCTCGGTTTCCCGGAACTTGGGGAATATTTTTTAGTCCCGCGGACTCTAAAGTAACTCCTGATGGCCTTGGTTCGCATTGAAATGAACACAGCAAAACTTTTTGAACGTTCACTTTCGAGCTTCTTGGCCCAAATGTAGCCCCACTTCACTTAAAGACTGAAAGAGTAAGCGAGAGCGCCTTACGCGCATCGTGATTTTGACCAACTTCGGCTCGATTTCCCGCAACTTGAGGGATATTTTTTTAGTCCCGGGGACTCTAAACTAACACCTGATGGCCTTGGTTTGCATTGAAATGGACTAGGAAAACATTTTGAACGCTCACCCTCGAGCTTCTGGGCCCAAATATAGCCCCACTTCAGTTTAAGACTTTAAGAGTAGCCGAGATCGCCTTACGCGCATCGTGATTTTGACCAGCTTAGGCTCGATTTCCCGGAACTTGGGGGATATTTTCAAATCCGGCGGACTCTAAACTAACACCTGATTGCCTTGCGTTGCAGTGAATTGGGCACAGCATAACTTTTTCAACGCTCACTTTCGACCTTCTTTGCCGAAATATAGCCACACTTCACTTGAAGACTGAAAGAGTAGCCGAGACCGCCTTACGGGCATGGTGATTTTAACCAACCTCGGCTCGATTGCCAGGAAGTTGGGGGATATTTTCTACTCCCTGGGTCTCTAAACTAATTCCTGATGGCTTTGGTTTGCAGTGAAATTGACACAGCAAAACCTTTTTAAACACTCACTTTAGAGCTTCTGGGCCGAAATATTGCCCCACTTCACTTTAAGACTGAAAGAGTAGCCGAGACCGCCTTACGGGCATGGTGATTTTAACCAACCTCGGCTCGATTGCCAGGAAGTTGGGGGATATTTTCTACTCCCGGAAACTCTAAATTAACTCCTGATGGCCTTCGTTTGCACGAAATAGACAAAGCAAAACTTTTTAAACGCTCACTTTCAAGCTCTTGGTCAGCAATATAGCCCCACTTCATTTTAAGACTAAAAGAATAGCCGAGACCGCCTTACGCGAATGGTGATTTTTGATCATCTTTGGCTGGATTTGCGGGGACTAGGGGGATTATTTTCAGTCCCGGGGACTCTGAACTAACTCCTGATTGCCGTATTATTAAGTGAAAAGGACAGAGGTAAACGAAGCGCACGCTAGGTGTGGAGCTTCTAGGCCGAAATATAGCCCCACTTTAATTTAAAACGGTAAGAGTAGCATAAACTCTTACGCACATCGTGATTTTCAGCAACTTTGGTTGATTTGCCGGATTTTGGTTGATATTTTACAGTCCCGGGGACTCTAAACTAACTTCTGATGGCCTTAATTTTTACTAAAATGGACACAGATAAAAGGAGCGCTCGCTCGGTGTCAAGCTTCTAGGCCGAAATATAGCCCCACTTCACTTTAATACGGAAAGAGTAGCAAAGAACGCCTTCCGCGCATCGTGATTTTCACCAAGTTCGGCTCGATTTCCCGCAACTTCGAGGATATTTTCCAGTCCCGGGATTTCTAAACTAACTCCTCATTGTCGTGGTTTGCAGTGAAGTGGACTTAGCAGATTTTTTTAAACGCTCACTTGTGAGTTTCTGGAACAAAATATAGCCCAACTTTACTTTAAGACTGATAGAGTAGCCGAGACCGGCTTACGCGCATGGTGATTTTGACCAAATTTGGCTCGATTTCCCGGAACTTGGGGGATATATTCCAGTCCCGGGGACTCTAAACAAACTCCTGATGGCCTGGGTTTGCAGTGAAATGGACACGGGAAAACTTTTTGAACGCTTCCTTCCGCCGAGACCGCCGTACGCGCGTCGTGATTTTGACCAACTTTGGCTAAATTTTCCGGAACTTGAAGGATATTTTCCATTCCCGGGGACTCTAAACTGGCCCGCGACGTCCTTGGTCTGCAGTAAAATGGACACAGCAAAACTTTTTTGAACGCTCACTTTCGAGCTTCTGGGCCGAAATATAGCTCCACTTTACTTTAAGATTGAAAGAGTAGCCGAGACCGGCTTACGTGCATCGTAATTTTGACCAACTTCGGCTCGATTTCCCGAAACTTGGGGGATATTTTACAGTCCCGCGGACTCTAAAGTAACTCCTGATGGCCTTGCTTTGGAGTGAAATGGACAGAGGAAAACTTTCTGAACGCTCACTTTCAAGCTTCGGGGCGGAAATATTGCCCCAGTTCACTTTAAGAATGAAAGAGTAGCCGAGACCGCCTTACGCTTATCGTGATTGTGACCAACTTTGGCTCGATTTCCCGGGAAATGGGGGATATTTTCCGGTACCGGGGACTCTAAAGTAACTGCTGATTGTCTTGGTTTGCATTGAAAAGGGGAGAGCAAAACTTTTTCAACGCTCCCCTTCGAGCTTCTGAGCCGAAATATAGCCCCACTTCACTTTAAGACTGAAAGAGTAGCCGAGACCGTCTTACGCGCATCGTGGTTTTGCCCAACTGCGGCTAGATTTCCCTAAACTTCGGGGATATATTCCAGTCCCAAGGACTCTAAAGTAATTCCTGATGGCCTTGGTTTGCAGTGAAATGGACACAGCCAATTTTTTTGAAGGCATAGTTTTGAAATTCTGGGGAGAAATATAGCCCCACTTCACTTTAAAACTAAAAGAGTAGCCGAGACCGCCTTAGGCGCATTGTGATTTTGACCAACTTCGGCTCGAGTTTCCGGAACTTCAGGGATATTTTTCAGTCCCGGGCACTCTAAACTAAGTCACGATGGCCTTGGTTTTCAGTTAAATTGAGAGAGCAAAACTTTTTGAACGCTCACTTTCGAGCTTCTGGACCGAAATATAACCTACTTCAACGGTCACTTTCGACCTTCTTTGCCGAAATATAGCCACACTTCACTTTAAGACTGAAAGAGTAGCCGAGACCGCCTTACGCCCATCGTGATTTTGACCAACTTCGGATCGATTTCTAGGAACTTGGGGGGTATTTTCCAGTCCCGAGGACTCTAAACTAACCCCTGATCGCCTTGGTTTGTATTGAAATGGACAGAGGAAAACATTTTGAACGTTCACCTTCGAGCTTCTGGGCCGAAATATAGCCCCACTCTACTTTAAGATTGAAAGAGTAGCCGAGTCCGTCTTATGCGCATCGTGAGTTTGACAAACTTTGGCTCGATTTCCCGGAACTTAGGGGAGATATTCAAGTCTCGGGGACTCTAAACTATCTCCTGATTGCCTTGGTTTGCAGTGAAATGGACACAGCAATTTTTTTTGAACGCTCACTTTGGACCTTCTGGGCCGAAGTAGAGCCTCACTTCAGTTAAAGACTGAACGAATAGCCGAGACGGCCTTACGCGTATCTTCATTTTGACAACCTTTGTCCCCATTTTCCCGCACTTACAGGATATTTTCCAGTCCCTGGGACTCTAACCTAACTTCTGCTCGCCTTTGTTCGCAGTGATTACGCACATGGTGATTTTGACCAACTTCGGCTAAATTTCCCGGAATTTGGGGGATATTTTCCACTACCTGGGTCTCTAAACTAATTCCTGATGGCTTTGGTTTGCAGTGAAATTGACACAGCAAAACCTTTTTAAACACTCACTTTAGAGCTTCTGGGCCGAAATATTGCCCCACTTCACTTTAAGACTGAAAGAGTAGCCGAGACCGGCTTACGCGCATCGTGATTTTGATCAACTTCGGCTCGATTTTCCGGAAATTGGAAGATATTTTCCAGTGCCGGAATCTCTAAACTAAACCCTGATGTCTTTATTTTTTGCTGAAATGGACAGGTTAAAGAAGCGCAAGCTAGGTGTCGAGCTTCTAGGCCGAAATATAGCCCCACTTCATTTTAAGACTAAAAGAGTAGCCAAGACCGCCTTACGCGAATAGTGATTTTTGAGCATCTTTGGCTGGATTTGCGGGGACTAGGGGGATTATTTTCAGTCCCGGGGACTCTAAACTAACTCCTGAATGCCGTATTATTAAGTGAAAAGGACAGAGGTAAACGAAGCGCACGCTAGGTGTGGAGCTTCTAGGCCGAAATATAGCCCCACTTTAATTTAAAACGGTAAGAGTAGCATAAACTCTTACGCACATCGTGATTTTCAGCAACTTTGGTTGATTTGCCGGATTTTGGTTGATATTTTACAGTCCCGGGGACTCTAAACTAACTTCTGATGGCCTTAATTTTTACTAAAATGGACACAGATAAAAGGAGCGCTCGCTCGGTGTCAAGCTTCTAGGCCGAAATATAGCCCCACTTCACTTTAATACGGAAAGAGTAGCAAAGAACGCCTTCCGCGCATCGTGATTTTCACCAAGTTCGGCTCGATTTCCCGCAACTTCGAGGATATTTTCCAGTCCCGGGATTTCTAAACTAACTCCTCATTGTCGTGGTTTGCAGTGAAGTGGAGTTAGCAGAACTTTTTAAACGCTCACTTGTGAGTTTCTGGAACAAAATATAGCCCAACTTTACTTTAAGACTGATAGAGTAGCCGAGACCGGCTTACGCGCATGGTGATTTTGACCAAATTTGGCTCGATTTCGCGGAACTTGGGGGATATATTCCAGTCCCAGGGACTCTAAACTAACTCCTGATGGCCTGGGTTTGCAGTAAAATGGACACAGGAAACCTTTTTGAACGCTTCCTTTCGAGCTTCTGGGCCTAAACATAGCCCCACTTCACTTTAAGACTTAAAGAGTAGCCGACACCGCCTTACGCGCATCGTGATTTTGACCATCTTAAGCCTGATTTCGCGGGACTTGGGGGATATTTTCTAGTCCCGGGGATTCTAAACTAAGTCAGGATGGCCTTGTTTTGCAGTGAAATTGAAACAGCAAAACTTTTTGAAAGCAAAGTTTCGAGCTTCTAGGCCGAAATATAGCCCCACTTCACTTGAAGAGTGAAAGATGAGCCGAGTCCGCCTTACGCGCATCGTGATTTTGAGCAACTTCGGCTCGAGTTGCCGGAAATTAGGGAATATTTTCCAGTTCTGTGGCTCTAAACTTATTCCTGATGGCCTTGGTTTGCAGTGAAATGGACACAGCAAAACTTTTTGAACGCTTATCTTCGAGCTTCTGACCTAAAATATAGCCCAACTTCGATCGTGTTTCGCGCATCGTGATTTTGACCAACTTCGGCTCGATTTGCCGGAACTTGCGGAATATTTTCCAGTCCCGGGTACTCTAAACTAAATCCTGATCGCCTTGCATTGCATTGAAACTGACAGAGCAAAACGTTGTGAGGACTCACCTTCGAGCTTAGGGGCCGCAATATAGCCCCACTTCTTTTTAAGAGTAAGAGTAGCCGAGTCTGTCTTACGCAAATCGTGATTTTGACTAACTTCGGCTCGATTTCCCGAAACCTGGAGGATATATTCCAGTCCCGGGAGCACTAAACTAACTCCTGATTGCCTTGGTTTCCAGTGAAATGGACACAGCAAATTTTTTTGAACTCTTACTTTGGAGCTCCTGGGCCGAAATAGAGCCCCACTTTATTTTAACACTAAAAGAGTAGCCGAGACGGCCTTACGCGCTTATTTATTTTGCCAAACTTTGTCTCGATTTTTCGGTACTTACGGGATATTTTCCAGTCCCTGGGACTCTAAACTAACTCTTGATGGCTTTGCTTCGAAGTGAATTTGACACAGGAAAACTTTTTGAACCCTCACTTTCGAGCTTCTGGGGCGAAATATAGCCCCACTTCACTTTAAGACTGAAAGATTAGCCAAGACCGTCTTACGCCCTGGTGATTTTGACAAACTTCGGCTAAATTTCCCGGAATTTGGGGGATATTTTCCACTCCCTGGGTCTCTAAACTAACTCCTGATGGCCTTGGTTTGCAGTGAAATTTACACAGCAAAACTTTTTAAACACTCAGTTTGGAGCTTCTGGGCCGAAATATTGCCCCACTTCACTTTAAGACTGAAAGAGTAGCCGAGACCGCCGTACGCGCGTCGTGATTTTGACCAACTTGGGCAAAATTTCCCGGAACTTGGGGGATATTTTCCATTCCCGGGGACTCTAAACTGGTCCCCGACGTCCTTGGTCTGCAGTAAAATGGACACAGCAAAACTTTTTGAACGGTCACTTTCGAACTTCTGGGCCGAAATATAGCTCCACTTTACTTTAAGATTGAAAGAGTAGCCGAGACCGGCTTACGCGCATCGTAATTTTGAGCAACTTCGGCTCGATTTCGCGAAACTTGGGGGATATTTTACAGTCCCGCGGACTCTAAAGTAACTCCTGATGGCCTTGCTTTGGAGTGAAATGGACAGAGGAAAACTTTCTGAACGCTCACTTTCAAGCTTCGGGGCGGAAATATTGCCCCAGTTCACTTTAAGAATGAAAGAGTAGCCGAGACCGCCTTACGCTTATCGTGATTGTGACCAACTTTGGCTCGATTTCCCGGGAAATGGGGAATATTTTCCGGTACCGGGGACTCTAAAGTAACTGCTGATTGCCTTGGTTTGCATTGAAATGGAGAGAGCAAAACTTTTTCAACGCTCCCCTTCGAGCTTCTGAGCCGAAATATAGCCCCACTTCACTTTAAAACTGAAAGAGTAGCCGAGACCGTCTTACGCGCATCGTGGTTTTGCCCAACTTCGGCTAGATTTCCCGAAACTTCGGGGATATATTCCAGTCCCAAGGACTCTAAAGTAATTCCTGATGGCCTTGGTTTGCAGTAAAATGGACACAGCCAATTTTTTTGAAGGCATACTTTCGAAATTCTGGGGAGAAATATAGCCCCACTTCACTTTAAAACTGAAAAAGTAGCCGAGACCGCCTTACGCGGATCGTGATTTTGACCAACTTCGTCTCCATTTCGCGGAACTTGGGAGATATTTTCCAGTTCCGGGGACTCTAAACTAACTCCTGATGGCTTTGGTTTGCAGTGAAATGGACACAGGATAACTTTTTGAACGCTCACTTTCGAGCTTCTGGGCCGAAGCATAGCCCTACTTCACTTTAAAGACTGAAAGAGTAGCTGAGATTGCCTTACGCGCATCGTGATTTTGGGTTACTTCGGCTCGATTTCCCGGAACTTGGGAAATAATTCCCAGTCCTGGGCACTCTAAACTAATTCCTGATGGCCTTGGTTTTCAGTGAAATGGACACAGCCAAACTTTTTGAACGTTCACTTTCGAGCTTCTGGGCCGAAATATAGCCCCACTTCACTTTAAGACTGAAAGAGTAGCCGAGACCGCCTTACGCGCATGGTAAATTTGTTCAACTTCGGCTTGATTTCTGGGGGTTTGGGGGATATTTTCCAGTCCCGGAAGCTCTAAACTAACTCCTGATTTCCTTGGTTTTCAGTGAGATGGACACAGGTAAAAGGAGCGCACGCTAGGTTTCCAGAATGTAGGCCGAAATGTAGCCCCACTTTATTTTAAGACTGAAAGGGTAGACGAAACCACCTTAAGCGTATCGAAATTTTTAGCCACTATGGCTCGATCTGCCAAAACTTGGGGGATATTTTCCAGTCCCGGGGACTATGAGCTAACTCTTGATAACCTGAGTTTTATGTAAAATGGTCACAGGTAACAGGAGCGCACGCTCCCTGTCGAGCTTCTAGGTCGAAATAAAGCCCCACTTCATTTTAAGACTGAAAGAGGAAACGAAACTGCCGTACGCTTATCGTAATTTTAAGAAACTATGGCTCAATTTGCCGAAACTTGGAGGATAGTTTCCAGTCTCGAGGACTCTAAACTATCTCCTGATGGACTTAGTTCTTAGTGAAAAGGACACAGGCAAAAGGAGCGCACGCTCGGTGTCAAGCTTGTAGAACCGAAATATGGCCTTACTTCATTTTCAGAGTGAAAGAGTAGCCGAGACCGCCTTACTCCCATCTTGATTTTGAGCATCTGTGGCTCGATTTGCCGGAATTCGGAGAATATTTTCCAGTCCCGAGGACTCTATGCTAAGTCATGATGAACTTAGTTTTCAGTGATATGTACACAGGCAAAAGGAGCGCACGCTCGGTGTCGAGCTTCTCGGCCGAAATATAGCCTCACTTCATTTTAAGACTGAAAGAGTAGCCGAGACCGCCTTACGCGCATGGTGATTTTGAGCAACTTTGGCTCGATCTGCCAGAATTTGGGAAATATTTTCCTGTCCCAAGAACTCTAAACTAACACCTGATCGCCTAAGATGTCAGTGAAATGGACACAGGTAAAATTAGTGCACGCCCGGTCTCGAGCTTCTAGGTCGAAATATAGGCCCCGTTAATTTTAAGACTGAAAGAGTAGCCGAGACCGCCTTACGCGCATCGTGATTTTGGGCCACTTTTGCTCGATTTTCCGGACGTTGGCGAATAATTTAAAGTCTCGGGGACGCTAAACTAACTCCCGATGACCTTGGTTTCCAATTTAATGAACACAGCAAAACATTCTGAACGCTCACCTTCGAGCTTCAGGGCCGAAATATAGCCCTACTTAAATTTAAGACTGAAAGAATAGCCGAGAGCCCGTTACGCGCATGGTGATTTTGATCAACTTCGGCGCGATTTCCTGGAACTTGGAGAATATTTTCCACTCCCGGGGACTGTAAACTAACTCCTGACGGCCTTGGTTTCCAGTGAAAGGGACAGAGCAAAACTTTTTGAACGCTCACTTTCGAGCTTCTTGGCCGAACTATAGCCCAACTTCACTTTAAGACTGAAAGACTAACCGAGAGCGCCTTACGCGCATCGTGACTTTGACCAACTTCGGCTCGATGTGGCGGAACTTGGGAAATATTTTCTAGTCCGAAGGGCTCTAAACTAACTTCTGATGGCCTTGCTTTGCAGTGAATGGACATAGCAAAACTTTTCGAATGCGCACCTTCGAGCCTCTGGGCCGAAATATAGCGCAACTTCACTTTAAGACTGAAAGAGTAGCCGGGACTTGCGCGCATCGTGATTTTGACCAACTTGGGCTCGATTTCCCGGAACTGGGGGGATATTTTCTACTTCCGCGTACTCGAAACTAACTCCTGATGGCCATGGTTTGCAGTGAAATTTACACAGGACAAGTTTTTGAACGCTCACTTTCGAGGTTCTGGACCAAAATAGAGCCCCACTTCACTTCAAGACTGAAAGAGTAGCCGAGACCGCGTTACGCGCATCCTGATTTTGAGCGACTTCGGCTCGATTTGCCGGAACTTAGGGGATATATTCCAGTTCTGAGGACTCTAAACTAACTCCTGATGGCCTTGGTTGGCAGTAAAATGGACACAGCAAAACTTTTTGAACGCTCAATTTGGAGCTTCTGGGCCAAAATATAGCCCCACTTTACTTTAACACTAAAAGGGTAGCCGAGACCGCCTTACGCGCATGGTGATTTTGACAAACTTCGGGTTCATTTCTCGGAACTTGGGGGACATTTTCCAGTCCCGGGGACTCTCAACTAACTCCTGCTTGTCTTGGTTTGCAGTGAAATGGACACAGCGAAAGTTTTTGAACCCTCACCCTTAAGCGTGTGGGCCGAAATAGAGCCCCATTTTACTTTAAGACTGAAAGAGTAGCGAGATCGTCTTGAGCGAATCGTGATTTTGACCAATTTCACGTCCAATTCCCGAAACTTGGCGGATATATTCCAGTCAAGGGGACTCTAAAGTAACTCCTGATGGCCTTGGTCTTCAGTGAAATGGACAGAGAAAAACTTTGGAGCTTCTGGGCAGAAATATAGCCCGACTTTACTTTAAGACTGAGAGAGTAGCCGAAACCGCCTTACGTATATCGTAATTTTGAGGAACTTCGAATGGATTTCCCAGAACTTGGGGTATATTTTCCCGTCCCTTGGACGCTAAACTAAGTCCTGATGGCCTTGTTTTGAAGTGAAATGGACACAGCAAAACTTTTTGAACGCTCACTTTCTAGCTTGTGGGCCGAAATATAGGCACACTTGACTTTAAGACTGAAACAGTAGCCGAGACCACGTTAGCGCATCATGAATTTGATCAACTTCGGCTCCAATTCCCGGGACTTGGGGGATATTTTCCAGTCCCGGGAACTCTAAACTTACTCCTGATGGCCTTGGTTTGCATTGAAATGGACACAGCACATTTTTTTGAACGCACACTTTCGAGATTCTGGGCCGAAATATAGCCCCACTTCACTTAAGACTGAAAGAGTAGCCGAGACCGCCTTGCTCGCATCGTGAGTTTGACAAACTTCCGGTCGATATTCCGGAACTTGGGGGATATTTTCCAGTCCCAGGAGCTCTAAACTAACTCCTCATGGCCTTGGTTTGCAGTGAAATGGACAGAGCAAAACTTTTTGAACGCTCACCTTCGAGCTTCCTGGCCGAAATAAAGCCCCACATTACTTTAAGACTTAAAGAGTAGCCGAGACCGCATTTCGCGCATCGTGATTTTGACAAACTTCGGGTGGATCTCCCGGAACTTGGGGAACATTTTCCAGTCCCTTGGACGCTAAACTAAGTCCTGATGGCCTTGTTTTGCAGTGAAATGGACACAGCAAAACTTTTTGAACGCTCACTTTCGAGCTTGTGGGCCGAAATATAGCCACACTTTACTATAAGACTGAAACAGTAGCCGAGACCGCATTTCGCGCATCGTGATTTTGATCAACTTCGGCTCGCTTTCCCGGAACTTGGGGAATATTTTCCAGTCGCGGGGACTCTAAACTAACTTTTGATCGCTTTGGTTTGCAGTGAAATGCACACAGCAAAACTTTTTGAACGCTCACTTTCGAGCGTCTGGACAGAAATATAGCCCCACTTGACTTTAAGACTGAAAGGGTAGCCGAGACAGCTTTGGGAGCATCGTGATTTTGACAAACTTCAGCTCGATTTACCGGAACTTGGGTAATATTTTCCAGTCCCAGGGACGCTAAACTAACTCACGATGGCCTTGTTTTTCAGTCAAAGAACACAGCAAAACTTTTTGAACGCTCACTTTCGGGCTTCTGGGCCGAAATATAGCCCCACCTCACTTTAAGACTGAGACAGTAGCCGATACCGCATTTCGCGCATCGTGATTTTGATCAACTTCGGTTCGATTCCCCGGAACTTGGGCAATATTTTTCAGTCCCGGGGACTCTAAACTAACCCCTGATGGCCTTCGTTTGCATGGAAATGGATACAGCAAAACTTTTTGAAGCTCACTTTTGAGCTTTTGGGCCGAAATATAGCCCCACTTCACTTTAAGACTGAAAGACTAGCCAAGACCATCTTGCGCGCATCGTGATTTTGACCAACGTCTTCTCGATTTTCCGAAACTTGGGAAATATATTGCAGTCCCGGGGACTCTAAACTAACTCCTGATGGCCTTGCTTTGCAGTGAAATGGACACGGCAAATTTTTTGCAGCGCTCACTTGGGAGCTTCTGGGCCGAAATAGAGCCCCACTTCACTTTAAGACTGAAAGAGTAGCCGAGGCCGCCTTAGGCGCATCGTGATTTTGACCAACCTCGGCTTGAGTTGCCAGAACTTAAAAGATATTTTCCACTCCCGGGGACTCTAAACTAACTCATGATGGCCTTGGTTTTCAGTGAAATTGAGAGAGGAAAACTTTTTGAACGCTCACTTTCGAGCTTCTGGACCGAAATATAGCCCTACTTCCCTTTAAGACTGAAAGAGTAGCCGAGACCGCCTTACGCGAATAGTTATTTTGACCAAGTTCGCCTCGATTTTGCGGAACTTGGGGGATATTTTCCGGTTCCGGGGACTGTAAACTTCTTCCTTAGGGCCTTGCTTTGCAGTGAAATGGGCACAGCATAACTTTTTGAACGATCACTTTCGAGCTTCTGGGCCGAAATATACAGCCACATCACTTTAAGACTAAAAGAGTAGCCGAGACTGCTTTACGCGCATCGTGATTTTGACAAACTTCGACTCGATTTCCCGGAACTTGGGGGATATTTTGATGTCCCGGAGACTGTAAACTATCTCCTGATGTGGCTTGGTTCTCGGTGAAATGGACGCAGGAAAACTTTTTGAAATTTCACTTTCGAGCTTCTGGGCAGAAATATAGCCCGAGTTCACTTTAAGAATGAAAGAATAGCCGAGACCGCCTTACGCGCATCGTGATTTTGACCAACTTTGGCTCGATTTCCCAGGAAATGGGGAATATTTTCTGGTACCGGGGAGTCTAAAGTAACTCCTGATATCCTTGGTTTGCATTGAAATGGAGAGTGCAAAACTTTTTCAACGCTCCCCTTCGGGCTTCTGAGCCGAAATATAGCCCCACTTCAGTTTAAGACTGAGAGAGAAGCCGAGACCGTCTTACGCGCATCGTGATTTTGAACAAATTCGGCTCGATTTCCCGAAACTTCGGGGATATATTCAAGTCCCAAGGACTCTAAATTTACAACTGATGGCCTTGGTCTGCAGTGAAATGGACACAGCAAATTCTTTTGAACGCTTACTTTCGAAATTCTGCGGAGAAATATAGCCCCACTTCACTTTAAGACTGAAATAGTAGCCGAGACCGCCTTAGACGCATCGTGATTTTGACCAACTTCGGCTTGAGTTGCCAGAACTTAAGGGATATTTTTTAGTCCCGCGGACTCTAAACTAACTCATGATGGCCTTGATTTTCAGTTAAATTGAGAGAGCAAAACTTTTTGAACGCTCACTTTCGAGCTTGTGGGCCGAAATATACAGCCACGTCACTTTAAGACTAAAAGAGTAGCCGAGACTGCTTTACGCGCATCGTGATTTTGACAAACTTCGGCTCGATTTCCCGGAAATTGGGGGATATTTTGATGTCCCGGACACTGTAAACAATCTGCTGATGTGGCTTGGTTTGCGGTGAAATGGACACAGCAAAACTTTTTGAACTTTCACTTTCTAGGTTCTGGGCGGAAATATAGCCCCAGTTCACTTTAAGAATGAAAGAGTAGCCGAGACCGCCTTACGCGCATCGTGATTTTGACAAAATTCGGCTCGATTTCCCCGCACTTGGGCGATATTTTCCAGTCCCGAGGAGTCTAAAGTAACTACTGATGGGCTTGGTTTGCAGTGAAATGAACAGAGCAATACTTTTTGAACTTTCACTTTCTAGCTTCTCGGCCGAAATATAGCACAATTTTACTTTAAGACTGAAAGAGTAGGCGAGACCGCCTTACGCGCATCGTGATTTTGAGCAACTTCCGCTCGATTTTCTAGAATTTTGGCGATATTTTCAAGTCCCGGGGACTCTAAACTAACTCCTGATGGCCTTGGTTTGATGTGAAATGGACGCAGGAAAACTTTTTGAACGCTCAGTTTCGAGCTTCTGGGCCGAAATACAACCGTACTTCACTTTAAGACTGAAATAGTAGCCGAGACATCCTTACGAGCATCGTGATTTTGACCGAGTTCAGCTCGATCTCCCGGAACTTGGGGGATATTTTCGAGTCCGGCAGACTTTAAACTAACTCCTGATGGCCTTGGTTTGCAGTTAAATGCACAAAGCGTAACTTTTTAAAGGTTCACTTTCGAGCTTCTGGGCCGAAATATAGCCCTACTTCACTTTAAGACTGAAAGAGTAGCCAAGACCGTCTTACGCGCATCGTGATTTTGGGATACTTCGGCTCGATTTCCCGGAAATAGGGGGATATTTTCCAGTCCTGGGGACTCTAAACTAACTGCTGATGGCCTTGGTTTCCAGTGAAATGGACACAGGAGCACTTTTTGAACGCGCACTTTCGAGCTTGCTGGCCGAAATATAGCCCTACTTCTTTTTAAGACTGAAAGAGTAGGCGGGAGCGCCTTACGCGCATTGTGATTTTGAGGATCTTCGGCTCGATCTGGCGAAACTTGGGAGATATTTTCCAGTCCCAAAGTCTCTAAACTCACTCCTGATTGTCTAAGATGTGAGTGAAATAGACACAAAAATTTTTGAACCCTTACTTTCGAGCTTCTGGAGTTAAGTCTAAGCCCACTTTACCTTAAGACTGTAAGAGTAGCCGAGACCCCCTTAAGCGCATGGTGATTTTGACTAACTTCGGGTGGATTTCCCGTAACTTGGGGGATATTTCCAGTTCCTTTGACGCTAAACGAAGTCGTGATGGCCTTGTTTTGCAGTGAAATGGACACAGCAAAACTTTTTAAACACTCAGTTTCGAGGTTCTGGGCCGAAATATTGCCACAATTCACTTTAAGACTGAAAGAGTAGCCGAGACCGCCGTACGCGCGTCGTGATTTTGACCAACTTCGGTTAAATTTCCCGGAACTTGGGGGATATTTTCCAGTCCCTGGGACTCTAAACTGACCCCCGACGTCCTTGGTCTGCAGTAAAATGGACACAGCAAAACTTTTTGAACGCTCACTTTTGAGCTTCTGGGTCGAAATATAGCTCCACTTCACTTTAAGAGTGAAAGAGTAGCCGAGACCGCCTTACGTCCATCGTAATTTTGACCAACTTCGGCTCGATTTCCCGGAGCTTGGGGGATATTTTCCAGTCCCGCGGACTCTAAAGTAACTCCTGATGGCCTTGCTCTGGAGTGAAATGGACACAGCATAACTTTTTGAACGCTCACTTTCGAGCTTCTGGGGGGAAATATTGCCCCAGTTGACTTTAAGAATGAAAGAGTAACCGGGACCGCCTTACGCGCATCGTGATTTTGACCAACTTTAGCGCGATTTCCCGGGAAATGGGGGATATTTTCCGGTACCGGGGACTCTAAAGTAACTCCTGATTGCCTCGGTTTGCAGTGAAATGGACACAGCACAAGTTTTTGAACGCTTACTTTTGAGCTTCTGGGCCGAAGCATTGCCCTACTTCACTTTAAGACTGAAAGACTAGCCGAGACCGCCTTACGCGCATCTTGATTTTGGGCTACATCGGCTCGATTTCCGAGAATTTGAGAGGTAATTCCCAGTCCCGGGCACTCTAAACTAATTCCTGATGGTCTTGGTTTTCAGTGAAATGGACACAGCCAAACTTTTTGAACGTTCACTTTCGAGCTTCTGGGCCGAAATATAGCCCCACTTCACTTTAAGACTGAAAGAGTAGCCGGGACCGCCTTACGCGCATGGTAATTTTGTCGAACTTCGGCTTGATTTCCTGGGACTTGGGGGATATTTTCCAGTCCCGGAAGCTCTAAACTAACTCCTGAATGCCTTGGTTTTTAGTGAAATGGACACAGGTAAAAGGAGCGCACGCTCGGTTTCCAGGTTGTAGGCCGAAATATAGCCCCACTTTATTTTAAGACTGAAAGTGTACACGAAACCGCCTTAAGTGCATCGAAATTTTTAGCCACTATGGCTCGATATGCCAAAACTTGGGGGATATTTTCCAGTCCCGGGGACTCTACCCTAACTCTTGATGGCCTTAGTTTTCAGTAAAATGGTCACAGGTAACAGGAGCGCATGCTCGGTGTCGAGCTTCTAGGCCGAAATGTAGCCCCAGTTCATTTAAAGACTGAAAGAGTAAACGAAACTGCCGTACGCCTATCGTAATTTTAAGAAAGTATGGCTCAATTTGCCGAAACTTGGAGGATAGCTTCCAGTCTCGAGGATTCTAAACTACCTCCTGATGGACTTAGTTCTTAGTGAAATGGACACAGGTAAAAGGAGAGCACGCTCGGTGTCGAGCTTGTAGAACCGAAATATAGCCCCACTTCATTTTCGGAGTAAACGAGTAGCCGAGACCGCCTTATGCGCATCGTGATTTTGAGCATCTTTGGCTCGATTTGCCGGAATTCGGGCAATATTTTCCAGTCCCGAGGACGCTATGTTAACTCATGATGAACTTAGTTTTCAGTGATATGTACACAGGCAAAAGGAGCGCACGCTCGGTGTGGAGCTTCTCGGCCGAAATATAGCCCCACTTCATTTTAAGACTGAAAGAGTAGCCGAGACCGCCTTATGCGCATCGTGATTTTGAGCAGCTTTGGCTCGATCTGCCAGAATTTGGGAAATATTTCCCAGTCCCAAGGACTCTAAACTAACTCCTGATGGCCTAAGATGTCAGTGAAATGGACACAGGTAAAATTAGCGCACGCCCGGTCTCGAGCTTCTAGGTCGAAATATAGCCCCCCTTAATTTTAAGACTGAAAGAGTAGCCGAGACCGCCTTACGCGCATTGTGATTTTGGGCCACTTTTGCTCGATTTTCCGGAAGTTGGCGAATAATTTAAAGTCTCGGGGACGCTAAACTAACTCCCGATGACCTTGGTTTGCAGTTTAATGAACACAGCAAAACATTCTGAACGCTCACCTTCGAGCTTCAGTGCCGCAATATAGCCCTACTCAAATGTAAGACTGAAAGAATAACAGAGAGCCCGTTACGCGCATCGTAATTTTCATCAACTTCGGCGCCATTTCCTGGAACTTGGAGAATATTTTCCAGTTCCGGGGACTCTAAACTAACTCCTGATTGCCTTGGTTTGCAGGGAAAGGGACACAGCAAAACTTTTTGAACGCTCACTTTCGAGCTTGTGGGCCTAAATATAGCCACACTTCACTTTAAGACTGAAACAGTAGCCGAGACCGCGTTACGCGCATCGTGATTTTGAGCAACTTCTGCTCGCTTTTCTGGAACTTGGGGAATATTTTCTAGTCCCGGGGACTCTAAACTAACTCTTGATGGCCATGGTTTGCAGTCAAATTCACACAGCACAAGTTTTTGAACGAACACTTTCGAGCTTTTAGGCCGAAATATAGTCCCACATCACTTACGACTTAAAGAGTAGCCGAGACCGGCGTGCACGCATCGTGATTTTGACCAACTTCGGGTCGATATTCCGGAACTTGGGGGATATTTTCCAGTCCCAGGGACTCTAAACTAACTCTTGATGGCCTTGGTTTGCAGTGATATGGAGACAGCAAAACTTTTTCAACGCTCACCTTCAAGCTTCTGGGTCGAAATATAGCCCACTTTACTTTAATACTGAAAAAGTAGCCGAGACCGCCTTACGCGCATCGTGATTTTGACAAACTTCGGGTGGATTTCCCGGAACTTGGGGGATATTTTCCAGTCCCTTGGATACTAAACTAGGTGCCGATGGCCTTGTTTTGCAGTGAAATTGACACAGCAAAGCTTTTTGAACGCTCACTTTCGAGGTTGTGGGCCGAAATATAGCCATACTTCACGTTAAGACTGAAACAGTAGCCGAGACCACGTTTCGCGCATCGTGATTTTGATCAACTTCGGCTCGATTTCCCGGAACTTGCGAAATATTTTCCAGTCCCGGGGACTCTAAACTAACTCGTGCTGGTCTTGGTTTGCAGTGAAACGGAAACAGAAAAAGTTTTTGAACGCATACTTTCGAGCTTCTGGACCGAAATAGAACCCCACTTCACTTGAAGACTGAAAGAGTAGCCGAGACCGCCTTACGTGCATGGTGATTTTGAGCAACTTCGGCTCGATTTGCCGGAACTAAGGGGATATATTCCAGTTCTGAGGACTCTAAGCTAATTCCTGATGGCCTTGGTTTACAGTAAAATGGAGCCAGAAAAACTTTTTGAACCCTCAATTTCGAGCTTCTGGGCCAAAATATAGCCCCCCATTACTTTAACACTGAAAGAGTAGCCGAGACCGCCTTACGTGCATCGTGATTTTGACAAACTTCGGGTTGATTTCCCGGAACTTGGGAGATATTTTCCAGTCCCGGGGACTCTCAACTAACTCCTGCTTGTCTTGGTTTGCAGTGAAATGGACACAGCGAAAGTTTTTGAACGCTCACTCTCGAGCCTCTGGGCCGAAATAGAGCCCCATTTTACTTTAAGACTGAAAGAGTAGGCGAGACCGTCTTGAGCGAATCGTGATTTTGACCAATTTCGCCTTTATTTCCCGAAACTTGGGGGATATATTCCAGTCAAATGGACTCTACAGTAACTCCTGACGGCCTTGGTTTTCAGTGAAATGGACAGAGCACAACTTTGGAGCTTCTGGGCAGAAATATAGCCCCACTTTACTTTAAGACTGAAAGAGTAGATGAGACCGCCTTACGCGCATCTTAATTTTGACGAACTTCGAATGGATTTCCCGGAACTTGGGGGATATTTTGCAGTCCCTTGGACGCTAAACTAAGTCCTGATGGCCTTGTTTTGAAGTAAAATGGACACAACAAAGCTTTTTGAACGTTCACTTTCTAGCTTGTGGGCCGAAATATAGCCACACTTCACTTTAGGACTGACACAGTAGCCGAGACCACGTTACGCGCATCATGAATTTGATCAACTTCGGCTCGATTTCCCGGGACTTGGGGGATATTTTCCAGTCCCGGGGACTCTAAACTAACTTCTGATGGCCTTGGTTTGCACTGAAAGTGACAGAGCAAAACTTTTTAAACACTCACTTTCGAGCTTCTAGGCCAAAATTTAGCCCCACTTCACTTTAAGACTGAAAGAGTAGCCGAGACCACCTTACGCACATGGTGATTTTGACCAACTTCGGCTTGATTTACCGGAACTTGGGGGATATTTTCCAGTCCCGAGGACTCTTAAGTAACCCCTGATGGCTTTGGTTTGCATTGAAATGGATACAGCAAAACTTTTTGAACGCTCACTTTTGAGTTTCTGGGCTGAAATATAGCCCCACTTCACTTTAAGACTGAAAGAGTAGCCGAGACCGTCTCACGCGCATCGTGATTTTGACCAATGTCTTCTCGATTTTCCGGAACTTGGGAAACACATTCCACTTCCGGGGACTCTAAACTAACTACTGATAGCCTTGGTTTGCAGTGAAATAGACACAGTAATTTTTTTTGAGCTTTGAGCTTGTGGGCCGAAATAGAGCCGCACTTCACTTTAAGACTGAAGGAGTAGGCGAC
The DNA here is from genome assembly GCF_042242905.1 of Orbicella faveolata. Classification (NCBI taxonomy): domain Eukaryota; kingdom Metazoa; phylum Cnidaria; class Anthozoa; order Scleractinia; family Merulinidae; genus Orbicella; species Orbicella faveolata. The sequence continues at coordinate 1,764,296 of NW_028301552.1, read as the reverse complement.
ACCGCCTTAAGCGCACCGTGATTTTGACCAACTTCGGCTCGATTTGCCGGAACTTGGGGGATATTTTCCAGTCCCGGGGACTCTAAACTAACTCCTGATTGTCTTGGTTTTCAGTGAAATGGACACAGCAAAACTTTTTGAACGCTCACTCTCGAGGTTCTGGACCGAAATATAGCCCCACTTTACTTTAAGACTGAAAGAGTAGCCGAGACCGTCTTGCGCAAATCGTGATTTTCACCAACTTCGGGTCGGTTTCCCGGAACTTGGGGGATATATTCCATTTCCGCGGGCTCTAAACTAACTCCTGATGGCCTTGGTTTTCAGTGAAATGGACAAAGGAAAGCTTTTTGAACACTCTCTTTGTAGCTTCTGGGCCGAAATAGAATCCCACTTCACTTTCAGACTGAAATAGTAGCCGAGACCGCCTCACGCGCATCGTGAGTTAGACCAAGTTCAGCTCGATTTCACGCAACTTTTGGGATATTTTCCAGTCCGGGGGACTCTAAACTAACTCCGGATGGCCTTGGTTTGCACTGAAATGCTCACAGCATAAATTTTTGAACGCCCACTTTGGAGCTTCTGGGCCGAAATATAGCCCCACTTCACTTTAAGACTGAAAGAGTAGCCGAGATCGCCTTACGCGCATCGTGAGTTTGACCATTTTCGGATCGATTTCTCGGAACTTGGGCGATATTTTCCAGTCCCGGGGACTCTAAAATAACTCCTGATCGCCTTGCTTTGCATTGAAATGGACAGAGCAAAACCTTTTGAACGCTCACTTTCGAGCTTGTGGGCCGAAATATAGCCACACTTTACTTTAAGACTGAAACATTAGCCGAGACCGCATTTCGCGCATCGTGATTTTGATCAACTTCGGCTCGCTTTCCCGGAACTTGGGAAATATTTTCCAGTCCCGGGGACCCTAAACTAACTTTTGATAGCTTTGGTTTGCAGTGAAATGCACACAGCACAATTTTTTGAACGCACACTTTCCAGATTCTGGGCCGAAATATAGCCCATCTTCACTTAAGACTGAAAGAGTAGCCGAGACCGCCTTGCTCGCATCGTGAGTTTGACAAACTTGCAGTCGATATTCCGGAACTTGGGGGATATTTTCCAGTCCCAGGAGCTCTAAACTAACTCCTCATGGCCTTGGTTTGCAGTGAAATGGACAGAGCAAAACTTTTTGAACGCTCACCTTCGAGCTTCCTGGCCGAAATAAAGCCCCACATTACTTTAAGACTTAAAGAGTAACCGAGACCACCTTACGCGCATTGTGATTTTGACAAACTTCGGGTGGATCTCCCGGAACTTGGGGAACATTTTCCAGTCCCTTGGACGCTAAACTAAGTCCTGATGGCCTTGTTTTGCAGTGAAATGGACACAGCAAAACTTTTTGAACGCTCACTTTTGAGCTTGTGGGCCGAAATGTAGCCACACTTCACTTTAAGACTGAAACAGTAGCCGAGACCGCATTTCGCGCATCGTGATTTTGATCAACTTCGGCTCGCTTTCCCGGAACTTGGGAAATATTTTCCAGTCCCGGGGACCCTAAACTAACTTTTGATAGCTTTGGTTTGCAGTGAAATGCACACAGCAAAACTTTTTGAACGCTCACTTTCGAGCTTCTGGACAGAAATATAGCCCGACTTGACTTGAAGACTGAAAGGGTAGCCGAGACCGCTTTGGCAGCATCGTGATTTTGACCAACTTCAGCTCGATTTACCGGAACTTGGGAAATATTTTCCAGTCCCAGGGACGCTAAACTAACTCGTGATGGCCTTGTTTTTCAGTCAAAGAACACAGCAAAACTTTTTGAACGCTCACTTTCGAGCTTCTGGGCCGAAATATAGCCCCACTTCACTTTAAGACTGAAACAGTAGCCGATACCGCATTTCGCGCATCGTGATTTTGATCAACTTCGGTTCGATTCCCCGGAACTTGGGCAATATTTTTCAGTCCCGGGGACTCTAAACTAACCCCTGATGGCCTTGGTTTGCATGGAAATGGACACAGCACAACTTTTTGAACGCTCACTTTCGGGCTTGTGGCCCGAAATATAGCCCCACTTCACTTTAAGACAGAAAGAGTAGCCGAGACCAACTTAGGGGCATCGTGATTTTGACAAACCTCGGCTCCATTTCCCGGACCTTGGGGCATATTTTCTTGTCCCGGGGACGCTAAACTAACTCCTGATGGCCTTGGTTTGCAGTGAAATGAACACAGCAAAACTTTTTGAACGCTCACTTTCGGACTTCTCGCCCGAAATATAGCCCCACTTCACTCTAAGACTGAAAGAGTAGCCGACATTACCTTACGCAAATCGTGATTTTGACCAACTTCGGCTCGATTTCCCGGAAGTTGGGGGATATTTTCCAGTCCCGGGGACTCTAAACTAGCTCCTGATGGCTTTGATTTGCCGTCAAATAAACACAGGGAAACTTTTTGAACGCTCACTTTCAAGCTCCTCGGCAGGAATAAAGCCTCACTTCACTTTAAGACTGAAACAGTAAGCGAGACCGCCTAACGCGCACCGTGATTTTGACCAACTTCGGCTAAATTTCCCTGAACTTGGGGGGATATTTTCCAGTCCCGAAGACTCTAAGTAACCCCTGATGGACTTGGTTTGCATCGAAATGGATACAGCAAAACTTTTTGAAGCTCACTTTTGAGCTTCTGGGCCGAAATATAGCCCCACTTCACTTTAAGACTGAAAGGCTAGCCAAGACCGTCTTGCGCGCATCGTGATTTTGACCAACGTCTTCTCGATTTTCCGGAACTTGGGAAATATATTGGAGTCCCGGGGACTCTAAACTAACTCCTGATGGCCTTGGTTTGCAGTGAAATGGACACAGCAAATTTTTTGCAGCGCTCACTTTGGAGCTTCTGGGCCGAAATAGAGCCCCACTTCACTTTAAGACTGAAAGAGTAGCCGAGGCCGCCTTAGGCGCATCGTGATTTTGACCAACTTCGGCTTGAGTTGCCAGAACTTAAAAGATATTTTCCACTAACGGGGACTCTAAACTAACTCATGATGGCCTTGGTTTTCAGTGAAATTGAGAGAGGAAAACTTTTGGAACGCGCACTTTCGAGCTTCTGGCCCGAAATATAGCCCTACTTCACTTTCAGACTCAAAGGGTAGCCGAGACCGCCTTACGCGAATCGTTATTTTGACCAACTTCACCTCGATTTGGCGGAACTTGGAGGATATTTTCCAGTTCCGGGGACTGTAAACTACTTCCTGAGGGCCTTGCTTTGCAGTGAAATGGGCACAGCATAACTTTTTGAAGGCTCACTTTCGAGCTTCTGGGCCAAAATATACAGCCACGTCACTTTAAGACTAAAAGAGTAGCCGAGACTGCTTTACGCGCATCGTGATTTTCACAAACTTCGGCTCGATTTCCCGGAACTTGGGGGATATTTTGATGTCCCGGAGACTGTAAACTATCTTTTGATGTGGTTTGGTTCGCGGTGATATGGACACAGCAAAACTTTTTGAACTTTCACTTTCGAGCTTCTGGGCGGAAATATAGCGCGAGTTCAATTTAAGAATGAAAGAATAACCGAGACCGCCTTACGCGCATCGTGATTTTGACCAACTTTGGCTCGATTTGCCAGGAAATGGGGAATAAATTCCGGTACGGGGGACTCTAAAGTAACTCCTGATTGCCTTGGTTTACATTGAAACGGAGAGAGCAAAACTTCTTCAACGCTCCCCTTCGGGCTTCTGAGCCGAAATATAGCCCCACTTCAGTTTAAGACTGAAAGAGTAGCCGAGACCGTCTTACGCGCATCGTAATTTTGACCAACTTCGGCTCGATTTCCCGAAACTTCGGGGATATATTCAAGTTCCAAGGACTCTAAACTAACCCCTAATGGCCTTGGTCTGCAGTGAAATGGACACAGCAAATTCTTTTGAACGCTTACTTTCTAAATTCTGGGCCGAAATATAGTCCCACTTCACTTTAAGACTGAAATAGTAGCCGAGACCGTCTTAGACGCATCTTGATTTTGACCAACTTCGGCTTGAGTTGCCAGAACTTAAGGGATATTTTTTAGTCCCGCGGACTCTAAACTAAATCATGATGGCCTTGGTTTTCAGTTAAATTGAGAGAGCAAAACTTTTTGAACGCTCACTTTCGAGCCTCTGGCCGAAATATACAGCCACGTCAATTTAATACTAAAAGAGTAGCCGAGACTGCTTTACGCGCATCGTGATTTTGACAAAGTTCGGCTCGATTTCCCGGAACCTGGGGGATATTTTGATGTCCCGGACACTGTAAACAATCTGCTGATGTGGCTTGGTTTGCGGTGACATGGACACAGCAAAACGTTTTGATCTTTCACTTTCGAGCTTCTGGGCCGAAATATAGCCCCAGTTCACTTTAAGAATCAAAGAGTAGCCGAGACCGCCTTACGCGCATCGTGATTTTGACAAAATTCGGCTCGATTTCCCCGCACTTGGGCGATATTTTGCAGTCCCGAGGAGTCTAAACTAACTCCTGATGGCCTTGGTTTGCAGTGAAATGAACAAGGTAACACATTTTGAACGCTTATTTTCGAGCGTCTGGGATGAAATATAGCCAAACCTCAATTTAAGACTGAAAGAGTAGGCGAGACCGCCTTACGCTCATCGTGATTTTGAGCAACTTCCGCTCGATTTTCTAGAATTTTGGCGATATTTTCAAGTCCCGGGGACTCTAAACTAACTCCTGATGGCCTTGGTTTGATGTGAAATGGACGCAGGAAAACTTTTTGAACGCTCAGTTTCGAGCTTCTGGGCCGAAATACAACCGTACTTCACTTTAAGACTGAAATAGTAGCCGAGACCTCCTTACGAGCATCGTGATTTTGACCCAGTTCAGCTCGATCTCCCGAAACTTGGGGGATATTTTCCAGTCCGGGGGACTTTAAACTAACTCCTGATGGCCTTGGTTTTCAGTTAAATGCACAAAGCGTAACTTTTTAAAGGTTCACTTTCGAGCTTATGGCTCGAAATATAGCCCCACTTTACTTTAAGACTGAAAGAGTAGCCGAGACCGCCTTACGCGCATCGTGATTTTGGGATACTTCGGCTCGATTTCCCGGAAATAGGGGGATATTTTCCAGTCCCGGGGACTCTAAACTAACTCCTGATGGCCTTGGTTTCCAGTGAAATGGACACAGGAACACTTTTTGAACGCGCACTTTCGAGCTTGCTGGCCGAAATATAGCCCTACTTCTTTTTAAGACTGAAAGAGTAGGCGGGAGCGCCTTACGCGCATTGTGATTTTGAGGATCTTCGGCTCGATCTGGCGAAACTTGGGAGATATTTTCCAGTCCCAAAGTCTCTAAACTCACTCCTGATTGTCTAAGATGTGAGTGAAATAGACACAAAAATGTTTGAACCCTTACTTTCGAGCTTCTGGAGTTAAATCTAAGCCCACTTTACCTTAAGACTGAAAGAGTAGCCGAGAACTCCTTAAGCGCATGGTGATTTTGACTAACTTCGGGTGGATTTCCCGTAACTTGGGGGATATTTCCAGTTCCTTTGACGCTAAACTAAGTCGTGATAGCCCTGTTTTGCAGTGAAATGGACACAGCAAAACGTTTTAAACACTCAGTTTCGAGGTTCTGGGCCGAAATATTGCCACAATTCACTTTAAGACTGAAAGAGTAGCCGAGACCGCCGTACGCGCGTTGTGATTTTGACCAACTTCGGTTAAATTTCCCGGAACTTGGGGGGATATTTTCCAGTCCAGGAAACTCTAAACTGACCCCCGACGTCCTTGGTCTGCAGTAAAATGGACACAGCAAAACTTTTTGAACGCTCACTTTTGAGCTTCTGGCCCGAAATATAGCTCCACTTCACTTTAAGAGTGAAAGAGTAGCCGAGACCGCCTTACGCCCATCGTAATTTTGACCAGCTTCGGCTCGATTTCCCGGAGCTTGGGGGATATTTTCCAGTCTCGCGGACTCTAAAGTAACTCCTGATGGCCTTGCTCTGGAGTGAAATGGACACAGCATAACTTTTTGAACGCTCACTTTCGAGCTTCTGGGGGGAAATATTGCCCCAGTTGACTTTAAGAATGAAAGAGTAACCGGGACCACCTTACGCGCATCGTGATTTTGACCAACTTTGCCTCGATTTCCCGGGAAATGGGGGATATTTTCCGGTACCGGGGACTCTAAACTAATTCCTGATGGCCTTGGTTTGCAGTGAAATGGACACAGCCAAACTTTTTGAACGCTCACTTTCGAGCTTCTGGGCCGAAATATGGCCCCACTTCACTTTAAGACTGAAAGAGTAGCCGGGACCGCCTTACGCGCATGGTAATTTTGTCGAACTTCCGCTTGATTTCCTGGGACTTGGGGGATATTTTCCAGTCCTGGAAGCTCTAAACTAACTCCTGAATGCCTTGGTTTTTAGTGAAATGGACACAGGTAAAAGGAGCGCACGCTCGGTTTCCAGGTTGTAGGCCGAAATATAGCCCCACTTTATTTTAAGACTGAAAGTGTACCCGAAACCGCCTTAAGCGCATCGAAATTGTTAGCCACTATGGCTCGATATGCCAAAACTTGGGGGATATTTTCCAGTCCCGGGGACTCTACCCTAACTCTTGATGGCCTTAGTTTTCAGTAAAATGGTCACAGGTAACAGGAGCGCATGCTCGGTGTCGAACTTCTAGGCCGAAATGTAGCCCCAGGTCATTTAAAGACTGAAAGAGTAAACGAAACTGCCGTACGCCTATCGTAATTTTAAGAAAGTATGGCTCAATTTGCCGAAACTTGGAGGATAGCTTCCAGTCTCGAGGATTCTAAACTATCTCCTGATGGACTTAGTTCTTAGTGAAATGGACACAGGTAAAAGGAGAGCACGCTCGGTGTCGAGCTTGTAGAACCGAAATATAGCCCCACTTCATTTTCGGAGTAAACGAGTAGCCGAGACCGCCTTACGCGCATCGTGATTTTGAGCATCTTTGGCTCGATTTGCCGGAATTCGGGCAATATTTTCCAGTCCCGAGTACTCTATGTTAACTCCTGATCAACTAAGTTTTCAGTGATATGTACACAGGCAAAAGGAGCGCACGCTCGGTGTTGAGCTTCTCGGCCGAAATATAGCCCCACTTCATGTTAAGACTGAAAGAGTAGCCGAGACCGCGTTACGCGCATCGTGATTTTGAGCAACTTTGGCTCGATCTGCCAGAATTTGGGAAATATTTTCCAGTGCCAAGGACTCTAAACTAACTCCTGATAGCCTAAGCTGTCAGTGAAATGGACACAGGTAAAATTAGCGCACGCCCGGTCTCGAGCTTCTAGGTCGAAATATAGCCCCCCTTAATTTTAAGACTGAAAGAGTAGCCGAGACCGCCTTTCGCGCATCGTGATTTTGGGCCACTTTTGCTCGATTTCCCGGAAGTTGGCGAATAGTTTAAAGTCTCGGGCACGCTAAACTAACTCCCGATGACCTTGGTTTGCAGTTTAATGAACACAGCAAAACATTCTGAACGCTCACCTTCGAGCTTCAGTGCCGCAATATAGCCCTACTCAAATTTAAGACTGCAAGAATAACCGAGAGCCCGTTACGCGCATCGTAATTTTCATCAACTTCGGCGCCATTTCCTGGAACTTGGAGAATATTTTCCAGTTCCGGGGACTCTAAACTAACTCCTGATTGCCTTGGTTTGCAGTCAATAGACACAGCAAAACTTTTTTAACGCTCACTTTCGAGCTTGTGGGCCTAAATATAGCCACACTTCACTTTAAGACTGAAACAGTAGCCGAGACCGCGTTACGCGCATCGTGATTTTGAGCAACTTCTGCTCGCTTTCCTGCAACTTGGGGAATATTTTCCAGTCCCGGAGACTCTAAACTAACTCCTGATTTCCATGGTTTGCAGTCAAATTCACACAGCACAAGTTTTTGAACGAACACTTTCGAGCTTTTAGGCCGAAATATAGTCCCACATCACTTACGACTTAAAGAGTAGCCGAGACCGGCGTGCGCGCATCGTGATTTTGACCAACTTCGGGTCGATATTCCGAAACTTGGGGGATATTTTCCAGTCCCAGGGACTCTAAACTAACTCTTGATGGCCTTGGTTTACAGTGAAATGGAGACAGCAAAACGTTTTGAACGCTCACCTTCAAGCTTCTGGGCCGAAATATAGCCTACTTTACTTAAATACTGAAAAAGTAGCCGAGACCGCCTTACGCGCATCGTGATTTTGACAAACTTCGGGTGGATTTCCCGAAACTTGAGGAATATTTTCCAGTGCCTTGGACGCTAAACTAGGTGCCGATGGCCTTGTTTTGCAGTGAAATTGACACAGCAAAGCTTTTTGAACGCTCACTTTCGAAGTTGTGGGCCGAAATATAGCCATACTTCACTTTAAGACTGAAACAGTAGCCGAGACCACGTTTCGCGCATCGTGATTTTGATCAACTTCGGCTCGATTTCCCGGAACTTGCGAAATATTTTCCAGTCCCGGGGACTCTAAACTAACTCGTGCTGGTCTTGGTTTGCAGTGAAACGGAAACAGAAAAAGTTTTTGAATGCATACTTTCGAGCTTCTGGACCGAAATAGAACCCCACTTCACTTGAAGACTGAAAGAGTAGCCGAGAGCGCCTTACGTGCATGGTGATTTTGAGCAACTTCGGCTCGATTTGCCGGAACTAAGGGGATATATTCCAGTTGTGAGGACTCTAAACTAATTCGTGATGGCCTTGGTTTGCAGTAAAATGGAGCCAGCAAAACTTGTTGAACGCTCAATTTCGAGCTTCTGGGCCAAAATATAGCCCCCCATTACTTTAACAATGAAAGAGTAGCCGAGACCGCCTTACGTGCATCGTGATTTTGACAAACTTCGGGTTGATTTCCCGGAACTTGGGAGATATTTTCCAGTCCCGGGGACTCTCAACTAACTCCTACTTGTCTTGGTTTGCAGTGAAACGGACACAGCGAAAGCTTTTGAACGCTCACTCTCGAGCCTCTGGGCCGAAATAGAGCCCCATTTTACTTTAAGACTGAAAGAGTAGGCGAGACCGTCTTGAGCGAATCGTGATTTTGACCAATTTCGCGTTTATTTCCCGAAACTTGGGGGATATATTCCAGTCAAAGGGTCTCTACAGTAACTCCTGACGGCCTTGGGTTTCAGTGAAATGGACAGAGCACAACTTTGGAGCTTCTGGGCAGAAATATAGCCCCACTTTACTTTAAGACAGAAAGAGTAGATGAGACCGCCTTACGTGCATCGTAATTTGTGACGAACTTCGAATGGATTTCCCGGAACTTGGGGGATATTTTGCAGTCCCTTGGACGCTAAACTAAGTCCTGATGGCCTTGTTTTGAAGTAAAATGGACACAACAAAACTTTTTAAACGCTCACTTTCGAGCTTGTGGGCCGAAATATAGCCACACTTCACTTTAGGACTGACACAGTAGCCGAGACCACGTTACGCGCATCATGAATTTGATCAACTTCGGCTCGATTTCCCGGGACTTGGGGGATATTCTCCAGTCCCGGGGACTCTAAACTAACTTCTGATGGCCTTGGTTTGCACTGAAAGTGACAGAGCAAAACTTTTTAAACACTCACTTTCGAGCTTCTGGGCCGAAATATAGCCCCACTTCACTTTAAGACTGAAAGAGTAGCCGAGACCACTTTACGCACATCGTGATTTTGACCAACTTCGGCTCGATTTGCCGGAACTTGGGGGATATTTTCCAGTCCCGGGGACTCTAAACTAACTCCTGATTGTCTTGGTTTTCAGTGAAATGGACACAGCGAAACTTTTTGAACGCTCACTCTCGAGCTTCTGGAGCGAAATATAGTCCCACTTTACTTTAAGACTGAAAGAGTAGCCGAGACCGTCTTGCGCAAATCGTGATTTTGACCAACTTCGGGTCGGTTTCCCGGAACTTGGGGGATATATGCCATTTCCGCGGGCTCTAAACTAACTCCTGATGGCCTTGGTTTTCAGTGAAATGGACAAAGGAAAGCTTTTTGAACACTCTCTTTGTAGCTTCTGGGCCGAAATAGAATCCCACTTCACTTTCAGACTGAAATAGTAGCCGAGACCGCCTCACGCGCATCGTGAGTTAGACCAAGTTCAGCTCGATTTCACGCAACTTTTGGGATATTTTCCAGTCCGGGGGACTCTAAACTAAATCCGGATTGCCTTGGTTTCAACTGAAATGCGCACAGCATCAATTTTTGAACGCCCACTTTGGAGCTTCTGGGCCGAAATATAGCCCCACTTCACTTTAAGACTGAAAGAGTAGCCGAGATCGCCTTACGCGCATCGTGATTTTGACCATTTTCGGATCGATTTCTCGGAACTTGGGCGATATTTTCCAGTCCCGGGGACTCTAAACTAACTCCTGATCGCCTTGCTTTGCATTGAAATGGACAGAGCAAAACTTTTTGAACGCTCACTTTCGAGCTTGTGGTCCGAAATATAGCCACACTTTACTTTAAGACTGAAACAGTAGCCGAGACCGCATTTCGCGCATCGTGATTTTGATCAACTTCGGCTCGCTTTCCCAGAACTTGGGGAATATTTTCCAGTCCTGGGGACCCTAAACTAAGTCCTGATGGCCTTGTTTTGAAGTGAAATGGACACAGCAAAACTTTTTGAACGCTCGCTTTCTAGCTTGTGGGCCGAAATATAGGTACACTTGACTTTAAGACTGAAACAGTAGCCGAGACCACGTTACGCGCATCATGAATTTGATCAACTTCGGCTCCAATTCCCGGGACTTGGGATATATGTTCCAGTCCGGGGACTCTAAACTAACTCCTGATGGCCTTGGTTTGCATTGAAATGGACACAGCACAATTTTTTGAACGCACACTTTCGAGATTCTTGGCCGAAATATAGCCCCACTTCACTTAAGACTGAAAGAGTAGCCGAGACCGCCTTGCTCGCATCGTGAGTTTGAAAAACTTCCAGTCGATATTCCGGAACTTGGGGGATATTTTCCAGTCCCAGGGGCTTTAAACTAACTCCTCATGGCCTTGGTTTGCAGTGAAATGGACAGAGCAAAACTTTTTGAACGCTCACCTTCGAGCTTCCTGGCCGAAATAAAGCCCCACTTTACTTTAAGACCTAAAGAGTAACCGAGAGCACCTTACGCGCATTGTGATTTTGACAAACTTCGGGTTGATCTCCCTGAACTTGGGGAACATTTTCCAGTCCCTTGGACGCTAAACTAAGTCCTGATGGCCTTTTTTTGCAGTGACTAGCAAACAGGAAAACTTTTTGAACGCTCAGTTTCGAGCTTTTGGGCCGAAATATAGCCACACTTTACTTTAAGACTGAAACAGTAGCCGAGACCGCATTTCGCGCATCGTGATTTTGATCAACTTCGGCTCGCTTTCCCGGAACTTGGGGAATATTTTCCAGTCCCGGGGACCCTAAACTAAGTCCTGATGGCCTTGTTTTGAAGTGAAATGGACACAGCAAAACTTTTTGAACGCTTACTTTCTAGTTTGTGGGCCGAAATATAGCCACACTTTACTTTAAGACTGAAACAGCAGCCGAGACCGCATTTCGCGCATCGTGATTTGGATCAACCTCGGCTCGCTTTCCCGGAACTTGGGGAATATTTTCCAGTCCCGGGGACCCTAAACTAACTTTTGATAGCTTTGGTTTGTAGTGAAATGGACACAGGAAAACTTTTTGAACGCTCACTTTCGAGCTTCTGGACAAAAATATACCCCCCCCTTCACTTTAAGACTGAAAGGGTAGCGGAGACCGCTTTGGGAGCATCGTGATTTTGACCAACTTCAGCTCGATTAACAGGAACTTGGGGAATATTTTCCAGTCCCAGGGACGCTAGACTAACTCGTGATGGACTTGTTTTTCAGTCAAAGAAGACGGCAAAACGTTTTGAACGCTCACTTTCGGGCTTCTGGGCCCAAATATAGCCCCACTTCACTTTAAGACTGAAACAGTAGCCAATACCGCATTTCGCGCATCGTGATTTTGATCAACTTCGGTTCGATTCCCCGGAACTTGGGCAATATTTTTCAGTCCCGGGGACTCTAAACTAACCCCTGATGGCCTTGGTTTGCAGTGAAATGGACACAGCAAAACTTTTTGAACGCTCACTTTCGGGCTTCTGGCCCGAAATATAACGCCACTTCACTTTAAGACAGAAAGAGTAGCCGAGACCACTTTCGGGGCATCCTGATTTTGACCAACCTCGGCTCAATTTCCCGGACCTTGGGGCATATTTTCTTGTCTCGGGGACGCTAAACTAACTCCTGATGGCTTTGGTTTGCAGTGAAATGAACACAGCAAAACTTTTTGAACGCTCACTTTCGGGCTTGTCGCCCGAAATATAGCCCCACTTCACTCTAAGACTGAAAGAGTAGCCGACACTACCTTACGCAAATCGTGATTTTGACCAACTTCGACTCGATTTCCAGGAAGTTGGGGGATATTTTCCAGTCCCGGGGACTCTAAACTAGCTCCTGATGGCTTTTGTTTGCAGTCAAATAAAAACAGGGAAACTTTTTGAACGCTCACTTTCAAGCTCCTGGCCAGGAATAAAGCCTCACTTCACTTTAAGACTGAAACAGTAAGCGAGACCGCCTAACGCGCACCGTGATTCTGACCAACTTCGGCTAAATTTCCCTGAACTTGGGGGGATATTTTCCAGTCCCGAAGACTCTTAAGTAACCCCTGATGGCCCTCGTTTACATTGAAATGGATACAGCAAAACTTTTTGAAGCTCATTTTTGAGCTTCTGGGCCGAAATATAGCCCCACTTCACTTCAAGACTGAAAGACTAGCCAAGACCGTCTTGCGCGCATCGTGATTTTGACCAACGTCTTCTCGATTTTCCGGAACTTGGGAAATATATTGCAGTCCCGGGGACTCTAAACTAACTCCGGATGGCCTTGGTTTGCAGTGAAATGGACACAGCAAAATTTTTCCAGCGCTCACTTTGGAGCTTCTCGGCCGAAATATAGCCCCACTTCACTTTAAGACTGAAAGAGTAGCCGAGGCCGCCTTAGGTGCATCGTGATTTTGACCAATTTCGGCTTGAGTTGCCAGAACTTAAAAGATATTTTCCACTCCCGGGGACTCTAAACTAACTCATGATGGCCTTGGTTTTCAGTGAAATGGAGAGGGAAAACTTTTTGAACGCTCACTTTCGAGCTTCTGGACCGAAATATAGCCCTACTTCACTTTCAGACTCAAAGAGTAGCCGAGACCGCCTTACGCGAATCGTTATTTTGACCAACTTCGTCTCGATTTGGCGGAACTTGGAGGATATTTTCCAGTTCCGGGGACTGTAAACTACTTCCTGAGGGCCTTGCTCTGCAGTGAAATGGGCACAGCATAACTTTTTGAAGGCTCACTTTCGAGCTTCTGGGCCCAAATATACACTTAGTAGAGTAGAGTAGAGTAGAGTAGAGTAGCCGAGACTGCCTTACGCGCATCGTGATTTTGACAAACTTCGGCTCGATTTCCCGGAACTTGGGGGATATTTTGATGTCCCGGAGACTGTAAACTATCTCCTGAGGTGGCTTGGTTCGCGGTGAAATGGACACAGCAAAACGTTTTGAACTTTCACTTTCGAGCTTCTGGGCCGAAATATAGCCCGAGTTCACTTCAAGAATAAAAGAATAGCCGAAACCGCCATACGCGCATCGTGATTTTGACAACCTTTGGCTATTTTTCCCAGGAAATGGGGGATATTTTGATGTCCCGGAGACTGTAAACTATCTCCTGAGGTGGCTTGGTCTGCAGTGAAATGGACACAGCAAATTTTTTTGAACGCTTACTTTCGAAATTCTGGGCCGAAATATAGCCCCACTTCACTTTAAGACTGAAATAGTAGCCGAGACCGTCTTAGACGCATCGTGATTTTGACCAACTTCGGCTTGAGTTGCCAGAACCTAAGGGATCTTTTTTAGTCCCGCGGACTCTAAACTAACTCATGATGGCCTTGGTTTTCAGTTAAATTGAGAGAGCAAAACTTTTTGAACGCTCACTTTCGAGCTTCTGGGCCGAAATATACAGCCACGTCACTTTAAGACTAAAAGAGTAGCCGAGACTGCTCTACGCGCATCGTGATTTTGACAAAGTTCGGCTCGATTTCCCGGGACTTGGGGGATATTTTGATGTCCCGGACACTGTAAACAATCTGCTGATGTGGCTTGGTTTGCGGTGAAATGGACACAGCAAAACTTTTTGAACTTTCACTTTCGAGCTTCTGGGCCGAAATATAGCCCAGTTCACTTTAAGAATCAAAGAGTAGCTTAGACCGCCTTACGCGCATCGTAATTTTGACAAACTTCGGGTCGATTTCCCCGAACTTGGGCGATATTTTCCAGTCCCGAGGAGTCTTAACTAACTCCTGATGGGCTTGGTTTGCAGTGAAATGAACACACCAAAACTTTTTGAAATTCCACTTTCTAGCTTCTGGGCCGAAATATAGCCCCAGTTCACTTTAAGAATCAAAGAGTAGCCGAGACCGCCTTACGTGCATCGTGATTTTGACAAAATTCGGCTCGATTTCCCCGAACTTAGGCGATATTTTCCAGTCCCGAGCAGTCTAAACTAACTCCTGATGGCCTTGGTTTGCAGGGAAATGAACAAGGTAACACTTTTTGAACGCTTATTTTCGAGCTTCTGGGATGAAATATAGCCCCACTTCACTTTAAGACTGAAAGAGTAGGCGAGACCGCCTTACGCGCATCGTGATTTTGAGCAACTTCCGCTCGATTTTCTAGAAGTTTGGCGATATTTTCAAGTCCCGGGGACTCTAAACTAACTCCTGATGGCCTTGGTTTGATGTGAAATGGACGCAGGAAAACTTTTTGAACGCTCAGTTTCGATCTTCTGGGCCGAAATACAACCGTACTTCACTTTAAGACTGAAATACTAGCTGAGACCTCCTTACGAGCATCGTGATTTTGACCCAGTTCAGCGCGATCTCCCGGAACTTGGGGGATATTTTCCAGTCCGGGGGACTTTAAAGTAACTCCTGATGGCCTTGGTTTTCAGTTAAATGCACAAAGCGTAACTTTTTAAAGGTTCACTTTCGAGCTTCTGGGCCGAAATATAGGAACACTTTACTTTAAGACTGAAAGAGTAGCCGAGACCGTCTTACGCGCATCGTGATTTTGAGCAACTTCCGTTCGATTTGCCGGAGCTTCGGGGATATATTCCAGTCCCGGGGACTCTAAACTAACTGCTGATGGCCTTGGTTTGCAGTGAAATGGACACAGCACATTTTTTTGAACGCTCACTTTCGAGCTTCTCGGCCGAAATATAGCCCTACTTCACTTTAAGACTGAAAGATTAGCCGAGACCGCCTTACGCGCATCGTAATTTTGACCTTTTTCGGCTCGATTTGCCGGAAGTTGGCGAATATTTTCAATTCCCGGGGAAGCTAAACTAACTTCCGATGGCCTTAGTTTGCAGTTAAGTGGACACGGCAAAACTCTTTGAACGCTCACTTTCGAGCTTATGGCTCGAAATATAGCCCAACTTAACTTTAAGACTGAAAGAGTAGCCGAGACCGCCTTACGCGCATCGTGATTTTGGTATACTTCGGCTCGATTTCCCGCAAATAGGGGGATATTTTCCAGTCCTGGGGACTCTAAACTAACTCCTGATGGCCTTGGTCTCCAGTGAAATGGACACAGGAACACTTTTTGAACGCGCACTTTCGAGCTTGCTGGCCGAAATATAGCCCTACTTCTTTTTAAGACTGAAAGAGTAGGCGGGAGCGCCTTACGCGCATTGTGATTTTGAGGATCTTCGGCTCGATCTGGCGAAGCTTGGGAGATATTTTCCAGTCCCAAAGTCTCTAAACTCACTCCTCATTGTCTAAGATGTGAGTGAAATAGACACAAAAATTTTTGAACCCTTACTTTCGAGCTTCTGGAGTTAAATCTAAGCCCACTTTACCTTAAGACTGAAAGAGTAGCCGAGACCCCCTTAAGCGCATGGTGATTTTGAGTAACTTCGGGTGGATTTCCCGTAACTTGGGGAATATTTCCAGTTCCTATGACGCTAAACTAAGTCGTGATGGCCTTGTTTTGCAGTGAAATGGAGACAGCAAAACTTTTTAAACACTCAGTTTCGAGCTTCTGGGCCGAAATATTGCCCCAATTCACTTTAAGGCTGAAAGAGTAGCCGATACCGCCTTACGCGCATCGTAATTTTGAGCAACTTTGGCTCGATCTGCCAGAATTTGGGAAATATTTTCCAGTCCCAAGGACTCTAAACTAACTCCTGATGGCCTAAGATGTCAGTGAAATGGACACAGGTAAAATTAACGCACGCCCGGTCTCGAGCTTCTAGGTCGAAATATAGCCCCCCTTAATTTTAAGACGGAAAGAGTAGCCGAGACCGCCTTACGCGCATCGTGATTTTGGGCCACTTTTGCTCGATTTCCCGGAAGTTGGCGAATAATTTAAAGTCCCGGGGACGCTAAACTAACTCCCGATGACCTTGTTTTGCAGTTTAATGAACACAGCAAAACATTCTGAACGCTCACCTTCGAGCTTCAGTGCCGCAATATAGCCCTACTTAAATTTAAGACTGAAAGAATAACCGAGAGCCCGTTACGCGCATCGTAATTTTCATCAACTTCGGCGCCATTTCCTGGAACTTGGAGAATATTTTCCAGTTCCGGGGACTCTAAACTAACTCCTGATTGCCTTGGTTTGCAGTCAAATGGACACAGCAAAACTTTTTGAACGCTCACTTTCGAGCTTGTGGGCCTAAATATAGCCACACTTCACTTTAAGCCTGAAACAGTAGCCGAGACCGCGTTACGCGCATCGTGATTTTGAGCAACTTCTGCTCGCTTTCCTGGAACTTGGGGAATATTTTCCAGTCCCGGGGACGATAAACTAACTCCTGACGGCCATGGTTTGCAGTCAAATTCACACAGCACAAGTCTTTGAACGAACACTTTCGAGCTTTTAGGCCGAAATATAGTCCCACATCACTTACGACTTAAAGAGTAGCCGAGACCGGCGTGCGCGCATCGTGATTTTGACCAACTTCGGGTCGATATTCCGGAACTTGGGGGATATTTTCCAGTCTCAGGGACTCTAAACTAACTCTTGATGGCCTTGGTTTGCAGTGAAATGGAGACAGCAAAACTTTTTGAACGCTCACCTTCAAGCTTCTGGGCCGAAATATAGCCCACTTTACTTTAATACTGAAAAAGTAGCCGAGACCGCCTTACGCGCATCGTGATTTTGACAAACTTCGGGTGGATTTACCGGAACTTGGGGGATATTTTCCAGTCCCTTGGACGCTAAACTAGGTGCCGATGGCTGTTTTGCAGTGAAATGGACACAGCCAAGCTTTTTGAAGGCTCACTTTCGAGGTTGTGGGCCGAAATATAGCCATACTTCACTTTAAGACTGAAACAGTAGCCGAGACCACGTTTCGCGCATCGTGATTTTGATCAACTTCAGCTCGATTTCCCGGAACTTGCGAAATATTTTCCAGTCCCGGGGACTCTAAACTACTTCCTGATGGCCTTGGTTTGCAGTAAAATGGACCCAGAAAATCTTTTTGAACGCTCAATTTCGAGCTTCTGGGCCAAAATATAGCCCCCCATTACTTCAACACTGAAAGAGTAGCCGAGACCGCCTTACGTGCATCGTGATTTTGACAAACTTCGGGTTGATTTCTCGGAACTTGGGGGATATTTTCCAGTCCCGGGGACTCTCAACTAACTCCTGCTTTTCTTGGTTTGCAGTGAAATGGACACAGCGAAAGTTTTTGAACGCTCACTCTCGAGCTTCTGGGCCGAAATAGAGCCCCATTTTACTTTAAGACTGAAAGAGTAGGCGAGACCGTCTTGAGCGAATCGTGATTTTGACCAATTTCGCGTTTATTTCCCGAAACTTGGGGCATATATTCCAGTCAAAGGGACTCTACAGTAACTCCTGATGGCCTTGGTTTTCAGTGAAATGGACAGAGCACAACTTTGCAGCTTCTGGGCAGAAATATAGCCCCACTTTACTTTAAGACTGAAAGAGTAGATGAGACCACCTTACGCGCATCGTAATTTTGACGAACTTGGAATGGATTTCCCGGAACTTGGGGGATATTTTGCAGTCCCTTGCACGCTAAACTAAGTCCTGATGGCCTTGTTTTGAAGTAAAATGGACACAACAAAACTTTTTGAACGCTCACTTTCTAGCTTGTGGGCCGAAATATAGCCACACTTCACTTTAGGACTGACACAGTAGCCGAGACTACGTTACGCGCATCATATATTTGATCAACTTCGGCTCGATTTCCCGGGACTTGGGGGATATTCTCCAGTCCCGGGAACCCTAAACTCACTTCTGATGGCGTTGGTTTGCACTGAAAGTCACAGAGCAAAACTTTTTAAACACTCACTTTCGAGCTTCTGGGCCGAAATATAGCCCCACTTCACTTTAAGACTGAAAGAGTAGCCGAGACCAGCTTACGCACATCGTAATTTTGACCAACTTCGGCTCGATTTACCGGAAGTTGGGGGATATTTTCCAGTCCCGAGGACTCTTAAGTAACCCCTGATGGCCTTGGTTTGCATTGAAATGGATACAGCAAAACTTTTTGAACGCTCACTTTTGAGCTTCTGGGCCGAAATATAGCCCCACTTCACTTTAAGACTGAAAGAGTAGCCGAGACCGTCTCACGCGCATCGTGATTTTGACCAACGTCTTCTCGATTTTCCGGAACTTGGGAAATATATTCCATTTCCGCGGGCTCTAAACTAACTCCTGATGGCCTTGGTTTTCAGTGAAATGGACAAAGGAAAGCTTTTTGAACACTCACTTTGTAGCTTCTGGGCCGAAATAGAATCCCACTTCACTTTCAGACTGAAATAGTAGCCGAGACCGCCTCACGCGCATCGTGAGTTAGACCAAGTTCAGCTCGATTTCACGCAACTTTTGGGATATTTTCCAGTCCGGAAGACTCTAAACTAACTCCGGGTGGCCTTGGTTTGCACTGAAATGCGCGCAGCATAAATTTTTGAACGCCCTTTTTGGAGCTTCTGGGCCGAAATATAGCCCCACTTCACGTTAAGACTGAAGGAGTAGCCGAGATCGCCTTACGCGCATCGTGATTTTGACAATTTTCGGATCGATTTCTCGGAACTTGGGGGATATTTTCCAGTCGCGGGGACTCTAACCTAACTCCTGATCGCCTTGCTTTGCATTGAAATGGACAGAGCAAAACTTTTTGAACGCTCACTTTCGAGCTTGTGGGCCGAAATATAGCCACACTTGACTTTAAGACTGAAACAGTAGCCGAGACCGCATTGCGCGCATCGTGATTTTGATCAACTTCGTCTCCAATTCCCGGGACTTGGGGGGTATGTTCCAGTCCCGGGGACTCTAAACTAACTCCTGATGGCCTTGGTTTGCATAGAAATGGACACAGCACAATTTTTTGAACGCACACTTTCGAGATTCTGGGCCGAAATATAGCCCCACTTCACTTAAGACTGAAAGAGTAGCAAGACCAGCTTGCTCGCATCGTGAGTTTGACAAACTTCCGGTCGATATTCCGGAACTTGGGGGATATTTTCCAGTCCCAGGAACTCTAAACTAACTCCTCATGGCCTTGGTTTGCAGTGAAATGGACAGAGCAAAACTTTTTGAACGCTCACCTTCGAGCTTCCTGGCCGTAATAGAACCCCACTTTACTTTGAGACTAAAAGAATAACCGAGACCACCTTACGCGCATTGTGATTTTGACAAACTTCGGGTGGATCTCCCGGAACTTGGGGAATATTTTCCAGTCTCGGGGACCCTAAACTAACTTTTAATAGCTTTGGTTTGCAGTGAAATGCTCACAGCAAAACTTTTTGAACGCTCACTTTCGAGCTTCTGGACAGAAATATAGCCCCACTTGACTTTAAGACTGAAAGGGTAGCCGAGACCGCTTTGGGAGCATCGTGATTTTGACCAACTTCAGCTCGATTTACCGGAACCTGGGGAATATTTTCCAGTGCCAGGGACGGTAAACTAACTCGTAAAGATCTTGTTTTTCAGTCAAAGAACACAGCAAAACGTTTTGAACGCTCACTTTCGGGCTTCTGGGCCGAAATATAGCCCCACTTCACTTTAAGACTGAAACAGTAGCCGATACCGCATTTCGCGCATCGTGATTTTGATCAACTTCGGTTCGATTCCCCGGAACTTGGGCAATATTTTTCAGTCCCGGGGACTCTAAACTAACCCCTGATGGCCTTGGTTTGCAGTGAAATGGACACAGCAAAACTTTTTGAACGCTCACTTTCGGGCTTCTGGCCCGAAATATAGCCCCACTTCACTTTAAGACAGAAAGAGTAGCCGAGACCACTTTAGGGGCATCGTGATTTTGACCAACCTCGGCTCAATTTCCCGGACCTTGGGGCATATTTTCTTGTCCCGGGGACGCTAAACTAACTCCTGATGGCCTTGGTTTGTAGTGAAATGAACACAGCAAGACTTTTTGAACGCTCACTTTCGGGCTTCTCGCCCGAAATATAGCCCCACTTCACTCTAAGACTGAAAGAGTAGCCGACACTACCTTACGCAAATCGTGATTTTGACCAACTTCGGCTCGATTTCCCGGAAGTTGGGGGATATTTTCCAGTCCCGGGGACTCTAAACTAGCTCCTGATGGCTTTGGTTTGCAGTCAAATAAACACAGGGAAACTTTTTGAACGCTCACTTTCAAGCTCCTGGCCAGGAATAAAGCCTCACTTCACTTTAAGACTGAAACAGTAAGCGAGACCGCCTAACGCGCACCGTGATTCTGACCAACTTCGGCTAAATTTCCCTGAACTTGGGGGGATATTTTCCAGTCCCGAAGACTCTTAAGTAACCCCTGATGGCCTTCGTTTGCATTGAAATGGAAACAGCAAAACTTTTTGAAGCTCACTTTTGAGCTTCTGGGCCGAAATATAGCCCCACGTCACTTTAAGACCGAAAGAGTAGCCAAAATCGTCTTGCGCGCATCGTGATTTTGACCAACGTCTTCTCGATTTTCCGGAACTTGGGAAATATATTGCAGTCCCGGGAACTCTAAACTAACTCCTGATGGTCTTGGTTTGCAGTGAAATGGACACAGCAAAATTTTTCCAGCGCTCACTTTGGAGCTTCTGGGCCGAAATAGAGCCCCACTTCACTTTAAGACTGAAAGAGTAGCCGAGGCCGCCTTAGGCGCATCGTGATTTTGACCAACTTCGGCTTGAGTTGCCAGAACTTAAAAGATATTTTCCACTCCCGGGGACTCTAAACTAACTCAGGATGGCCTTGTTTTTCAGTGAAATTGAGAGAGGAAAACTTTTTGAACGCTCACTTTCGAGCTTCTGGACCGAAATATAGCCCTACTTCACTTTCAGACTCAAAGAGTAGCCGAGACCGCCTTACGCGAATCGTTATTTTGACCAACTTCGTCTCGATTTGGCGGAACTTGGAGGATATTTTCCAGTTCCGGGGACTGTAAACTACTTCCTGAGGGCCTTGCTCTGCAGTGAAATGGGCACAGCATAACTTTTTGAAGGCTCACTTTCGAGCTTCTGGGCCAAAATATACAGCCACGTCACTTTAAGACTAAAAGAGTAGCCGAGACTGCCTTACGCGCATCGTGATTTTGGCAAACTTCGGCTCGATTTCCCGGAACTTGGGGGATATTTTGATGTCCCGGAGACTTTAAACTATCTCCTGATGTGGCTTGGTTCGCGGTGAAATGGACACAGCAAAACTTTTTGAACTTTCACTTTCGAGCTTCTGGGCCGAAATACAGCCCGAGTTCACTTTAAGAATGAAAGAATAGCCGAGACCGCCTTACGCGCATCGTGATTTTGATCAACTGTGGCTCGATTTCCCAGGAAATAGGAAATATTTTCCGGTACCGGGGACTCTAAAGTAATTCCTGATTCCCTTGGTTTGCACTAAAATGGAGAGAGGAAAACTTTTTCTACGCGCCCCTTTGGGCTTCTGAGCCGTAATATAGCCGCACTTCAGTTTAAGACTGAAAGAGTAGCCAAGACCGTCTTACGCGCATCGTGATTTTTACCAACTTCGGCTCGATTTCCCGAAACTTCTGGGATATATTCAAATTCCAAGGACTCTAAACTGATGGCCTTGGTCTGCAGTGAAATGGACACAGCAAATTTTTTTGAACGCTTACTTTCGAAATTCTGGGCCGAAATATAGCCCCACTTTACTTTAAGACTGAAATAGTAGCCGAGACCGCCTTAGACGCATCGTGATTTTGGCCAACTTCGGCTTGAGTTGCCAGAACTTAAGGGATATTTTTTAGTCCCGCGGACTCTAAACTAACTCATGATGGCCTTGGTTTTCAGTTAAATTGAGAGAGCAAAACTTTTTGAACGCTCACTTTCGAGCTTCTGGGCCGAAATATACAGCCACGTCACTTTAAGACTAAAAGAGTAGCCGAGACTGCTCTACGCGCATCGTGATTTTGACAAAGTTCGGCTCGATTTCCCGGGACTTGGGGGATATTTTGATGTCCCGGACACTGTAAACAATCTGCTGATGTGGCTTGGTTTGCGGTGAAATGGACACAGCAAAACTTTTTGAACTTTCACTTTCGAGCTTCTGGGCCGAAATATAGCCCCAGTTCACTTTAAGAATGAAAGAGTAGCCGAGACCGCCTTAGGCGCATCGTGATTTTGACAAAATTCGGCTCGATTTCCCCGAACTTGGGCGATATTTTCCAGTCCCGAGCAGTCTAAACTAACTTCTGATGGCCTTGCTTTCCAGTGAAATGAACAAGGTAACACTTTTTGAACGCTTATTTTCGAGCTTCTGGGATGAAATATAGCCCCACTTCACTTTAAGACTGAAAAAGTAAGCGAGATCGGGTTACGCGCATCGTGATTTTGAGCAACTTCCGCTCGATTTTCTAGAATTTTGGCGATATTTTCAAGTCCCGGGGACTCTAAACTAACTCCTGATGGCCTTGGTTTGATGTGAAATGGACGCAGGAAAACTTTTTGAACGCTCAGTTTCGAGCTTCTGGGCCGAAATACAACCGTACTCCACTTTAAGACTGAAATAGTAGCCGAGACCTCCTTACGAGCATCGTGATTTTGACCCAGTTCAGCTCGATTTCCCGGAACTTGGGGGATATTTTCCAGTCCGGGGGACTTTAAAGTAACTCCTGATGGCCTTGGTTTTCAGTTAAATGCACAAAGCGTAACTTTTTAAAGGTTCACTTTCGAGCTTCTGGGCCGAAATATAGCAACACTTTACTTTAAGCCTGAAAGAGTAGCCGAGACCGTCTTAGGCGCATCATGACTTTGACCAACTTCCGTTGGATTTGCCGGAACTTCGGGGATATATTCCAGTTTCGGGGACTCTAAACTAACTGCTGATGGCCTTGGTTTGCAGTGAAATGGACACAGCACATTTTTTTTGAACGCTCACTTTCGAGCTTCTCGGCCGAAATATAGCCCTACTTCACTTTAAGACTGAAAGAGTAGCCGAGGCCGCCTTACGCGCATTTTGACCATTTAATTGTGACCAACTTCGGCTCGATTTGCCGGAAGTTGGCGAATATTTTCAATTCCCGGGGAAGCTAAACTAACTTCCGATGGCCTTAGTTTGCAGTTAAGTGGACACGGCAAAACTTTTTGAACGCTCACTTTCGAGCTTATGGCTCGAAATATAGCCCCACTTTACTTTAAGACTGAAAGAGTAGCCGAGACCGCCTTACGCGCATCGTGATTTTGGGATCCTTCGGCTCGATTTCCCGGAAATACGGGAATATTTTCCAGTCCCGGGGCCTCTAAACTAACTCCTGATGGCCTTGGTTTCCAGTGAAATGGACACAGGAACACTTTTTGAACGCGCACTTTCGAGCTTCTGTGCCGAAATATACAGCCACGTCACTTTAAGACTAAAAGAGTAGCCGAGACTGCTTTACGCGCATCGTGATTTTGACAAACTTCCGCTCGATTTCCCCGAACTTGGGCGATATTTTCCAGTCCTGAGGAGTCTAAACTAACTCCTGAAGGCCTTGGTTTGCAGTGAAATGAACACAGCAAAACTTTTTGAACTTTCACTTTCTAGCTTCTCGGGCGAAATATAGCCCCAGTTCACTTTGAGAATCAAAAAGTAGCCGAGACCGCCTTACGTGCATCGTGATTTTGACAAAATTCGGCTCAATTTTCCGGAACTTGGGCGATATTTTCCAGTCCCGAGCAGTCTAAACTAACTCCTGATGGCCTTGGTTTGCAGTGAAATGAACAAGGTAACACTTTTTGAACGCTTATTTTCGAGCTTCTGGGATGAAATATAGCCCCACTTCACTTTAAGACTGAAAGAGTAGGCGAGACCGCCTTACGCGCATCGTGATTTTGAGCAACTTCCGCTCGATTTTCTAGAATTTTGGCGATATTTTCAAGTCCCGGGGACTCTAAACTAACTCCTGATGGCCTTGGTTTGATGTGAAATGGACGCAGGAAAACTTTTTGAACGCTCAGTTTCGAGCTTCTGGGCCGAAATACAACCGTACTTCACTTTAAGACAGAAAAAGTAGCCGAGACCTCCTTACGAGCATCGTGATTTTGACCCAGTTCAGCTCGATTTCCCGGAACTTGGGGGATATTTTCCAGTCCGGGGGACTTTAAAGTAACTCCTGATGGCCTTGGTTTGCAGTTAAATGCACAAAGCGTAACTTTTTAAAGGTTCACTTTCGAGCTTCTGAGCCGAAATATAACCCCACTTTACTTTAAGACTGAAAGAGTAGCCGAGACCGTCTTAGGCGCATCATGATTTTGACCAACTTCCGTTGGATTTGCCGGAACTTCGGGGATATATTCCAGTCCCGGGGACTCTAAACTAACTGCTGATGGCCTTGGTTTGCAGTGAAATGGACACAGCACATTTTTTTTGAACGCTCACTTTCGAGCTTCTCGGCCGAAATATAGCCCTACTTCACTTTAAGACTGAAAGAGAAGTCGAGACCGCCTTACGCGCATTTTGACCATTTAATTGTGACCAACTTCGGCTCGATTTGCCGGAAGTTGGCGAATATTTTCAATTCCCGGGGAAGCTAAACTAACTTCCGATGGCCTTAGTTTGCAGTTAAGTGGACACGGCAAAACTTTTTGAACGCTCACTTTCGAGCTTATGGCTCGAAATATAGCCCAACTTAACTTTAAGACTGAAAGAGTAGCCGAGACCGCCTTACGCGCATCGTGATTTTGCGATACTTCGGCTCGATTTCCCGGAAATAGCGGGATATTTTCCAGTCCCGGGGACTCTAAACTAACTCCTGATGGCCTTGGTTTCCAGTGAAATGGACACAGACACACTTTTTGAACGCGCACTTTCGAGCTTGCTGGTCGAAATATAGCCCTACATCTTTTTAAGACTGAAAGAGTAGGCGGGAGCACCTTACGCGCATTGTAATTTTGAGGATCTTCGGCTCGATCTGGCGAAACTTGGGAGATATTTTCCAGTCCCAAAGTCTCTAATCTCACTCCTGATTGTCTAAGATGTGAGTGAAATAGACACAAAAATTTTTGAACCCTTACTTTCGAGCTTCTGGGGCTAAATCTAAGCCCACTTTACCTTAAGACTGAAAGAGTAGCCGAGACCCCCTTAAGCGCATGGTGACTTTGACTAACTTCGGGTGGATTTCCCGTAACTTGGGGGATATTTCCAGTTCCTTTGACGCTAAACTAAGTCGTGATGGCCTTGTTTTGCAGTGAAATGGAGACAGCAAAACTTTTTAAACACTCAGTTTCGAGCTTCTGGGCCGAAATATTGCCCCAATTCACTTTAAGACTGAAAGAGTAGCCGAGACCGCCGTACGCGCGTCGTGATTTTGACCAACTTCGGTTAAATTTCCCGGAACTTGGGGGATATTTTCCAGTCGCTGGGACTCTAAACTGGCCCCTGACGTCCTTGGTCTGTAGTAAAGTGGACACAGCAAAACTTTTTGAACGCTCACTTTTGAGCTTCTTGGCCGAAATATAGCTCCACTTCAGTTTAAGAGTGAAAGAGTAGCCGAGACCGCCTTACGCCCATCGTAATTTTGACCAACGTCATCTCGATTTCCCGGAACTTGGGGGATATTTTCCAGTCCCGCGGACTCTAAAGTAACTCCTGATGGCCTTGCTCTTGAGTGAAATGGACACAGCACAACTTTTTGAACGCTCACTTTCGAGCATCTGGGGGGAAATATTGCCCCAGTTCACTTTAAGAATGAAAGAGTAACCGGGACCCCCTTACGCGCATCGTGATTTTGACCAACTTTGGCTCGATTTCCCGGGAAATGGGGGATATTTTCCGGTACCGGGGACTCGAAACTAACTCCTGATTTCCTCGGTTTGCAGTGAAATGGACACAGCACAACTTTTTGAACGCTCACTTTTGAGCTTCTGGGCCGAAGCATAGCCCCACTTCACTTTAAGACTGAAAGACTAGCCGAGACCGCCTTACGCGCATCGTGATTTTGGGCTACTTCGGCTCGATTTCCCGGGACGTGGGAGATAATTCCCAGTCCCCGGCACTCTAAACTAATTCCTGATGGCCTTGGTTTTCAGTGAAATGGACACAGCCAAACTGTTTGAACGTTCACTTTCGAGCTTCTGGGCCGAAATATAGCCCCACTTCACTTTAAGACTGAAAGAGTAGCCGGGACCGCCTTACGCGCATGGTAATTTTGTCGAACTTCGGCTTGATTTCCTTGGACTTGGGGGATATTTTCCAGTCCCGGAAGCTCTAACCTAACTCCTGAATGCCTTGGTTTTTAGTGAAATGGACACAGGTAACAGGAGCGCACGCTCGGTTTCCAGGTTGTAGGCCCAGATATAGCCCCACTTTATTTTAAGACCGAAAGTGTACACGAAACCGCCTTAAGCGCATCGAAATTTTTAGCCACTATGGCTCGATATGCCAAAACTTGGGGGATATTTTCCAGTCCCGGGGACTCTACCCTAACTCTTGATGGCCTTAGTTTTCAGTAAAATGGTCACAGGTAACAGGAGCGCACGCTCGGTGTCGAGCTTCTAGGCCGAAATGTAGCCCCAGTTCATTTTAAGACTGAAAGAGTAAACGAAACTGCCGTACGCCTATCGTAATTTTAAGAAAGTATGGCTCAATTTGCCGAAACTTGGAGGATAGCTTCCAGTCTCGAGGATTCTAAACTATCTCCTGATGGACTTAGTTCTTAGTGAAATGGACACAGGTAAAAGGAGAGCACGCTCGGTGTCGAGCTTGTAGAACCGAAATATAGCCCCACTTCATTTTCGGAGTAAACGAGTAGCCGAGACCGCCTTATGCGCATCGTGATTTTAAGCATCTTTGGCTCGATTTGGCGGAGTTCGGGCAATATTTTCCAGTCCCGAGGACTCTATGTTAACTCCTGATGAACTTAGTTTTCAGTGATATGTACACAGGCAAAAGGAGCGCACGCTCGGTGTTGAGCTTCTCGGCCGAAATATAGCCCCACTTCATTTTAAGACTCAAAGAGTAGCCGAGACCGCCTTACACGCATCGTGATTTTGAGCAACTTTGGCTCGATCTGCCAGAATTTGGGAAATATTTTCCAGTGCCAAGGACTCTAAACTAACTCGTGATGGCCTAAGATGTCAGTGAAATGGACACAGGTAAAATTAGCATACGCCCGGTCTCGAACTTCTAGGTCGAAATATAGCCCCCCTTAATTTTAAGACTGAAAGAGTAGCCGAGACCGCCTTACGCGCATCGTGATTTTGGGCCACTTTTGCTCGATTTCCCGGAAGTTGACGAATAATTTAAAGTCCCGGGGACGCTAAACTAACTCCCGATGACCTTGCTTTGCAGTTTAATGAACACAGCAAAACATTCTGAACGCTCACCTTCGAGCTTCAGTGCCCCAATATAGCCCTACTTAAATTTAAGACTGAAAGAATAACCGAGAGCCCGTTACGCGCATCGTAATTTTCATCAACTTCGGCGCCATTTCCTGGAACTTGGAGAATATTTTCCAGTTCCGGGGGACTCTAAACTAACTCCTGATTGCCTTGGTTTGCAGTCAAATGGACACAGCAAAACTTTTTGAACGCTCACTTTCGAGCTTGTGGGCCTAAATATAGCCACACTTCACTTTAAGACTGAAACAGTAGCCGAGACCGCGTTACGCGCATCGTGATTTTGAGCAACTTCTGCTCGCTTTCCTGGAACTTGGGGAATATTTTCCAGTCCCGGGGACTCTAAACTAACTCCTGACGGGCATGGTTTGCAGTCAAATTCACACAGCACAAGTTTTTGAACGAACACTTTCGAGCTTTTAGGCCGAAATATAGTCCCACATCACTTACGACTTAAAGAGTAGCCGAGACCGGCGTGCGCGCATCGTGATTTTGAGCAACTTCGGGTCGATATTCCGGAACTTGGGGGATATTTCCCAGTCCCAGGGACTCTATACTAACTCTTGATGGCCTTGGTTTGCAGTGAAATGGAGACAGCAAAACTTTTTGAACGCTCACCTTCAAGCTTCTGGGCCGAAATATAGCCCACTTTACTTTAATACTGAAAAAGGAACCGAGACCGCCTTACGCGCATCGTGATTTTGACAAACTTCGGGTGGATTTACCGGAACTTGGGGGATATTTTCCAGTCTCTTGGACGCTAAACTAGGTGCCGATGGCCTTGTTTTGCAGTGAAATGGACACAGCAAAGCTTTTGAAGGCTCACTTTCGAGGTTGTGGGCCGAAATATAGCCATACTTCACTTTAAGACTGAAACAGTAGCCGAGACCACGTTTCGCGCATCGTGATTTTGATCAACTTCGGCTCGATTTCCCGGAACTTGCGAATATTTTCCAGTCCCGGGGACTCTAAACTAACTCGTGCTGGTCTTGGTTTGCAGTGAAACGGAAAGAGAAAAAGTTTTTGAACGCATACTTTCGAGCTTCTGGGCCGAAATATAGCCCCACTTCAGTTTAAGACTGAAAGAGTAGCCGAGACCGCCTTACGTGCATGGTGATTTTGAGCAACTTCGGCTCGATTTGCCGGAACTAAGGGGATATATTCCAATTCTGAGGACACTAAACTACTTCCTGATGGCCTTGGTTTGCAGTAAAATGGACCCAGCGAAAGTTTTTGAACGCTCACTCTCGAGCTTCTGGGCCGAAATAGAGCCCCATTTTACTTTAAGACTGAAAGAGTAGGCGAGACCGTCTTGAGCGAATCGTGATTTTGACCAATTTTGCGTTTATTTCCCGAGACTTGGGGATATATTCCAGTCAAAGGGACTCTACAGTAATTCCTGATGGCCTTGGTTTTCAGTGAAATGGACACAGCACAACTTTGGAGCTTCTGGGCAGAAATATAGCCCCACTTTACTTTAAGACTGAAAGAGTAGATGAGACCGCCTTACGCGCATCATAATTTTGACGAACTTCGAATGGATTTCCCGGAACTTGGGAGATATTTTGCAGTCCCTTGGACGTTTGCAGTCCCTTGTTTTGAAGTAAAATGGACAGAACAAAACTTTTTGAACGCTCACTTTCTAGCTTGTGGGCCGAAATATAGGCACACTTCACTTTAGGACTGACACAGTAGCCGAAACCACGTTACGCGCATCATGAATTTGATCAACTTTGGCTCGATTTCCCGGGACTTGGGGGATACTCTCCAGTCCCGGGGACTCTAAACTAACTTCTGATGGCCTTGGTTTGCACTGAAAGTGACAGAGCAAAACATTTTAAACACTCACTTTCGAGCTTCTGGGCCGAAATATAGCCCCACTTCACTTTAAGACTGAAAGAGTAGCCGAGACCACCTTACGGACATCGTGATTTTGACCAACTTCGGCTCGATTTACCGGAACTTGGGGGATATTTTCCAGTGCCGAGGACTCTTAAGTAACCCCTGATGGCCTTGGCTTGCATTGAAATGGATACAGCAAAACTTTTTGAACGCTCACTTTTGAGCTTCTGGGCCGAAATATAGCCCCACTTCACTTTAAGACTAAAAGAGTAGCCTTGGTTTCCACTGAAATGCGCACAGCATAAATTTTTGAACGCCCACTTTGGAGCTTCTGGGCCGAAATATAGCCCCACTTCACTTTAAGACTGAAAGAGTAGCCGAGATCGCCTTACGCGCATCGTGATTTTGACCATTTTCGGATCGATTTCTTGGAACTTGGGGAATATTTTCCAGTCCCGGGGACTCTAAACTAACTCCTGATCGCCTTGCTTTGCATTGAAATGGACAGAGCAAAAGTTTTTGGGCTCTCACTTTCGAGCTTGTGGGCCGAAATATAGCCACACTTTACTTTAAGACTGAAACAGTAGCCGAGACCGCATTTCGCGCATCGTGATTTTGATCAAATTTGGCTCGCTTTCCCGGAACTTGGGGAATATTTTCCAGTCCTGGGGACCCTAAACTAAGTCCTGATGGCCTTGTTTTGAAGTGAAATGGACACAGCAAAACTTTTTGAACGCTCACTTTGTAGCTTGTGGGCCGAAATATAGGCACCCTTGACTTTAAGACTGAAAGAGTAGCCGAGACCACGTTACGCCCATCATGAATTTGATCAACTTCGGCTCCAATTCGCGGGACTTAGGGGATATGTTCCAGTCCCGGGGATTCTAAACTAACTCCTGATGGCCTTGGTTTGCATTGAAATGGACACAGCACACTTTTTGGAACGCACACTTTCGAGATTCTGGGCCGAAATATAGCCCCTGTTCACTTAAGACTGAAAGAGTAGCCGAGACCGCCTTGCTCGCATCGTGAGTTTGGAAAACTTCCGGTCGATATTCCGGAACTTGGGGGATATTTTCCAGTCCCAGGAGCTCTAAACTAACTCCTCATGGCCTTGGTTTGCAGTGAAATGGACAGAGCAAAAGTTTTTGAGCTCTCACTTTCGAGCTTGTGGGCCGAAATATAGCCACACTTTACTTTAAGACTGAAACAGTAGCCGAGACCGCATTTCGCGCATCGTGATTTTGATCAAATTTGGCTCGCTTTCCCGGAACTTGGGGAATATTTTCCAGTCCTGGGGACCCTAAACTAAGTCCTGATGGCCTTGTTTTGAAGTGAAATGGACACAGCAAAACTTTTTGAACGCTCACTTTGTAGCTTGTGGGCCGAAATATAGGCACACTTGACTTTAAGACTGAAAGAGTAGCCGAGACCACGTTACGCCCATAATGAATTTGATCAACTTCGGCTCCAATTCGCGGGACTTAGGGGATATGTTCCAGTCCCGGGGATTCTAAACTAACTCCTGATGGCCTTGGTTTGCATTGAAATGGACACAGCACACTTTTTGGAACGCTCACTTTCGGGCTTCTGGGCCGAAATATAGCCACACTTCACTTTAAGACTGAAACAGTAGCCGATACCGCATTTCGCGCATCGTGATTTTGATCAACTTCGGTTCGATTCCCCGGAACTTGGGCAATCTTTTTCAGTCCCGGGCACTCTAAACTAACCCCTGATTGCCTTGGTTTGCAGTGAAATGGACACAGCAAAACTTTTTGAACGCTCACTTTCTAGCTTGTGGGCCGAAATATAGCCACACTTCACGTTAGGACTGACACAGTAGCCGAGACCACGTTACGCGCATCATGAATTTGATCAACTTCGGCTCGATTTCCCGGGACTTGGGGGATATTATCCAGTCCCGGGGACTCTAAACTAACTTCTGATGGCCTTGGTTTGCACTGAAAATGACAGAGCAAAACTTTTTAAACACTCACTTTCGAGCTTCTGGGCCGAAATATAGCCCCACTTCACTTTAAGACTGAAAGAGTAGCCGAGACCACCTTACGCACATCGTGATTTTGACAAACTATGGCTCGATTTACCGGAACTTGGGGGATATTTTCCAGTCCCGGGGACCCTAAACTAACTTTTGATAGCTTTGGTTTGCAGTGAAATGCACAGAGCAAAACTTTTTGAACGCTCACTTTAGAGCTTCTGGACAGAAATATAGCCCCCCTTCACTTTAAGACTGAAAGGGTAGCCGAGACCGCTTTGGGAGCATCGTGATTTTGACCAACTTCAGCTCGACTTAACGGAACTTGGGGAATATTTTCCAGTCCCAGGGACGCTAAACTAACTCGTGATGGCCTTGTTTTTCCGTCAAAAACACAGGAAAACTCTTTGAACGCTCACTTTCGGGCTTCTGGGCCGAAATATAGCCACATTTCACTTTAAGACTGAAACAGTAGCCGATACCGCATTTCGCGCATCGTGATTTTGATCAACTTCGGTTCGATTCCCCGGAACTTAGGCAATATCTTTCAGTCCCGGGGACTCTAAACTAACCCCTGATTGCCTTGGTTTGCAGTGAAATGGACACAGCAAAACTTTTTGAACGCTCACTTTCGGGCTTCTGGCCCGAAATATAGCCCCACTTCACTTTAAGACAGAAAGAGTAGCCGAGACCACTTTAGGGGCATCGTGATTTTGACCAACCTCGGCTCAATTTCCCGGACCTTGGGGCATATTTTCTTGTCCCGGGGACGCTAAACTAACTGCTGATGGCCTTGGTTTGCAGTGAAATGAACACAGCAAAACTTTTTGAACGCTCACTTTCGGGCTTCTCGCCCGAAATATAGCCCCACTTCACTCTAAGACTGAAAGAGTAGCCGACACTACCTTACGCAAATCGTGATTTTGACCAACTTCGGCTCGATTTCCCGGAAGTTGGGGGATATTTTCCAGTCCCGGGGACTCTAAACTAGCTCCTGATGGCTTTGGTTTGTAGTCAAATAAACACAGGGAAACTTTTTGAACGCTCACTTTCAAGCTCCTGGGCGGGAATAAAGCCTCACTTCACTTTAAGACTGAAACAGTAAGCGAGACCGCCTAACGCGCACCGTGATTTTGACCAACTTCGGCTAAATTTCCCTGAACTTGGGGGGATATTTTCCAGTCCCGAAGACTCTTAAGTAACCCCTGATGGCCTTCGTTTGCATTGAAATGGATACAGCAAAACTTTTTGAAGCTCACTTTTGAGCTTCTGGGCCGAAATATAGCCCCACTTCACTTTAAGACTGAAAGACTAGCCAAGACCGTCTTGCGCGCATCGTGATTTTGACCAACGTGTTCTCGATTTTCCGGAACTTGGGAAATATATTGCAGTCCCGGGGACTCTAAACTAGCTCCTGATGGCCTTGGTTTGCAGTGAAATGGACACGGCAAATTTTTTGCAGCGCTCACTTTGGAGCTTCTGGGCCGAAATATAGCCCCACTTCACTTTAAGACTGAAAGAGTAGCCGAGGCCGCCTTAGGCGCATCGTGATTTTGACCAACTTCGGCTTGAGTTGCCAGAACTTAAAAGATATTTTCCAGTCCCGGGGACTCTAAACTAACTCATGATGGCCTTGGTTTTCAGTGAAATTGAGAGACGAAAAGTTTTTGAACGCTCACTTTCGAGCTTCTGGACCGAAATATAGCCCTACTTCACTTTCAGACTCAAAGAGTAGCCGAGACCGCCTTACGCGAATCGTTATTTTGACCAACTTCGTCTCGATTTGGCGGAACTTGGAGGATATTTTCCAGTTCCGGGGACTGTAAACTACTTCCTGAGGGCCTTGCTTTGCAGTGAAATGGGCACAGCATAACTTTTTGAAGGCTCACTTTCGAGCTTCTGGGCCAAACTATACAGCCACGTCACTTTAAGACTAAAAGAGTAGCCGAGACTGCTTTACGCGCATCGTGATTTTGACAAACTTCGGCTCGATTTCCCGGGACTTGGGGGATATTTTGATGTCCCGGAGACTGTAAACTATCTCCTGATGTGGCTTGGTTCGCGGTGAAATAGACACAGCAAAACTTTTTGAACTTTCACTTTCGAGCTTCTGGGCCGAAATATAGCCCGAGTTCACTTTAAGAATGAAAGAATAGCCGAGACCGCCTTACGCGCATCGTGATTTTGACCAACTTTGGCTCGATTTGCCAGGAAATGGGGAATATTTTCCGGTACCGGGGACTCTAAAGTAACTCCTGATTGCCTTGGTTTGCATTGAAATGGAGACAGCAAAACTTTTTCAACGCTCCCCTTCGGGCTTCTGAGCCGAAGTATAGCCCCACTTCAGTTTAAGACTGAAAGAGTA
This sequence comes from Orbicella faveolata, assembly GCF_042242905.1. Taxonomy (NCBI): domain Eukaryota; kingdom Metazoa; phylum Cnidaria; class Anthozoa; order Scleractinia; family Merulinidae; genus Orbicella; species Orbicella faveolata. The sequence continues at coordinate 1,730,243 of NW_028301552.1, read as the reverse complement.
GCCGAGACCGTCTTACGCGCATCGTGATTTTGACAAACTTCGGCTCGATTTCCCGAAACTTCGGGGATATATTTAAGTTCCAAGGACTCTAAACTAACCCCTGATGGCCTTGGTCTGCAGTGAAATGGACACAGCAAAATATTTTGAACGCTTACTTTCGAAATTCTGAGCCGAAATATAGCCCCACTTCACTTTAAGACTGAAATAGTAGCCGAGACCGCCTTAGACGCATCGTGCTTTTGACCAACTTCGGCTTGAGTTGCCAGAACTTAAGGGATATTTTTTAGTCCCGCGGACTCTAAACTAACTCATGATGGCCTTGGTTTTCAGTTAAATTGAGAGAGCAAAACTTTTTGAACGCTCACTTTCGAGCTTCTGGGCCGAAATATACAGCCACGTCACTTCAATACTAAAAGAGTAGCCGAGACTGCTTTACGCGCATCGTGATTTTGACAAACTTCGGCTCGATTTCCCGGGACTTGGGGGATATTTTGATGTCCTGGACACTGTAAACAATCTGCTGATGCGGGATGGTTTGCGGTGAAATGGACACAGCAAAACGTTTTGAACTTTCACTTTCGAGCTTCTGGGCCGAAATATAACCCCAGTTCACTTTAAGAGCCAGTGCCCATAATTATGGACCAAACAACGGCACAAGTCGAAAAATCGATTTTGCTCATTTTTTGCCCATAGATTGTTCCAAGCTAGTAAACAAACGGACCATAGTTAGTTTCAGCTAATGCAGCTTTTTTGGGGAGAAATTTGCGAAAAATGATTTTTTTCCGATTAGGCTCAAAATCTACTTCCCGTTTTGCTGAATTTTCCGAATATTTGTTTGCTTCGCGCTCCGCAGAACAGCTACTTGAGAATCTTTCAATGGTCTTTACATTCAGCTCAGGTCTTCATGGTATGACTGAGCGAAAAATAAAATAAATCGAGGCTTCGTTTCAGCCTGAAACGAGATCGAACACAAACGGAAAATATTACGATGTGTTTCAAACGAATTATAGCACTAAAATATCGCCATATTTTTCTATGGGCTATAACTTTAAATGCCATGAAAACACTTTATACGGGTTAACTGTACACCCACCTGTTTGAAAATCAAAAAATATCTCTGGGCAAATGGTTTTAAGTCGCCCGCCTTGGCCTGTGCTTCTCATGAATTTTTCCCTGAACCGCCGTGAGAATGTAAACAATTGCGTGACTCTGGCGGTCACCCCGAATACATAATTCGTTTCCAACAAACCGCAGATGGCTATCTTAGAACATTTGGGTGAAAAAAGAAAAACATAATGGACCACTTTTAACTTTTATATTTTGAAAGTCATCGCTTTGGAAATTTCGTTAATTAAAAACGCCAATTAAAAGCAATTTACTCGGAGTTCGGGTGTTACTGCTATGTCGTTTTAGGCTGTCGTTCTTTCTCTGATCATTTTAATTACAAGAACGAGTTCTAGAAAGAAAATCGTTCTAAGTTCATTTGTTAAGCGTAATGAAAAGTTGATATTGTTGGTTTGTAGCCTTACGTGATCTGAAGGAACGCTACAGTGATTAAATTTGCATTTGTTGATTTCGACGGATCGTTTTTCGGTTAAACCTTTTTATTTGTGCCAGCACATTTAGTGCTTTTTCTCCTGCTAAAAAGTCGGAAAAAGTAAAGTAAACAAATCCTAAAAGTCATAAATAAGAGGCATCGACAGTGCGAGTGTCTCGGTCAGCTGTTAATTTGAACAATTACTGTGCTGGACGGATTGCTTTCCTGGTTACCCACGTACTATACATAGTTCATTGTGCGCGAATGTTTCTGTTTCAAACAACTGAAATGCTCAGTGCTTTTTCCTTTTTTTCTTCAGTCTTAAAACTTAAGGTTAAAGTTAGGCTAAACCCTAAACTGTTTTGGCGGCCAACCTATTTTTGGCTAATTGCTTAATCAAATTATATATATATTTCATTGAAATTCGCTCCTCTGTGACCGACTTCCGCGAACAAAACAAGATGGATGTTCGCTGTTCATTTAAGACTACAATCCTGGTCAAAAGTGTTGGGACAGTTACGGCAGATGACTTCACAGGCAGCCTCTCTTAAGACCAAAACCGCGCAAGCCCGCCTACCCCCTCCCCCTGTCAATGTTGATAAAAATCTTGAAGAAAAAAAATCCTTGACAATAGCCTCAGAATAGCCTCGTTTCAAGAGTTGTTCACCTCCTAGAACAGTATTCTCGAACTAAAGAGACGATAAGATAGATATTCACGTCTTATTCCAATAATAGCGATTTTTCAGCAATCGCGTTTGGTTCCAACACAACTGTCTAACCACTTTCTATTGTCCCTTTTTCCTTTTTTCCCACATCCAATCTAGTCTTCAGAATAGCTTCATTTTCATGCAACATTGCTAGGGGAGAGCGGGGGGGGGGGGGGGGGGGTCAATTGTACTTGCTTCCATTCATCTTTTGTTCTAAAACGTTAAGGACGTAGTTGAAATCGTGGGTTTCAGCGCGCAAAAATGGGAGGTGTCCCAACAACTTATGGCCAGGATTGCAGGTTTACACTAGAGGAAATTGTTCCGGATTCGTGATGAATCCAGAATGTTTTAGTGCCGGATTGATTTTGCCATTTACACAAAAGTGGACGAAACCGAAATAAAAACCCCCCGGTTTGGTCGTGTCTCCGGAGATTTTGAATCCGGAATTTAAAGTGAGAACTTTGAATCCGAAAACTTTTGAATCCGGAGAGTTTTGTCGTGTGAACGATTTTCTCTCGAATCCAGATATTTTTCCGCCTGTGATCTTTTGAGTTTGCGGTGGGACGAAAATGGCGGATTACATGATCCAGTCGTAGTCGAGTCGTAGGCGCATTGATGGCCATTTGATGGCGGTCGCTGGGTGATTACCTCGTGCTGTTTCAGGTGTAGGTAATCACTTTTATAATGGGTAATGCCATACTCCTCAGAAACCGTGCCCAATTTATACTTTACTGCGCAGATGACGACGATGGCACGATCGAAAACCTCGACGGTTTTCGACCCTAAACCCTAAGTAAATACCTGGAGGAACCTGGCATGATGGACAACAGTACCGTGGTCAGCGAGTTGAAAGAAAACTTCAGACTGTCTCAACCTACCCCTAGCCTTATTTTCGGAGGCATTTTGTTTCTCGTTGTCGAGGCAACAAACTGCTTGTTAACCATTCCATCATGAATGTTCCCGGAGTTATCGTCATGTATAAACGATTAAGAATCCGAATGTCCTTTCACTGTAAACCCCTACTAATCCGAATACTCTAAAATTGATGAATTCGGGAACTCCTTTATTGTAAACCTAGTCCTAGATCGACCACTGTAATGTTTATTTGTCTACCAGTGTTTTGATCTGCAAATTTCAGTTAATTGATCAAACAACCAAAGTAGAAAAGATGGATTTTTTTCCCAGTATGATTGAAACTTAAACGCAATTTCTTCCTCGGCTAATTCAATTCAAGAAATTCCGGGTTTTCTAGCTGAGTTTGAGCATATTGTGTAGGTACAAATTTTCTACACAGCTAGAAGAGCTGAGATGCCGTCACGCAGTTAGTAGTCTATAGAAATTATGGTATTTCCACTTGACTTTATTTGTCAGTCAATAAATTATAGAGGATTGGTTAAGTGTATCTCTGAAACTGCTACTGTGTTGTAAGTTATCAGTGAAATCAATAAAATAAACAAGTGTTAAAATCATTTCCCGGAATACTGTAGTAACGTTCTTTATCATGGATGTCGTGGGTGTCGCAATGCAAATGAAAAAACATATTTATTTATACTAAGTTAAACAAAGAAAACAAAAACAAAAAACCAAAAAAAAACATTTTCCATTATTTTATCCACACAACGTTTCAAAAATTGCTTTCATCGGATTGCTGGAAACGAATATTTTACTCGAGAGTGGCTATCCGCGTCACGCAATTGCTTACATTCCAACGGCGGATTTTGGGCAAAATCTATGAGAAACACAGGCCAAGGCGGGCGACTTGAAGCCATTTGCGCAGAGATAGTTTTTGATATCCTAACAGGTGGGTGTATATTTAACCCGTAGAAAGTGTTTTTATGGTATTTAAAGTTATAGCCCATAGAAAAATATGGCAATGTTTTTAAGCAATAATTCTCTTGCGACATACTGTAAAATTTTGCGTTTCAGTTTTACCTCTTTTCGGGCTCAAAACTAACTTTGATTTATTTTATTTTTCGCTCAGTCATGCTACCAAGACCTGAACTGAATATAAAATCCATTGAAAGATTCTCAAGTAGTTGTTCTGCGGAGCGCGAAGCAATCAAATATTCGGAAAATTCAGCAAAACCGGAAGTAGATTTTGAGCCCAGTCGGGTCGAAATCGTTTTTGGCGTATTTCTACCAAAGAAAGCTGTATTAGCAGAAACTAACTATGGTCCGTTTCTATTCTTACTAGGACCTATCTATGCACAAAATACAAGCGAAATCAATTTTTCGACCTGTGCCATTGATAGGCGATTTAGGTCCTTTTTTTATAGGCATTCACTCTTAAGAATCAAAGAGTAGCCGAGACCGCCTTACGCGCATCGTGATTTTGACAAAATTCGGCTCGATTTCCCCGAACTTGGGCGATATTTTCCAGTCGCGAGGAGTCTAAACTAACTCCTGATGGCCTTGGTTTGCAGTGAAATGAACACAGCAAAACTTTTTGAACTTTCACTTTCCAGCTTCTGGGCCGAAATATAGCCCCAGTTCACTTTAAGAATCAAAGAGTAGCCGAGACCGCCTTACGCGCATCGTGATTTTGACAAACTTCGGCTCAATTTCCCCGAACTTGGGCGATATTTTCCAGTCCCGAGCAGTCTAAACTAACTGCTGATGGCCTTGGTTTGCAGTGAAATGAACAAGGTAACACTTTATGAACGCTTATTTTCGAGCTTCTGGGATGAAATATAACCCCGCTTCACTTTAAGACTGAAAGAGTAGGCGAGACCGCCTTACGCGCATCGTGATTTTGAGCAACTTCCGCTCGATTTTCTAGAATTTTGGCGATATTTTCAAGTCCCGGTGACTCTAAACTAACTCCTGATGGCCTTGGTTTGATGTGAAATGGACGCAGGAAAACTTTTTGAACGCTCAGTTTCGAGCTTCTGGGCCGAAATACAACCGTACTTCACTTTAAGACTGAAATAGTAGCCGAGACCTCCTTACGAGCATCGTGATTTTGACCCAGTTAACCTCGATCTCCCGGAACTTGGGGAATATTTTTCCAGTCCGGGGGACTTTAAACTAACTTCTGATGGCCTTGGTTTGCAGTTAAACGCACAAAGCGTAACTTTTTAAAGGTTCACTTTCGAGCTTCTGGGCCGAAATATAGCCCTACTTTACTTTAAGACTGAAAGAGTAGCCGAGACCGTCTTACGCGCATCGTGATTTTGACCAACTTCCGTTCCATTTGCCGGAGCTTCGGGGATATATTCCAGTCCCGGGGTCTCTAAACTAACTGCTCATGGCCTTGGTTTGCAGTGAAATGGACACAGCACATTTTTTTGAACGCTCACTTTGGAGCTTCTCGGCCGAAATATAGCCCTACTTCACTTTAAGACTGAAAGAGTAGCCGAGACCGCCTTACGCGCATCGTAATTTTGACCAACTTCGGCTCGATTTGCCGGAAGTAGGCGAACATTTTCAATTCCCGGGGAAGCTAAACTAACTTCCGATGGCCTTAGTTTGCAGTTAAATGGAAACGGCAAAACTTTTTGAACGCTCACTTTCGAGCTTATGGCTCGAAATATAGCTCCACTTAACTTTAAGACTGAAAGAGTAGCCGAGACCGCCTTACGCGCATCGTGATTTTGGGATACTTCGGCTCGATTTCCCGGAAATAGGGGGATATTTTCCAGTCCCGGGGACTCTAAACTAACTCCTGATGGCCTTGGTTTGCAGTGAAATGGACACAGGAACACTTTTTGAACGCGCGCTTTCGAGCTTGCTGGCCGAAATATAGCCCTACTTCTTTTTAAGACTGAAAGAGTAGGCGGGAGCGTCTTACGCGCATTGTGATTTTGAGGATCTTCGGCTCGATCTGGCGAAACTTGGGAGATATTTTCCAGTCCCAAAGTCTCTAAACTCACTCCTGATTGTCTAAGATGTGAGTGAAATAGACACAAAAATTTTTGAACCCTTACTTTCGAGCTTCTGGAGTTAAATCTAAGCCCACTTTACCTTAAGACTGAAAGAGTAGCCGAGACCCCCTTAAGCGCATGGTGATTTTGAGTAACTTCGGGTGGATTTCCCGTAGCTTGGGGGATATTTCCAGTTCCTTTGACGCGAAACTAAGTCGTAATGGCCTTGTTTTGCAGTGAAGTGGACACAGCAAAACTTTTTAAACACTCAGTTTCGAGCTTCTGGGCGGAAATATTGCCCCAATTCACTTTAAGACTGAAAGAGTAGCCTAGACCGCCGTACGCGCGTCGTGATTTTGACCAACTTCGGTTAAATTTCCCGGAACTTGGGGGATAATTTCCAGTCCCGGGGACTCTAAACTGACCCCCGACGTCCTTGGTCTGCAGTTTAATGAACACAGCAAAACATTCTGAACGCTCACCTTCGAGCTTCAGTGCCGCAATATAGCCCTACTTAAATTTAAGACTGAAAGAATAACCGAGAGCCCGTTACGCGCATCGTAATTTTCATCAACTTCGGCGCCATTTCCTGGAACTTGGAGAATATTTTCCAGTTCCGGGGACTCTAAACTAACTCCTGATTGCCTTGGTTTGCAGTCAAATGGACACAGCAAAACTTTTTGAACGCTCACTTTCGAGCTTGTGGGCCTAAATATAGCCACACTTCACTTTAAGACTGAAACAGTAGCCGAGGCCGCGTTACGCGCATCGTGATTTTGAGCAACTTCTGCTCGCTTTCCTGGAACTTGGGGAATATTTTCCAGTCCCGGGGACTCTATACTAACTCTTGATGGCCTTGGTTTGCAGTGAAATGGAGACAGCAAAACTTTTTGAACGCTCACCTTCAAGCTTCTGGGCCGAAATATAGCCTGATGGCCATGGTTTGCAGTGAAATTCACACAGCACAAGTCTTTGAACGAACACTTTCGAGCTTTTAGGCCGAAATATAGTCCCACATCACTTACGACTTAAAGAGTAGCCGAGACCGGCGTGCGCGCATCGTGATTTTGACCAACTTCGGGTCGATATTCCGGAACTTGGGGGATATTTCCCAGTCCCAGGGACTCTATACTAACTCTTGATGGCCTTGGTTTGCAGTGAAATGGAGACAGCAAAACTTTTTGAACGCTCACCTTCAAGCTTCTGGGCCGAAATATAGCCCACTTTACTTTAATACTGAAAAAGTAGCCGAGACCGCCTTACGCGCATCGTGATTTTGACAAACTTCGGGTGGATTTCCCGGAACTTGGGGGATATTCTCCAGTCCTTTGGACGCTAAACTAGGTGCCGATGGCCTTGTTTTGCAGTGAAATGGACACAGCAAAGCTTTTTGAACGCTCACTTTCGAGGTTGTGGGCGGAAATATAGCCATACTTCACTTTAAGACTGAAACAGTAGCCGAGACCACGTTTCGCGCATCGTGATTTTGATCAACTTCGGCTCGATTTCCCGGAACTTGCGAAATATTTTCCAGTCCCGGGGACTCTAAACTAACGCGTGGTGGTCTTGGTTTGCAGTGAAACGGAAACAGAAAAAGTTTTTGAACGCATACTTTCGAGCTTCTGGACCGAAATAGAACCCAATTTCACTTGAAGACTGAAAGAGTAGCCGAGACCGCATTACGTGCATGGTGATTTTGAGCAACTTCGGCTCGATTTGCCGGAACTAAGGGGATATATTCCAGTTCTGAGGACTCTAAACTAATTCCTGATGGCCCTGGTTTGCAGTAAAATGGAGCCAGCAAAACTTTTTGAACGCTCACTTTCGAGCTTCTGGGCCAAAATATAGTCCCCCATTACTTTGACACTGAAAGAGTAGCCGAGACCGCCTTACGTGCATCGTGATTTTGACAAACTTCGGGTTGATTTCCCGGAACTTGGGGGATATTTTCCAGTCCCGGGGACTCTCAACTAACTCCTGCTTGTCTTGGTTTGCAGTGAAATGGACACAGCGAAAGTTTTTGAACGCTCACTCTCGAGCTTCTGGGCCGAAATAGAGCCCCATTTTACTTTAAGACTGAAAGAGTAGGCGAGACCGTCTTGAGCGAATCGTGATTTTGACCAATTTCGCGTTTATTTCCCGAAACTTGGGGGATATATTCCAGTAAAAGGGACTCTACGGTAACTCCTGATGGCCTTGGTTTTCAGTGAAATGGACAGAGCACAACTTTGGAGCTTCTGGGCAGAAACATTGCCCCACTTTACTTTAAGACTGAAAGAGTATATGAGACCGCCTTACGCGCATCGTAATTTTGACGAACTTCCAATGGATTTCCCGGAACTTGGGGGATATTTTGCAGTCCCTTGGACGCTAAACTAAGTCCTGATGGCCTTGTTTTGAAGTAAAATGGACAGAACAAAACTTTTTGAACGCTCACTTTCTAGCTTGTGGGCCGAAATATAGGCACACTTCACTTTAGGACTGACACAGTAGCCGAAACCACGTTACGCGCATCATGAATTTGATCAACTTTGGCTCGATTTCCCGGGACTTGGGGGATATTCTCCAGTCCCAGGGACTCTAAACTAACTTCTGATGGCCTTGGTTTGCACTGAAAGTGAAACTCACTTTCAAGCTTCTGGGCCGAAATATAGCCCCACTTCACTTTAAGACTGAAAGAGTAGCCGAGACCACCTTACGCACATCGTGATTTTGACCAACTTCGGCTCGATTTACCGGAACTTGGGGGATATTTTCCAGTCCCGAGGACTCTTAAGTAACCCCTGATGGCCTTGGTTTGCATTGAAATGGATGCAGCAAAACTTTTTGAACGCTCACTTTTGAGCTTCTGGGCCGAAATATAGCCCGACTGCACTTTAAGACTGAAAGAGTAGCCGAGACCGTCTTACGCGCATCGTGATTTTGACAAACGTCTTCTCGATTTTCCGGAACTTGGGAAATACATTCCATTCCCGGCGACTCTAAACTAACTACTCATAGCCTTGGTTTGCAGTGAAATAGACAGAGTAATTTTTTTGAGCTTTGAGCTTGTGGGCCAAAATAGAGCCCCACTTCACTTTAAGACTAAAGGAGTAGCCGACACCGCCTTAAGCGCACCGTGATTTTGACCAACATCGGCGCGATTTGCCGGAACTTGGGGGATATTTTCCAGTCCCGGGGACTCTAAACTAACTCCTGATTGTCTTGGCTTTCAGTGAAATGGACAAAGGAAAGCTTTTTGAACACTCTCTTTGTAGCTTCTGGGCCGAAATAGAATCCCACTTCACTTTCAGACTGAAATAGTAGCCGAGACCGCTTCACGCGCATCGTGAGTTAGACCAAGTTCAGCTCGATTTCACGCAACTTTTTAGATATTTTCCAGTCCGGGGGACCCTAAACTAACTCTGGATGGCCTTGGTTTGCACTGAAATGCGCACAGCATAAATTTTTGCTTTGCATTGAAATGGACAGAGCAAGACTTTTTGAACGCTCACTTTCGAGCTTATGGGCCGAAATATAGCCACACTTTACTTTAAGACTGAAACAGTAGCCGAGACCGCATTTGGCGCATCGTGATTTTGATCAACTTTGGCTCGCTTTCCCGGAACTTGGGGAATATTTTCCAGTCCCGGGGACCCTAAACTAAGTCCTGATGGGCTTGTTTTGAAGTGAAACGGACACAGCAAAACTTTCTGAACGCTCACTTTCTAGCTTGTGGGCCGAAATATAGGCACCCTTGACTTTAAGACTGAAACAGTAGCCGAGACCACGTTACGCCCATCATGAATTTGATCAACTTCGGCTCCAATTCCCGGGACTTGGGGAATATGTTCCAGTCCCGGGGTCTCTAAACTAACTTCTGATGGGCTTGGTTTGCATTGAAATGGACACAGCACAATTTTTTGAACGCACACTTTCGAGATTCTTGGCCGAAATATAGCCCCACTTCACTTAAGACTGAAAGAGTAGCCGAGACCGCCTTGCTCGCATCGTGAGTTTGACAATTTTCCGGTCGATATTTTGGAGCTTGGGGGATATTTTCCAGTCCCAGGAGCTCTAAACTAACTCCTCATGGCCTTGGTTTGCAGTGAAATGGACAGAGCAAAACTTTTTGAACGCTCACCTTAGAGCTTCCTGGCCGAAATAAAGCCCCACTTTACTTTAAGACTTAAAGAGTAACCGAGACCACCTAACGCGCATTGTGATTTTGACAAACTTCGGGTGGATCTCCCGGAACTTGGGGAACATTTTCCAGTCCCTTGGATGCTAAACTAAGTCCTGATGGCCTTGTTTTGCAGTGAAATGGACACAGCAAAACTTTTTGAACGCTCACTTTCGAGCTTGTGGGCCGAAATATAGCCACACTTTACTTTAAGACTGAAACGGTAGCCGAGACCGCATTTCGCGCATCGTGATTTTGATCAACTTCGGCTCGCTTTCCCGGAACTTGGGGAATATTTTCCAGTCCCGGGGACCCTAAACTAACTTTTGATAGCTTTGGTTTGCAGTCAAATGGGCACAGTAAAACTTTTTGAACGCTCACTTTCGAGCTTCTGGACAGAAATATAGCCCCACTTGACTTTAAGACTGAAAGGGTAGCCGATACCGCTTTGGGAGCATCGTGATTTTGACCAACTTCAGCTCGATTTATCGGAACTTGGGGAATATTTCCAGTGCCAGCGACGCTAAACTAAGTCGTGATGGCCTTGTTTTTCAGTCCAAGAACACAGCAAAACTTTTTGAAGGCTCACGTTCGGGCTTCTGGGCCGAAATATAGCCCCACTTCACTTTAAGACTGAAACAGTAGCCGATACCGCATTTCGCGCATCGTGATTTTGATCAACTTCGGTTCGATTCCTCGGAACTTGGGCAATATTTTTCAGTCCCGGGGACTCTAAACTAACCCCTGATGGCCTTGGTTTGCAGTGAAATGGACACAGCAGAACTCTTTGAACGCTCACTTTCGGGCTTCTGGCCCGAAATATAGCCCCACTTCACTTTAAGACAGAAAGAGTAGCCGAGACCACTTTAGGGGCATCGTGATTTTGACCAACCTTGGCTCAATTTCCCGGACCTTGGGGCATATTTTCTTGTCCCGGGGACGCTAAACTAACTGCTGATGGCCTTGGTTTGCAGTGAAATGAACACAGCAAAACTTTTTGAACGCTCACTTTCGGGCTTCTCGCCCGAAATATAGCCCCACTTCACTCTAAGACTGAAAGAGTAGCCGACACTACCTTACGCAAATCGTGATTTTGACCAACTTCGGCTCGATTTCCCGGAAGTTGGGGGATATTTTCCAGTCCCGGGGACTCTAAACTAGCTCCTGATGGCTTTGGTTTGCAGTCAAATAAACACAGGGAAACTTTTTGAACGCTCACTTTCAAGCTCCTGGGCAGGAATAAAGCCTCACTTCACTTTAAGACTGAAACAGTAAGCGAGACCGCCTAACGCGCACCGTGATTTTGACCAACTTCGGCTAAATTTCCCTGAGCTTGGGGGAATATTTTCCAGTCCCGAAGACTCTTAAGTAACCCCTGATGGCCTTCGTTTGCATTGAAATGGATACATCAAAACTTTTTGAAGCTCACTTTTGAGCTTCTGGGCCGAAATATAGCCCCACTTCACTTTAAGACTGAAAGACTAGCCAAGACCGTCTTGCGCGCACCGAGATTTTGACCAACGTCTTCTCGATTTTCCGGAACTTGGGAAATATATTGCAGTCCTGGGGACTCTAAACTAACTCCTGATGGCCTTGGTTTGCAGTGAAATAGACACAGCAAATTTTTTGCAGCGCTCACTTTGGAGCTTCTGGGCCGAAATATAGCCCCACTTCACTTTAAGACTGAAAGAGTAGCCGAGGCCGCCTTAGGCGCATCGTGATTTTGACCAACTTCGGCTTGAGTTGCCAGAACTTAAAAGATATTTTCCAGTCCCGGGGACTCTAAACTAACTCATGATGGCCTTGGTTTTCAGTGAAATTGAGAGAGGAAAAGTTTTTGAACGCTCACTTTCGAGCTTCTGGACCGAAATATAGCCCTACTTCACTTTCAGACTCAAAGAGTAGCCGAGACCGCCTTACGCGAATCGTTATTTTGACCAACTTCGTCTCGATTTGGCGGAAATTGGAGGATATTTTCCAGTTCCGGGGACTGTAAACTCCCTCCTGAGGGCCTTGCTTTGCAGTGAAATGGGCACAGCATAACTTTTTGAAAGCTCACTTTCGAGCTTCTGGGCCAAAATTTACAGCCACGTCACTTCAAGACTAAAAGAGTAGCCGAGACTGCTTTATGCGCATCGTGATTTTCACAAACTTCGGCTCGATTTCCCGGAACTTGGGGGATATTTTGATGTCCCGGAGACTGTAAACTATCTCCTGATGTGGCTTGGTTCGCGGTGAAATGGACACAGCAAAACTTTTTGAACTTTCACTTTCGAGCTTCTGGGCCGAAATATAGCCCCAGGTCACTTTAAGAATCAGAGGGTAGCCGAGACCGCCTTACGCGCATCGTGATTTTGACAAACTTCGGCTTGAGTTGCCAGAACTTAAGGGATACTTTTTAGTCCCCCGGACTCTAAACTAACGCATGATGGCCTTGGTTTTCAGTTAAATTGAGAGAGCAAAACTTTTTGAACTTTCACTTTGGAGCTTCTGGACCGAAATATAGCCCCAGTTCACTTTAAGAATGAAAGAGTAGCCGAGACCGTCTTACGCGCATCGTGATTTTGAACAACTTCCATTCGATTTCCCGGAACTTCGGGGATATATTCCAGTCCCGGGGACTCTAAACTAACTGCTGATGGCCTTGGTTTGCAGTGAAATGGACACAGCACATTTTTTTGAACGCTCACTTTCGAGCTTCTTGGCCGAAATATAGCCCTACTTCACTTTAAGACTGAAAGAGTAGCCGAGACCGCCTTACGCGCATCGTAATTTTGACCAACTTCGGCTCGATTTGCCAGAAGTTGGCGAATATTTTCAATTCCCGGGGAAGCTAAACTAACTTCCGATGGCCTTAGTTTGCAGTTAAATGGACACGGCAAAACTTTTTGAACGTTCACTTTCGAGCTTATGGCTCGAAATATAGCCCCACTTAACTTTAAGACTGAAAGAGTAGCCGAGACCGCCTTACGCGCATCGTGATTTTGGGCTACTTCGGCTCGATTTCCCGGAACTTGGGAGATAATTCCCAGTCCCGGGCACTCTAAACTAATTCCTGATGGCCTTGGTTTTCAGTGAAATGGACACAGCCAAACTGTTTGAACGTTCACTTTCGAGCTTCTGGGCCGAAATATAGCCCCACTTCACTTTAAGACTGAAAGAGTAGCCGGCACCGCCTTACGCGCATGGTAATTTTGTCGAACTTCGGCTTGATTTCCTGGGACTTGGGGGATATTTTCCAGTCCCGGAAGCTCTAAACTAACTCCTGAATGACTTGGTTTTTAGTGAAATGGACACAGGTAAAAGGAGCGCACGCTCGGTTTCCAGGTTGTAGGCCGAAATATAGCCCCACTTTATTTGAAGACTGAAAGTGTACACGAAACCGCCTTAAGCGCATCGAAATTTTTAGCCACTATGGCTCGATATGCCAAAACTTGGGGGATATTTTCCAGTCCCGAGGACTCTACCCTAACTCTTGATGGCCCTAGTTTTCAGTAAAATGGTCACAGGTAACAGGAGCGCACGCTCGGTGTCGAGCTTCTAGGCCGACATGTAACCCCAGTTCATTTTAAGACTGAAAGAGTAAACGAAACTGCCGTACGCCTATCGTAATTTTAAGAAAATATGGCTCAATTTGCCGAAACTTGGAGGATAGCTTCCAGTCTCGAGGATTCTAAACTATCTCCTGATGGACTTAGTTCTTAGTGAAATGGACACAGGTAAAAGGAGAGCACGCTCGGTGTCGAGCTTGTAGAACCGAAATATAGCCCCACTTCATTTTCGGAGTAAACGAGTAGCCGAGACCGCCTTATGCGCATCGTGATTTTGAGCATCTTTGGCTCGACTTGCCGGAATTCGGGGAATATTTTCCAGTCCCGAGGACTCTATGTTAACTCCTGATGAACTTAGTTTTCAGTGATATGTACACAGGCAAAAGGAGCGCACGCTCGGTGTTGAGCTTCTCGGCCGAAATATAGCCCCACTTCATTTTAAGACTGAAAGAGTAGCCGAGACCGCCTTACGCGCATCGTGATTTTGAGACACTTTGGCTCGATCTGCCAGAATTTGGGAAATATTTTCCAGTCCCGGGGACTCTAAACTAACGCGTGCTGGTCTTGGTTTGCAGTGAAACGGAAACAGAAAAAGTTTTTGAACGCATACTTTCGAGCTTCTGGACCGAAATAGAACCCCACTTCACTCGAAGACTGAAAGAGTAGCCGAGACCGCATTACGTGCATCGGGATTTTGATCAACTTCGGCTCGATATGCCGGAACTAAGGGGATATATTCCAGTTCTGAGGACTCTAAACTAATTCCTGATGGCCTTGGTTTGCAGTAAAATGGAGCCAGCAAAACTTTTTGAACGCTCAATTTCGAGCTTCTGGGCCAAAATATAGCCCCCCATTACTTTAACACTGAAAGAGTAGCCGAGACCGCCTTACGTGCATCGTGATTTTGACAAACTTCGGGTTGATTTCCCGGAACTTGGGGGATATTTTTCAGTCCCGGGGACTCTCAACTAACTCCTGCTTGTCTTGGTTTGCAGTGAAACGGAAACAGAAAAAGTTTTTGAACGCATACTTTCGAGCTTCTGGACCGAAATAGAACCCCACTTCACTCGAAGACTGAAAGAGTAGCCGAGACCGCATTACGTGCATCGGGATTTTGATCAACTTCGGCTCGATATGCCGGAACTAAGGGGATATATTCCAGTTCTGAGGACTCTAAACTAATTCCTGATGGCCTTGGTTTGCAGTAAAATGGAGCCAGCAAAAGTTTTTGAACGCTCAATTTCGAGCTTCTGGGCCAAAATATAGCCCCCCATTACTTTAACACTGAAAGAGTAGCCGAGACCGCCTTACGTGCATCGTGATTTTGACAAACTTCGGGTTGATTTCCCGGAACTTGGGGGATATTTTTCAGTCCCGGGGACTCTCAACTAACTCCTGCTTGTCTTGGTTTGCAGTGAAATGGACACAGCGAAAGTTTTTAAGTTAAAGACTGAAAGAGTAGCCGAGACCGTCTTGCGCAAATCGTGATTTTGACCAACTTCGGGTCGGTTTCCCGGAAATAGGGGGATATATTCCACTTCCGCGGGCTCTAAACTCACTTCTGATGGCCTTGGTTTTCAGTGAAATGGACAAAGGAAAGCTTTTTGAACACTCTCTTTTTAGCTTCTGGGCCGAGATAGAATCCCACTTCACTTTTAGACTGAAATTGTATCCGAGACCGCCTTACGCGCATCGTGAGTTAGACCAAGTTCAGCTCGATTTCACGCAACTTTTGGAATATTTTCCAGTCCGGGGGACTCTAAACTAACTCCGGATGGCCTTGGTTTGCACTGAAATGCGCACAGCATAAATTTTTGAACGCCCACTTTGGAGCTTCTGTCCCGAAATATAGCCCCACTTCACTTTAAGACTCAAAGAGTAGCCGAGATCGCCTTACGCGCATCGTGATTTTGACCATTTTCGAATCGATTTCTCGGAACTTGGGGGATATTTTCCAGTCCCGGAGACTCTAAACTAACTCCTGATCGCCTTGCTTTGCATTGAAATGGACAGAGCAAAACTTTTTGAACGCTCACTTTCGAGCTTGTGGGCCGAAATACAGCCACACTTTACTTTAAGACTGAAACAGTAGCCGAGACCGTCTTGCGCAAATCGTGATTTTGACCAACTTGGGCTCGCTTTCCCGGAACTTGAGGAATATTTTCCAGTCCCGGGGACCCTAAACTAAGTCCTGATGGCCTTGTTTTGAAGTGAAACGGACACAGCAAAACTTTTTGAACGCTCACTTTCTGGCTTGTGGGCCGAAATATAGGCACACTTGACTTTAAGACTGAAACAGTAGCCGAGACCACGTTACGCGCATCATGAATTTGATCAACTTCGGCTCCAATTCCCGGGACTTGGGGGATATGTTCCAGTCCCGGGGACTCTAAACTAACTCCTGATGGGCGTGGTTTGCATTGAAAT
The DNA here is from genome assembly GCF_042242905.1 of Orbicella faveolata. Lineage (NCBI taxonomy): Eukaryota > Metazoa > Cnidaria > Anthozoa > Scleractinia > Merulinidae > Orbicella > Orbicella faveolata. Next base: position 1,713,996 of record NW_028301552.1, on the reverse strand, counting down.
GGACACAGCACAATTTTTTGAACGCACACTTTCGAGATTCTGGGCCGAAATATAGCCCCACTTCACTTAAGACTGAAAGAGTAACCGAGACCGCCTTGCTCGCATCGTGAGTTTGACAAACTTCCGGTCGATATTCCGGAACTTGGGGGATATTTTCCAGTCCCGGAGACTCTAAACTAACTCCTCATGGCCTTGCTTTGCATTGAAATGGACAGAGCAAAACTTTTTGAACGCTCACTTTCGAGCTTGTGGGCCGAAATACAGCCACACTTTACTTTAAGACTGAAACAGTAGCCGAGACCGCATTTCGCGCATCGTGATTTTGATCAACTTGGGCTCGCTTTCCCGGAACTTGAGGAATATTTTCCAGTCCCGGGGCCCCTAAACTAAGTCCTGATGGCCTTGTTTTGAAGTGAAACGGACACAGCAAAACTTTTTGAACGCTCACTTTCTAGCTTGTGGGCCGAAATATAGGCACACTTGACTTTAAGACTGAAACAGTAGCCGAGACCACGTTACGCGCATCATGAATTTGATCAACTTCGGCTCCAATTCCCGGAACTTGGGGGATATGTTCCAGTCCCGGGGACTCTAAACTAACTCCTGATGGCCGTGGTTTGCATTGAAATGGACACAGCACAATTTTTTGAACGCACACTTTCGAGATTCTGGGCCGAAATATAGCCCCACTTCACTTAAGACTGAAAGAGTAGCCGAGACCGCCTTGCTCGCATCGTGAGTTTGACAAACTTCCGGTCGATATTCCGGAACTTGGGGGATATTTTCCAGTCCCAGGAGCTCTAAACTAACTCCTCATGGCCTTGGTTTGCAGTGAAATAGACAGAGCAAAACTTTTTGAACGCTCACCTTCGAGCTTCCTGGCCGAAATAAAGCTCCACTTTACTTTAGGACTTAAAGAGTAACCGAGATCGCCTTACGCGCATTGTGATTTTGACAAACTTCGGGTGGATCTCCCGGAACTTGGGGAACATTTTCCAGTCCCTTGGACGCTAAACTAAGTCCTGATGGCATTGTTCTGCACTAAAATGGACACAGCAAAACTTTTTGAACGCTCACTTTCGAGCTTGTGGGCCGAAATATAGCCACACTTTACTTTAAGAGTGAAACAGTAGCCGATACCGCATTTCGCGCATCGTGATTTTGATCAACTTCGGCTCGCTTTCCCGGAACTTGGGCAATATTTTTCAGAGGCGGGGACTCTAAACTAACCCCTGATGGCCTTGGTTTGCAGTGAAATGGACACAGCAAAACTTTTTGAACGCTCACTTTCGGGCTTCTGGCCCGAAATATAGCCCCACTTCACTTTAAGACAGAAAGAGTAGCCGAGACCACTTTAGGGGCATCGTGATTTTGACCAACCTCGGCTATATTCCCCGGACCTTGGGGCATATTTTCTTGTAGCGGGGACGCTAAACTAACTCCTGATGGCCTTGGTTTGCAGTGAAATGAACACAGCAAAACTTTTTGAACGCTCACTTTCGGGCTTCTCGCCCGAAATATAGCCCCACTTCACTCTAAGACTGAAAGAGTAGCCGACACTACCTTACGCAAGTCGTGATTTTCATCAACTTCGGCTGGATTTTCCAGAAGTTGCGGAAATTTTCCAGTCCCGGGGACTCTAAACTAGCTCCTGATGGCTTTGGTTTGCAGTCAAATAAACACAGGGAAACTTTTTGAACGCTCACTTTCAAGCTCCTGGGCAGGAATAAAGCCTCACTTCACTTTAAGACTGAAAGAGTAAGCGAGACCGCCTAACGCGCACCGTGATTTTGACCAACTTCGGCTAAATTTCCCTGAACTTGGGGGGATATTTTCCAGTCCCGAAGACTCTCACGTAACCCCTGATGGCCTTCGTTTGCATTGAAATGGATACAGCAAAACGTTTTGAAGCTCACTTTTGAGCTTCTGGGCCGAAATATAGCCCCACTTCACTTTAAGACTGAAAGACTAGCCAAGACCGTCTTGCGCGCATCGTGGTTTTGACCAACGTCTTCTCGATTTTCCGGAACTTGGGAAATATATTGCAGTCCCGGGGACTCTAAACTAACTCCTGATGGCCTTGGTTTGCAGTGAAATGGACACAGCAAATTTTTTGCAGCGCTCACTTTGGAGCTTCTCGGCCGAAATAGAGCCCCACTTCACTTTAAGACTGAAAGAGTAGCCGAGGCCGCCTTAGGCGCATCGTGATTTTGACCAACTTTGGCTCGATTTCCCAGGAAGTAGGGAATATTTTCTGGTACCGGGGACTCTAAAGTAACTCCTGATTGCCTTGGTTTGCATTGAAATGGAGAGAGCAAAACTTTTTCAACGCTCCCCTTCGGGCTTCTGAGCCGAAATATAGCCCCACTTCAGTTTAAGACTGAAAGAGTAGCCGAGACCGTCTTACGCGGTCTATATATTCCCGAAATTTCGGGGATATCTTCAAGTTTCAAGGACTCTAAACTAACCCCTGATGGTCTTGGTCTGCAGTAAAATGGACACAGCAAATTTTTTTGAACGATTACTTTCGAAATTCTGGACCGAAATATAGCCCCACTTCACTTTAAGAATGAAATAGTAGCCGAGACCGCCTTAGACGCATCGTGATTTTGACCAACTTCGGCTTGAGTTGCCAGAACTTAAGGGATATTATTTAGTCCCGCGGACTCTAAACTAACTCATGATGGCCTTGGTTTTCAGTTAAATTGAGAGAGCAAAACTTTTTGAACGCTCACTTTGGAGCTTCTGGGCCGAAATATACAGCCACGTCACTTTAAGACTAAAAGAGTAGCCGAGACTGCTTTACGCGCATCGTGATGTTGACAAACTTCGGCTCGATTTCCCGGGACTTGGGGGATATTTTGACGTCCCGGACACTGTAAACAATCTGCTGATGTGGCTTGGTTTGCGGTGAAATGGACACAACAAAACTTTTTGAACTTTCACTTTCGAGCTTCTGGGCCGAAATATAGCCCCAGTTTACTTTAAGAATCAAAGAGTAGCCGAGACCGTCGTACCCGCATCCTTATTTTGACAAAATTCGGCTCGATTTCGCCGCACTTGGGCGATATTTTACAGTCCCGAGGAGTCTAAACTAACTCCTGATGGCCTTGGTTTGCAGTGAAATGAACACAGCAAAACTTTTTGAACTTTCACGTTCTAGCTTCTCGGCCGAAATATAGCCCCAGTTCACTTTAAGAATCAAAGAGTAGCCGAGACCGCCTTACGCGCATCGTGATTTTGACAAAATTCGGCTCGATTTCCCCGCACTTGGGCGAAATTTTCCAGTCCCGAGGAGTCTAAAGTAACTACTGATGGGCTTGGTTTGCAGTGAAATGAACAGAGCAATACCTTTTGAACTTTCACTTTCTAGCTTCTCGGCCGAAATATAGCCCCAGTTCACTTTAAGAATCAAAGAGTAGCCGAGACCGCGTTACGCGCATCGTGATTTTGACAAAATTCCGCTCGATTTCCCCGAACTTGGGCGATATTTTCCAGTCCCGAGCAGTCTAAACTAACTTCTGATGCCCTTGGTTTGCAGTGAAATGAACAAGGTAACACTTTTTGAACGTTTATTTTCGAGCTTCTGGGATGAAATATAGCCCCACTTCACTTCAAGACTGAAAGAGTAGGCGAGACCGCCTTACGCGCATCGTGATTTTGAGCAACTTCCGCTCGATTTTCTAGAATTTTGGCGATATTCTCAAGTCTCGGGGACTCTAAACTAACTCCTGATGGACTTGGTTTGATGTGAAATGGACGCAGGAAAACTTTTTGAACGCTCAGTTTCGAGCTTCTGGGCCGAAATACAACCGTACTTCACTTTAAGACTGAAATAGTAGCCGAGACCTCTTTACGAGCATCGTGATTTTGACCAAGTTCAGCTCGATTTCCCGGAACTTGGGGGATATTTTCCAGTCCGGGGGACTTTAAACTAACTCCTGATGGGAGTGGTTTGCAGTTAAATGCACAAAGCGTAACTTTTTAAAGGTTCACTTTCGAGCTTCTGGGCCGAAATATAGCCCCACTTTACTTTAAGACTGAAAGAGTAGCCGAGACCGTCTTACGCGCATCGTGATTTTGACCAACTTCCGTTCGATTTCCCGGAACTTCGGGGATATATTCCAGTCCCGGGGACTCTAAACTAACTGCTGATGGCCTTGGTTTGCAGTGAAATGGACACAGCACATTTTTTTGAACGCTCACTTTCGAGCATCTCCGCCGAAATATAGCCCTACTTCACTTTAAGACTGAAAGAGAAGCCGAGACCGCCTTACGCGCATCGTAATTTTGACCAATTTCGGCTCCATTTGCCGGAAGTTGGCGAATATTTTGAATTCCCGGGGAAGCTAAACTAACTTCCGATGGCCTTAGTTTGCAGTTAAATGGACACAGCAAAACTTTTTGAACGCTCACTTTCGAGCTTATGGCTGGAAATATAGCCCCACTTAACTTTAAGACTGAAAGAGTAGCCGAGACCGCCTTACGCGTATCGTGATTTTGGGATACTTCGGCTCGATTTCCCGGAAATAGGGGGATATTTTTCAGTCCCGGGGACCCTAAACTAACTCCTGATGGCCTTGGTTTCCAGTGAAATGGACACAGGAACACTTTTTGAACACGCACTTTCGAACTTGCTGGCCGAAATATAGCCCTACTTCTTTTTAAGGCTGAAAGAGTAGGCGGGAGCGCCTTACGCGCATTGTGATTTTGAGGATCTTCGAATCTGGGAGATATTTTCCAGTCCCAAAGTCTCTAAACTCACTCCTGATTGTCTAAGATGTGAGTGAGATAGACACAAAAATTTTTGAACCCTTACTTTCGAGCTTCTGGATTTAAATCTAAGCCCACTTTACCTTAATACTGAAAGAGTAGCCGAGACCCCCTTAAGCGCATGGTGATTTTGACTAACTTCGGGTGGATTTCCCGTAACTTGGGGGATATTTCCAGTTCCTTTGACGCGAAACTAAGTCGCGATGGCCTTGTTTTGCAGTGAAATGGACACAGCAAAACTTTTTAAACACTCAGTTTCGAGCTTCTGGGCCGAAATATTGCCCCAATTCACTTTAAGAGTGAAAGAGTAGCCGAGACCGCCTTACGCCCATCGTAATTTTGACCAACTTCGGCTCGATTTCCCGGAACTTGGGGGATATTTTCCAGTCCCGCGGACTCTAAAGTAACTCCTGATGGCCTTGCTCTGGAGTGATGTGGAGACAGCACAACTTTTTGAACGCTCACTCTCGAGCTTCTGGGGGGAAATATTGCCCCAGTTAACGTTAAGAATGAAAGAGTAACCGGGACCGCCTTACGCGCATCGTGATTTTGACAACCTTTGGCTCGATTTCCCGGGAAATGGGGGATATTTTCCGGTACCGGGGACTCTAAAGTAACTCCTCATTTCCTCGGTTTGCAGTGAAATGGACACAGCACAACTTTTTGAACGCTCACTTTTGAGCTTCTGGGCCGAAGCATAGCCCTACTTCACTTTAAGACTGAAAGACTAGCCGAGACCGCCTTACGCGCATCGTGATTTTGGGCTACTTCGGCTCGATTTCCCGGAACTTGGGCGATAATTCCCAGTCCCCGGCACTCTAAACTAATTCCTGATGGCCTTGGTTTTCAGTGAAATGGACACAGCCAAACTGTTTGAACGTTCACTTTCGAGTTTTTGGGCCGAAATATAGCCCCACTTCACTTGAAGACTGAAAGAGTAGCCGGCACCGCCTTACGCGCATGGTAATTTTGTCGAACTTCGGCTTGATTTCCTGGAACTTTGGGGATATTTTCCAGTCCCGGAAGCTCTAAACTAACTCGTGAATGCCTTGGTTTTTAGTGAAATGGACACAGGTAAAAGGAGCGCACGCTCGGTTTCCAGGTTGTAGGCCGAAATATAGCCCCACTTTATTTTAAGACTGAAAGTGTACACGAAACCGCCTTAAGCGCATCGAAATTTTTAGCCACTATGGCTCGATATGCAAAAAACTTTGGGGGATATTTTCCAGTCCCGGGGACTCTACCCTAACTCTTGATGGCCTTAGTTTTCAGTAAAATGGTCACAGGTAACAGGAGCGCACGCTCGGTGTCGAGCTTCTAGGCCGAAATGTAGCCCTACTTCATTTTAAGACTGAAAGAGTAGCCGAGACCGCCTTACGCGCATCGTGATTTTGAGCAACTTTGGCTCGATCTGCCCGAATTTGGGAAATATTTTCCAGTCCCAAGGACTCTAAACTAACTCCTGATGGCCTAAGTAGTCAGTGAAATGGACACAGGTAAAATTAGCGCACGCCCGGTCTCGAGCTTCTAGGTCGAAATATAGCCCCCCTTAATTTTAAGACTGAAAGAGTAGCCGAGACCGCCTTACGCGCATCGTGATTTTGGGCCACTTTTGCTCGATTTCCCGGAAGTTGGCGAATAATTTAAAGTCCCGGGGACGCTAAACTAACTCCCGATGACCTTGGTTTGCAGTTTAATGAACACAGCAAAACATTCTGAACGCTCACCTTCGAGCTTCAGTGCCGCAATATAGCCCTACTTAAATTTAAGACTGAAAGAATAACCGAGAGCCCGTTACGCGCATCGTAATTTTCATCAACTTCGGCGCCATTTCCTGGAACTTGGAGAATATTTTCCAGTTCCGGGGACTCTAAACTAACTCCTGATTGCCTTGGTTTGCAGTCAAATGGACACAGCAAAACTTTTTGAACGCTCACTTTCGAGCTTGTGAGCCTCAATATAGCCACACTTCACTTTAAGCCTGAAACAGTAGCCGAGACCGCGTTACGCGCATCGTGATTTTGAGCAACTTCTGCTCGCTTTCCTGGAACTTGGGGAATATTTTCCAGTCCCGGGGACTCTAAACTAACTCCTGATTGCCATGGTTTGCAGTCAAATTCACACAGCACAAGTTTTTGAACGAACACTTTCGAGCTTTTAGGCCGAAATATAGTCCCACATCACTTACGACTTAAAGAGTAGCCGAGACCGGCGTGCGCGCATCGTGATTTTGACCAACTTCGGGTCGATATTCCGGAACTTGGGGGATATTTTCCAGTCCCATGGACTCTAAACTAAATCTTGATGGCCTTGGTTTGCAGTGAAATGGAGACAGCAAACTTTTTGAACGCTCACCTTCAAGCTTCTGGGCCGAAATATAGCCCACTTTACTTTAATACTGAAAAAGTAGCCGAGACCGCCTTACGCGCATCGTGATTTTGACAAACTTCGGGTGGATTTCCCGGAGCTTGGGGGATATTTTCCAGTCCCTTGGACGCTAAACTAGGTGCCGATGGCCTTGTTTTGCAGTGAAATGGACACAGCAAAGCTTTTTGAACGCTCACTTTCGAGGTTGTGGGCTGAAATATAGCCATACTTCACTTTAAGACTGAAACAGTAGCCGAGACCACGTTTCGCGCATCGTGATTTTGATCAACTTCGGCTCGATTTCCCGGAACTTGCGAAATATTTTCCAGTCCCGGGGACTCTAAACTAACTCGTGCTGGTCTTGGTTTGCAGTGAAACGGAAACAGAAAAAGTTTTTGAACGCATACTTTCGAGCTTCTGGACCGAAATAGAACCACACTTCACTTGAAGACTAAAAGAGTAGCCGAGACCGCCTTACGTGCATGGTGATTTTGAGCAACTTCGGCTCGATTTGCCGGAACTAAGGGGATATATTCCAGTTCTGAGGACTCAAAACTAATTCGTGATGGCCTTGGTTTGGAGTAAAATGGAGCCAGCAAAAGTTTTTGAACGCTCAATTTCGAGCTTCTGGGCCGCAATATAGCCCCCCATTACTTTAACACTGAAAGAGTAGCCGAGACCGCCTTACGTGCATCGTGATTTTGACAAACTTCGGGTTGATTTCCCGGAACTTGGGGGATATTTTCCAGTCCCGGGGACTCTCAACTAACTCCTGATTGCCTTGGTTTGCAGTCAAATGGACACAGCAAAACTTTTTGAACGCTCACTTTCGAGCTTGTGGGCCTAAATATAGCCACACTTCAGTTTAAGCCTGAAACAGTAGCCGAGACCGCGTTACGCGCATCGTGATTTTGAGCAACTTCTGCTCGCTTTCCTGGAACTTGGGGAATATTTTCCAGTCCCGGGGACTCTAAACTAACTCCTGATTGCCATGGTTTGCAGTCAAATTCACACAGCACAAGTTTTTGAACGAACACTTTCGAGCTTTTAGGCCGAAATATAGTCCCACATCACTTACGACTTAAAGAGTAGCCGAGACCGGCGTGCGCGCATCGTGATTTTGACCAACTTCGGGTCGATATTCCGGAACTTGGGGGATATTTTCCAGTCCCAGGGACTCTAAACTAAATCTTGATAGCCTTGGTTTGCAGTGAAATGGAGACAGCAAAACTTTTTGAACGCTCACCTTCAAGCTTCTGGGCCGAAATATAGCCCACTTTACTTTAATACTGAAAAAGTAGCCGAGACCGCCTTACGCGCATCGTGATTTTGACAAACTTCGGGTGGATTTCCCGGAGCTTGGGGGATATTTTCCAGTCCCTTGGACGCTAAACTAGGTGCCGATGGCCTTGTTTTGCAGTGAAATGGACACAGCAAAGCTTTTTGAACGCTCACTTTCGAGGTTGTGGGCTGAAATATAGCCATACTTCACTTTAAGACTGAAACAGTAGCCGAGACCACGTTTCGCGCATCGTGATTTTGATCAACTTCGGCTCGATTTCCCGGAACTTGCGAAATATTTTCCAGTCCCGGGGACTCTAAACTAACTCGTGCTGGTCTTGGTTTGCAGTGAAACGGAAACAGAAAAAGTTTTTGAACGCATACTTTCGAGCTTCTGGACCGAAATAGAACCACACTTCACTTGAAGACTAAAAGAGTAGCCGAGACCGCCTTACGTGCATGGTGATTTTGAGCAACTTCGGCTCGATTTGCCGGAACTAAGGGGATATATTCCAGTTCTGAGGACTCAAAACTAATTCGTGATGGCCTTGGTTTGGAGTAAAATGGAGCCAGCAAAAGTTTTTGAACGCTCAATTTCGAGCTTCTGGGCCAAAATATAGCCCCCCATTACTTTAACACTGAAAGAGTAGCCGAGACCGCCTTACGTGCATCGTGATTTTGACAAACTTCGGGTTGATTTCCCGGAACTTGGGGGATATTTTCCAGTCCCGGGGACTCTCAACTAACTCCTGCTTGTCTTGGTTTGCAGTGAAATGGACACAGCGAAAGTTTTTGAACGCTCACTCTCGAGCTTCTGGGAGGAAATAGAGCCCCATTTTACTTTAAGACTGAAAGAGTAGGCGAGACCGTCTTGAGCGAATCGTGATTTTGACCAATTTAGCGTTTATTTCCCGAGACTTGGGGGATATATTCCAGTCAAAGGGACTCTACAGTAACTCCTGACGGCCTTGGTTTTCAGTGAAATGGACACAGCACAACTTTGGAGCTTCTGTGCAGAAATATAGCCCCACTTTACTTTAAGACTGAAAGAGTAGATGAGACCGCCTTACGCGCATCGTAATTTTGACGAACTTCCAATGGATTTCCCGGAACTTGGGGGATATTTTGCAGTCCCTTGGACGCTAAACTAAGTCCTGATGGCCTTGTTTTGAAGTAAAATGGACACAACAAAACTGTTTGAACGCTCACTTTCGAGCTTGTTGGCCGAAATATAGCCCCACTTCACTTTAGGACTGACACAGTAGCCGAGACCACGTTGCGCGCATCATGAATTTGATCAACTTCGGCTCCAATTCCCGGGACTTGGGGGATATGTTCCAGTCCCGGGGACTCTAAACTAACTCCTGATGGGCGTGGTTTGCATTGAAATGGACACAGCACAATTTTTTAAAAGCACACTTTCGAGATTCTGGGCCGAAATATAGCCCCACTTCACTTAAGACTGAAAGAGTAGCCGAGACCGCCTAGCTCGCATAATGAGTTTGACAAACTTCCGGTCGATATTCCGGAACCTTGGGGGATATTTTCCAGTCCCAGGAGCTCTAAACTAACTCCTCATGGCCTTGAGTTGCAGTGAAATGGACAGAGCAAAACTTTTTGAACGCTCACCTTCGAGCTTCCTGGCCGAAATAAAGCCTCACTTTACTTTAAGACTTAAAGAGTAAGCGAGACCACCTTACGAGCAATGTGATTTTGACAAACTTCGGGTGGATCTCCCGGAACTTGGGGAACATTTTCCAGTCCCTTGGACGCTAAACTAAGTCCTAATGGCCTTGTTTTGCAGTGAAATGGACACAGCAAATTTTTTGAACGCTCACTTTCGGGCTTCTGGCCCGAAATATAGCCCCACTTCACTTTAAGACAGAAAGAGTAGCCGAGACCACTTTAGGGGCATCGTGATTTTGACCAACCTCGGCTCAATTTCCCGGACATTGGGGAATATTTTCCAGTCCCGGGGACCCTAAACTAACTTTTGATAGCTTTGGTTTGCAGTGAAATGAACACAGCAAAACTTTTTGAAGGCTCACTTTCGAGCTTCTGGACAGAAATATAGCCCCACTTGACTTTAAGACTGAAAGGGTAGCCGACACCGCTTTGGGGGCATGGTACTTTTGACCAACTTGAGCTCAATTTACCGGAACTTGGGGAATATTTTCCAGTGTCAGCGACGCTAAACTAACTCGTGATGGCCTTGTTTTTCAGTCAAAGAACACAGCAAAACTTTTTGAACTCTCACTTTCGGGCTTCTGGCCCGAAATATAGCCCCACTTCACTTTAAGACTGAAACAGTAGCCGATACCGCATTTCGCGCATCGTGATTTTGATCAACTTCGGTTCGATTCCCCGGAACTTGGGCAATACTTTCCAGCCGCGGGGACCCTAAACTAACTTTTGATAGCTTTGGTTTGCAGTGAAATGGACACAGCAAAACTTTTTGAACGCTCACTTTCGGGCTTCTGGCCCGAAATATAGCCCCACTTCACTTTAAGACAGAAAGAGTAGCCGAGACCACTTTAGGGGCATCGTGATTTTGACCAACCTCGGCTCAATTTCCCGGACATTGGGGGATATTTTCCAGTTCCGGGGACTCTAAACTAGCTCCTGATGGCTTTGGTTTGTAGTCAAATAAACACAGGGAAACTTTTTGAACGCTCACTTTCAAGCACCTGGGCAGGAATAAAGCCTCACTTCACTTTAAGACTGAAACAGTAAGCGAGACCGCCTAACGCGCACCGTGATTTTGACCAACTTCGGCTAAATTTCCCTGAACTTGGGGGGATATTTTCCAGTCCCGAAGACTCTTAAGTAACCCCTGATGGCCTTCGTTTGCATTGAAATGGATACAGCAAAACTTTTTGAAGCTCACTTTTGAGCTTCTGGGCCGAAATATAGCCCCACTTCACTTTAAGACTGAAAGACTAGCCAAGACCGTCTTGCACGCATCGTGATTTTGACCAACGTCTTCTCGATTTTCCGGAACTTGGGAAATATATTGCAGTCCCGGGGACTCTAAACTAGCTCCTGATGGCCTTGGTTTGCAGTGAAATGGACACAGCAAATTTTTTGCAGCGCTCACTTTGGAGCTTCTGGGCCGAAATAGAGCCCCACTTCACTTTAAGACTGAAAGAGTAGCCGAGGCCGCCTTAGGCGCATCGTGATTTTGACCAACTTCGGCTTGAGTTGCCAGAACTTAAAAGATATTTTCCACTCGCGGGGACTCTAAACTAACTCATGATGGCCTTGGTTTTCAGTGAAATTGAGAGAGGAAAAGTTTTTGAACGCTCACTTTCGAGCTTCTGGACCGAAATATAGCCCTACTTCACTTTCAGACTCAAAGAGTAGCCGAGACCGCCTTACGCGAATCGTTATTTTGACCAACTTCGTCTCGATTTGGCGGAACTTGGAGGATATTTTCCAGTTCCGGGGACTCTAAACTACTTCCTGAGGGCCTTGCTTTGCAGTGAAATGGGCACAGCATAACTTTTTGAAAGCTCACTTTCGAGCTTATGGCTCGAAATATAGCCCCACTTAACTTTAAGACTGAAGAAGTAGCCGAAACCGCCTTACGCGCATCGTGATTTTGGGATACTTCGGCTTGATTTCCCGGAAATAGCGGGATATTTTCCAGTCCCGGGGACTCTAAACTAATTCCTGATGGCCTTGGTTTCCAGTGAAACGGACACAGGAACACTTTTTGAACGCGCACTTTCGAGCTTCCTGGACGAAATATAGCCCTACTTCTTTTTAAGACTGAAAGAGTAGGCGGGAGCGCTTTACGCGCATTGTGATTTTGAGGATCCTCGGCTCGATCTGGCGAAACTTGGGAGATATTTTCCAGTCCCAAAGTCTCTATTCTCACTCCTGATTGTCTAAGATGTGAGTGAAATAGACACAAAAATTTTTGAACCCTTACTTTCGAGCTTCTGGAGTGAAATCTAAGCCCACTTTACCTTAAGACTGAAAGAGTAGCCGAGACCCCCTTAAGCGCATGGTGATTTTGACTAACTTCGGGTTGATTTCCCGTAACTTGGGGGATATTTCCAGTTCCTTTGACGCTAAACTAAGTCGTGATGGCCTTGTTTTGCAGTGAAATGGACACAGCAAAACTTTTTAAACACTCAGTTTCGAGCTTCTGGGCCGAAATATTGCCCCTATTCACTTTAAGCCTAAAAGAGTAGCCAGGACCTCCATACGCGCGTCGTGATTTTGACCAACTTCGGTTAAATTTCCCGGAACTTGGGGGATATTTTCCAGTCGCGGGGACTCTAAACTGGCCCCCGACGTCCTTGGTCTGTAGTAAAGAGGACACAGCAAAACTTTTTGAACGCTCACTTTTGAGCTTCTGGGCCGAAATATAGCTCCACTTCACTTTAAGAGTGAAAGAGTAGCCGAGACCGCCTTACGCCCATCGTAATTTTGATCAACTTTGGCTCGATTTCCCGGAACTTGGGGGATATTTTCCTGTCCTGCGGACTCTAAAGTAACTCCTGATGGCCTTGCTCTGGAATGAAATGGACACAGCACAACTTTTTGAACGCTCACTTTCGAGCTTCTGGGGGGAAATATTGCCCCAGTTCACTTTAAGAATGAAAGAGTAACCGGAACCGCCTTACGCGCATCGTGATTTTGACCAACTTTGGTTCGATTTCCCGGGAAATGGGGGATATTTTCCGGTACCGGGGACTCTAAACTAACTCCTGATTGCCTCGGTTTGCAGTGAAATGGACACAGCACAACTTTTTGAACGCTCACTTTTGAGCTTCTGGGCCGAAGCATAGCCCTACTTCACTTTAAGACTGAAAGACTAGCCGAGACCGCCTTACGCGCATCGTGATTTTGGGCTACTTCGGCTCGATTTCCCGGAACTTGAGAGATAATTCCCAGTCCTGGGTACTCTAAACTAATTCCTGATGGCCTTGGTTTTCAGTGAAATGGACACAGCCAAACTTTTTGAACGTTCACTTTCGAGCTTCTGGGCCAAAATATAGCCCCACTTCACCTTAGGACTGAAAGAGTAGCCGGGACCGCCTTACGCGCATGGTAATTTTGTCGAACTTCAGCTTGATTTCCTGGGACTTGGGGGATATTTTCCAGTCCCGGAAGCTCTAAACTAACTCGTGAATGCCTTGGTTTTTAGTGAAATGGACACAGGTAAAAGGAGCGCACGCTCGGTTTCCAGGTTGTAGGCCGAAATATAGCCCCACTTTATTTTTAAGACTGAAAGTGTACACGAAAGCGCCTTAAGCGCATCGAAATTTTTAGCCACTATGGCTCGATATGCAAGAAACTTTGGGGGATATTTTCCAGTCCCGGGGACTCTACCCTAACTCTTGATGGCCTTAGTTTTCAGTAAAATGGTCACAGGTAACAGGAGCGCACGCTCGGTGTCGAGCTTCTAGCCCGAAATGTAGCCCCAGTTCATTTAAAGACTAAAAGAGTAAACGAAACCGCAGTACGCCTATCGTAATTTTAAGAAAGTATGGCTCAATTTGCCGAAACTTGGAGGATAGCTTCCAGTCTCGAGGATTCTAAACTATCTCCTGATGGACTTAGTTCTTAGTGAAATGGACACAGGTAAAAGGAGAGCACGCTCGGTGTCGAGCTTGTAGAACCGAAATATAGCCCCACTTCTTCTTCGGAGCAAACCAGTAGCCGAGACCGCCTTACGCGCATCGTGATTTTGAGCAACTTTGGCTCGATTTGCCGGAATTCGGGGAATATTTTCCAGTCCCGAGGACTCTATGTTAACTCCTGATGAACTTAGTTTTCAGTGATATGCACACAGGCAAAAGGAGCGCACGCTCGGTGTTGAGCTTCTCGGCCGAAATATAGCCCCACTTCATTTTAAGACTGAAAGAGTAGCCGAGACCGCCTTACGCGCATCGTGATTTTGGGCCACTTTTGCTCGATTTCCCGGAAGTTGGCGAATAATTTAAAGTCCCGGGGACGCTAAACTAACTCCCGATGACCTTGGTTTGCAGTTTAATGAACACAGCAAAACATTCTGAACGCTCACCTTCGAGCTTCAGTGCCGCAATATAGCCCTACTTAAATTTAAGACTGAAAGAATAACCGAGAGCCCGTTACGCGCATCGTAATTTTCATCAACTTCGGCGCCATTTCCTGGAACTTGGAGAATATTTTCCAGTTCCGGGGACTCTAAACTAACTCCTGATTGCCTTGGTTTGCAGTCAAATGGACACAGCAAAACTTTTTGAACGCTCACTTTCGAGCTTGTGGGCCTAAATATAGCCACACTTCACTTTAAGACTGAAGCAGTAGCCGAGACCGCGTTACGCGCATCGTGATTTTGAGCAACTTCTGCTCGCTTTCCTGGAACTTGGGGAATATTTTCCAGTCCCGGGGACTCTAAACTAACTCCTGATTGCCATGGTTTGCAGTCAAATTCACACAGCACAAGTTTTTGAACGAACACTTTCGAGCTTTTAGGCCGAAATATAGTCCCACATCACTTACGACTTAAAGAGTAGCCGAGACCGGCGTGCGCGCATCGTGATTTTGACCAACTTCGGGTCGATATTCCGGAACTTGGGGGATATTTTCCAGTCCCAGGGACTCTAAACTAACTCTTGATGGCCTTCGTTTGCAGTGAAATGGAGACAGCAAAACGTTTTGAACGCTCACCTTCAAGCTTCTGGGCCGAAATATAGCCCACTTTACTTTAATACTGAAAAAGTAGCCGAGACCGCCTTACGCGCATCGTGATTTTGACAAACTTCGGGTGGATTATTCGGAACTTGGGGGATATTTTCCAGTCCCTTGGACGCTAAACTAGGTGCCGATGGCCTTCTTTTGCCGTGAAATGGACACAGCGAACCTTTTTGAAGGCTCACTTTCGAGGTTGTTGGCCGAAATATAGCCATACTTCACTTTAAGACTGAAACAGTAGCCGAGACCACGTTTCGCGCATCATGAATTTGATCAACTTCGGCTCGATTTCCCGGGACTTGGGGGATATTCTCCAGTCCCGAGGACTCTAAGCTATCTTCTAATGGCCTTGGTTTACACTGAAAGTGACAGAGCAAAACATTTTAAACACTCACTTTCGAGCTTCTGGGCCGAAATATAGCCCCACTTCACTTTAAGACTGAAAGAGTAGCCGAGACCACCTTATGCACATCGTGATTTTGACCAACTTCGGCTCGATTTGCCGGAACTTGGGGGATATTTTCCAGTCCCGATGACTCTTAAGTAACCCCTGATGGCCTTTGTTTGCATTGAAATGGATACAGCAAAACTTTTTGAACGCTCACTTTTGAGCTTCTGGGCCGAAATATAGCCCCACTTCACTTTAAGACTGAAAGAGTAGCCGAGACCGTCTTGTCCAAATCGTGATTTTGACCAACTTCGGGATATATTCCATTTCCGCGGGCTCTAAACTAACTCCTGATGGCCTTGGTTTTCAGTGAAATGGACAAAGCAAAGCTTTTTGAACACTCTCTTTGTAGCTTCTGGGCCGAAATAGAATCCCACTTCACTTTCAGACTGAAATAGTAGCCGAGACCGCCTCACGCACATCGTGATTTTGACCAACTTCGGGTCGGTTTCCCGGAACTTGAGGGATATATTCCATTTGCGCTGGCTCTAAACTAACTCCTCATGGCCTTGGTTTTCAGTGAAATGGATAAAGGAAAGCTTTTTGAACACTCGCTTTGCAGCTTCTGGGCCTAAATAGAATCCCACTTCATTTTCAGACTGAAATAGTAGCCGAGACCGCCTCACGCGCATCGTGAGTTAGACCAAGTTCAGCTCGATTTCACGCAACTTTTGGGATATTTTCCAGTCCGGGGGACTCTAAACTAACTCCGGATGGCCTTGTTTTGCACTGAAATGCATACAGCATAAATTTTTGAACGCCCACTTTGGAGCTTCTGGGCCGAAATATAGCCCCACTTCACTTTAAGACTGAAAGAGTAGCCGAGATTGCCTTACGCGCATCGTGATTTTGACCATTTTGGGATCGATTTCTCGGAACTTGGGGGATATTTTCCAGTTCCGGGGACTCTAAACTAGCTCCTGATGGCTTTGGTTTGTAGTCAAATAAACACAGGGAAACTTTTTGAACGCTCACTTTCAAGCACCTGGGCAGGAATAAAGCCTCACTTCACTTTAAGACTGAAACAGTAAGCGAGACCGCCTAACGCGCACCGTGATTTTGACCAACTTCGGCTAAATTTCCCTGAACTTGGGGGGATATTTTCCAGTCCCGAAGACTCTTAAGTAACCCCTGATGGCCTTCGTTTGCATTGAAATGGATACAGCAAAACTTTTTGAAGCTCACTTTTGAGCTTCTGGGCCGAAATATAGCCCCACTTCACTTTAAGACTGAAAGACTAGCCAAGACCGTCTTGCACGCATCGTGATTTTGACCAACGTCTTCTCGATTTTCCGGAACTTGGGAAATATATTGCAGTCCCGGGGACTCTAAACTAGCTCCTGATGGCCTTGGTTTGCAGTGAAATGGACACAGCAAATTTTTTGCAGCGCTCACTTTGGAGCTTCTGGGCCGAAATAGAGCCCCACTTCACTTTAAGACTGAAAGAGTAGCCGAGGCCGCCTTAGGCGCATCGTGATTTTGACCAACTTCGGCTTGAGTTGCCAGAACTTAAAAGATATTTTCCACTCGCGGGGACTCTAAACTAACTCATGATGGCCTTGGTTTTCAGTGAAATTGAGAGAGGAAAAGTTTTTGAACGCTCACTTTCGAGCTTCTGGACCGAAATATAGCCCTACTTCACTTTCAGACTCAAAGAGTAGCCGAGACCGCCTTACGCGAATCGTTATTTTGACCAACTTCGTCTCGATTTGGCGGAACTTGGAGGATATTTTCCAGTTCCGGGGACTCTAAACTACTTCCTGAGGGCCTTGCTTTGCAGTGAAATGGGCACAGCATAACTTTTTGAACGCTCACTTTCCAGCCTCTGGGCCAAAATATACAGCCACGTCACTTTAAGACTAAAAGAGTAGCCGAGACTGCTTTACGTGCATCGTGATTTTGACAAACTTCGGCTCGATTTCCCGGGACTTGGGGGATATTTTGATGTCCCGGACACTGTAAACAATCTGCTGATGTGGCTTGGTTTGCGGTGAAATGGACACAGCAAAACTTTTTGAAGTTTAACTTTCGAGCTTCTGGGCCGAAATATAGCCCGAGTTCACTTTAAGAATGAAAGAATAGCCGAGACCGCCTTACGCGCATCGTGATTTTGACCAACTTTGGCTCGATTTGCCAGGAAATGGGAAATATTTTCCGGTACCGGAGACACTAAAGTAACTCGTGATTGCCTTGGTTTGCATTGAAATGGAGAGAACAAAACTTTTTCAACGCTCCCCTTCGGGCTTCTGAGCCGAAATATAGCCCCACTTCAGTTTAAGACTGAAAGAGTAGCCGAGACCGTCTTACGCGCATCGTGATTTTGACCAACTTCGGCTCGATTTCCCGAAATTTCGGGGATAAATTCAAGGTCCAAGGACTCTAAACTAACCCCTGATGGCCTTGGTCTGCAGTGAAATGGACACAGCAAATTTTTTTGAACGCTTACTTTCGAAATTCTGGGCCGAAATATAGCCCCACTTCACTTTAAGACTGAAATAGTAGCCGAGACCGCCTTAGACGCATCGTGATTTTGACCAACTTCGGCTTGAGTTGCCAGAACTTAAGGGATATTTTTTAGTCCCGCGGACTCTAAAATAACTCATGATGGCCTTGGTTTTCAGTTAAATTGAGAGAACAAAACTTTTTGAACGCTCACTTTGGAGCTTCTGGGCCGAAATATACAGCCACGTCACTTTAAGACTAAAAGAGTAGCCGAGACTGCTTTACACGCATCGTGATTTTGACAAACTTCGGCTCGATTTCCCGGGACTTGGGGGATATTTTGATGTCCCGGACACTGTACACAATCTGCTGATGTAGCTTGGTTTGCGGTGAAATGGACACAGCAAAACTTTTTGAACTTTCGCTTTCGAGCTTCTGGGCCGAAATATAGCCCCAGTTCACTTTAAGAATCAAAGAGTAGCCGAGACCGCCCTACGCGCATCGTGATTTTGAGAAAATTCGGCTCGATTTCCCCGAACTTGGGCGATATTTTCCAGTCCCGAGGAGTCTAAACTAACTCCTGATGGCCTTGGTTTGATGTGAAATGAACACAGCAAAACTTTTTGAACTTTCACTTTCTAGCTTCTCGGCCGAAATATAGCTCCAGTTCACTTTAAGAATCAAAGAGTAGCCGAGACCGCCTTACGCGCATCGTGATTTTGAGAAAGTTCGGCTCGATTTCCCCGAACTTGGGCGATATTTTCCAGTCCCGAGCAGTCTAAGCTAACTCCTGATGGCCTGGTTTGCAGTGAAATGAATAAGGTAACACTTTTTGAACGCTTATTTTCGAGCTTCTGGGATGAAATATAGCCCCACTTCACTTTCAGACTAAAAGAGTAGACGAGACCGCCTTACGCGCATCGTGATTTTGAGCAACTTTCGCTCGATTTTCTAGAAGTTTGGCGATATTTTCAAGTCCCGGGGACTCTAAACTAACTCCTGATGGCCTTGGTTTGCGGTGAAATGGACGCAGGAAAACTTTTTGAACGCTCAGTTTCGAGCTTCTGGGCCGAAATACAACCGTACTTCACTTTAAGACCGAAATAGTAGCCGAGACCTCCTTACGAGCATCGTGATTTTGACCCAGTTCAGCTCGATTTCCCGGACCTTGCGGGATATTTCCCAGTCCGGGGGACTTTAAACTAACTCCTGATGTCCTTGGTTTGCAGTTAACTGCACAAAGCGTAACTTTTTAAAGGTTCACTTTCGAGCTTCTGGGCCGAAATATAGCCCCACTTTACTTTAAGACTGAAAGAGTAGCCGAGACCGTCTTACACGTATCGTGATTTTGACCAACTTCCGTTCGATTTCCCGGAACTTCGGGGATATATTCCAGTCCCGGGAGCTCTAAACTAACTGCTGATGGCCTTGGTTTGCAGTGAAATGCACACAGTAAAGCTTGTTGAACTCTCACTTTCGAAGTTGTGGGCCGAAATATAGCCATACTTCACTTTAAGACTGAAACAGTAGCCGAGACCACGTTTCGCGCATGGTGATTTTGATCAACTTCGGCTCGATATGCCGGAACTAAGGGGATATATTCCAGTTCTGAGGACTCTAAACTAATTCCTGATGGCCTTGGTTTGCAGTAAAATGGAGCCAGCAAAACTTTTTGAACGCTCACTTTCGAGCTTCTGGGCCAAAATATAGTCCCCCATTACTTTAACACTGAAAGAGTAGCCGAGACCGCCTTACGTGCATCGTGATTTTGACAAACTTCGGGTTGATTTCCCGGAACTTGGGGGATATTTTCCAGTCCCGGGGACTCTCAACTAACTCCTGCTTGTCTTGGTTTGCAGTGAAATGGACACAGCGAAAGTTTTTGAACGCTCACTCTCGAGCTTCTGGGCCGAAATATAGCCCCATTTTACTTTAAGACTGAAAGAGTAGGCGAGACCGTCTTGAGCGAATCGTGATTTTGACCAATTTTGCGTTTATTTCCCGAGACTTGGGGCATATATTCCAGTGAAAGGGACTCTACAGTAACTCCTGATGGCCTTGCTTTTCAGTAAAATGGACAGAGCACAACTTTGGAGCTACTGGGCAGAAATATAGCCCCACTTTACTTTAAGACTGAAAGAGTAGATGAGACCGCCTTACGCACATCGTAATTTTGACGAACTTCGAATGGATTTCCCGGAACTTGGGGGATATTTTGCAGTCCCTTGGACGCTAAACTAGGTGCCGATGGCCTTGTTTTGCAGTGAAATGGACACAGGAAAGCTTTTTGAACGCTCACTTTCGAGGTTGTGGGCCGAAATATAGCCATACTTCACTTTGAGACTTAAACAGTAGCCGAGACCACCTTTAGCGCATCGTGATTTTGATTAACTTCGGCTCGATTTCCCGGGAATTGTGGGATATTCTCCAGTCCCGGGGACTCTAAACTGACTTCTGATGACCATGCCTTGCACTGAAAGTGACAGGGCAACACTTTTTAAACACTCACTTTCGAGCTTCCGGGCCGAAATATAGCCCCACTTCACTTTAAGACTGAAAGAGTAGCCGAGACCACCTTACGCACATCCTGATTTTGACCAACTTCGGCTCGATTTACCGGAACTTGGGGGATATTTTCCAGTCCCAGGGACTCTAAACTAACTCCTGATTGTCTTGGTTTTCAGTGAAATGGACACAGCGAAACTTTTTGAACGCTCACTCTCGAGCTTCTTGACCGAAATATAGCCCTACTTTACTTTAAGACTGAAAGAGTAGCCGAGACCGTCTTGCGCAAATCGTGATTTTGACCAACTTCGGGTCGGTTTCCCGGAACTTGGGGGATATATTCCATTTCCGCTGGCTCTAAACTAACTCCTCATGGCCTTGGTTTTCAGTGAAATGGATAAAGGAAAGCTTTTTGAACACTCTCTTTGTAGCTTCTGGGCCGAAATAGAATCCCACTTCACTTTACGACTGAAATAGTAGCCGAGACCGCCTCACGCGCATCGTGAGTTAGACCAAGTTCAGCTCGATTTCACGCAACTTTTGGGATATTTTCCAGTCCGGGGGACTCTAAACTAACTCCGGATGGCCTTGGTTTGCACTGAAATGCGCACAGCATAAATTTTCGAACGCCCACTTTGGAGCTTCTGGGCCGAAATATAGCCCCACTTCACTTTAAGACTGAAAGAGTAGCCGAGATCGCCTTACGCGCATCGTGATTTTGACCATTTTGGGATCGATTTGTCGGAACTTGGGGGATATTTTCCAGTCCCGGGGACTCTAAACTAACTCCTGATCGCCTTGCTTTGCATTGAAATGGACAGAGCAAAACTTTTTGAACGCTCAGTTTCGAGCTTGTGGGCCGAAATATAGCCACACTTTACTTAAAGACTGAAACAGTAGCCGAGACCGCATTTCGCGCATCGTGATTTTGATCAACTTCGGCTCGCTTTCCCGGAACTTGGGGAATATTTTCCAGTCCCGGGGACCCTAAACTAAATCCTGATGGCCTTGTTTTGAAGTGAAATGGACAGAACAAAACTTTTTGAACGCTCACTTTCAAGCTTCTGGACAGAAATATAGCCCCACTTTACTTTAAGACTGAAAGGGTAGCCGAGACCGCTTTGGGCGCATCGTGATTTTGACCAACTTCAGCTCGATTTACCGGAACTTGGGGAATATTTTCCAGTGCCAGGAACGCTAAACTAACTCGTGATGGCCTTGTTTTTCAGTCAAAGAACACAGCAAAACTTTTTGATCGCTCACTTTCGGGCTTCTGGGCCGAAATAGAGCCCCACTGCACTTTAAGACTGAAAGAGTAGCCGAGGCCGCATTAGGCGCATCGTGATTTTGACCAACTTCGGCTTGAGTTGCCAGAACTTAAAAGATACTTTCCACTCCCGGGGACTCTAAACTAACTCATGATAGCCTTGGTTTTCAGTGAAATTGAGAGAGGAAAACTTTTTGAACGCTCACTTTCGAGCTTCTGGACCGAAATATAGCCCTACTTCACTTTCAGACTCAAAGAGTAGCCGAGACCGCCTTACGCGAATCGTTATTTTGACCAACTTCGTCTCGATTTGGCGGAAATTGGAGGATATTTTCCAGTTCCGGGGACTGTAAACTACTTCCTGAGGGCCTTGCTTTGCAGTGAAATGGGCACAGCATAACTTTTTGAACGCTCACTTTCGAGCTTCTGGGCCAAAATATACAGTCACGTCACTTTAAGACTAAAAGAGTAGCCGAGACTGCTTTACGCGCATCGTGATTTTCACGAACTTCGGCTCGATTTCCCGGAACTTGGGGGATATTTTGATGTCCCGGACACTGTTAACTATCTCCTGATGTGGCTTGGTTCGCGGTGAAATGGACGCAGCCAAACTTTTTGAACTTTCACTTTTGAGTTTCTGGGCCGAAATATAGCCCGAGTTCACTTTAAGAATGAAAGAATAGCCGAGACCGCCTTACGCGCATCGTGATTTTGACCAACTTTGGCTCGATTTGCCAGGAAATGGGGAATATTTTCCGGTACCGAGGACTCTAAAGTAACTCGTGATTGCCTTGGTTTGCATTGAAATGGAGAGAGCAAAACTTTTTCAACGCTCCCCTTCGGGCTTCTGAGCCGAAATATAGCCCCACTTCAGTTTAAGACTGAAAGAGTAGCCGAGACCGTCTTACGCGCATCGTGATTTTGACCAACTTCGGCTCGATTTCCCAAAACTTCGGGGATATATTCAAATTCCAAGGACTCTAAACTAACCCCTGATGGCCTTGGTCTGCAGTGAAATGGACACAGCAAAATATTTTGAACGGTTACTTTCGAAATTCTGGGCCGAAATATAGCCCCACTTCACTTTAAGACTGAAATAGTAGCCGAGACCGCCTTAGACGCATCGTGATTTTGACCAACTTCGGCTTGAGTTGCCAGAACTTAAGGGATATTTTTTAGTCCCGCGAACTCTAAACAAACTCATGATGGCCTTGGTTTTCAGTTAAATTGAGAGAGCAAAACTTTTTGAACGCTCACTTTGGAGCTTCTGGGCCGAAATATACAGCCACGTCACTTTAAGACTAAAAGAGTAGCCGAGACTGCTTTACGCGCATCGTGATTTTGACAAACTTCGGCTCGATTTCCCGGGACTTGGGGGATATTTTGATGTCCCGGACACTTTAAACAATCTGCTGATGTGGCTTGGTTTGCGGTGAAATGAACACAGCAGAACTTTTTGAACTTTCACTTTCTACCTTCTCGGCCGAAATATAGCCCCAGTTCACTTTAAGAATCAAAGAGTAGGCGAGACCGCCTTACGCGCATCGTGATTTTGAGAAAATTCGGCTCGATTTCCCCGAACTTGAGCGATATTTTCCAATCCCGAGCAGTCTAAACTAACTCCTGATGGCCTTGGTTTGCAGTGAAATGAACACAGCAAAACTTTTTGGACTTTCACTTTCGAGCTTCTGGGCCGAAATATAGCCCCAGTTCACTTTAAGAATCAAAGAGTAGCCGAGACCGCCTTACGCGCATCGTGATTTTGACAAAATTCGGCTCGATTTCCCCGAACTTGGGCGATATTTTCCAGTCCCGAGCAGTCTAAGCTAACTCCTGATGGTCTTGTTTTGCAGTGAAATGAACAAGGTAACACTTTTTGAACGCTTATTTTCGAGCTTCTGGGATGAAATATAGCCCCACTTCACTTTCAGACCGAAAGAGTAGGCGAGACCGCCTTACGCGCATCGTGATTTTGAGCTACTTCCGCTCGATTTTCTAGAAGTTTGGCGATATTTTCAAGTCCCGGGGACACTAAACTAACTCCTTATGGCCTTGGTTTGATGTGAAATGGACGCAGGAAAACTTTTTGAACGCTCAGTTTCGAGCTTCTGGGCCGAAATACAACCGTACTTCACTTTAAGACTGAAATAGTAGCCGAGACCTCCTTACGAGCATCGTGATTTTGACCCAGTTCAGCTCGATTTCCCGGAACTTGGGGGATATTTTCCAGTCCGGGGGACTTTAAACTAACTCCTGATGTCCTTGGTTTGCAGTTAAATGCACAAAGCGTAACTTTTTAAAGGTTCACTTTCGAGCTTCTGGGCCGAAATATAGCCCCACTTTACTTTAAGACTGAAAGAGTAGCCGAGACCGTCTTACGCGCATCGTGATTTTGACCAACTTCCGTTCGATTTCCCAGAACTTCGGGGATATATTCCAGTCCCGGGAGCTCTAAACTAACTGCTGATGGCCTTGGTTTGCAGTGAAATGGACACAGCAAAGCCTGTTGAACGCTCACTTTCGAGGTTGTGGGCCGAAATATAGCCACACTTCACTTTAAGACTGAAACAGTAGCCGAGACCACCTTTAGCGCATCGTGATTTTGATTAATTTGGGCTCGATTTCCCGGGACTTGTGGGATATTCTCCAGTCCCGGGGACTCTAAACTGACTTCTGATGACCATGCTTTGCACTGAAAGTGACTGAGCAAAACTTTTTAAACACTCACTTTCGAGCTTCTGGGCCGAAATATAGCCCCACTTCACTTTAAGACTGAAAGAGTAGCCGAGACCACCTTACGCACATTCTGATTTTGACCAACTTCGGCTCGATTTACCGGAACTTGGGGGATATTTTCCAGTCCCGGGGACTCTCAACTAACTCCTGCTTGTCTTGGTTTGCAGTGAAATGGACACAGCGAAACTTTTTGAACGCTCACTCTCGAGCTTCTTGACCGAAATATAGCCCCACTTTACTTTAAGACTGAAAGAGAAGCCGAGACCGTCTTGCGCAAATCGTGATTTTGACCAACTTCGGGTCGGTTTTCCGGAACTTGGGGGATATATTCCATTTCCGCTGGCTCGAAACTAACTCCTCATGGCCTTGGTTTTCAGTGAAATGGATAAAGGAAAGCTTTTTGAACACTCTCTTTGTAGCTTCTGGGCCGAAATAGAATCCCACTTCACTTTCAGACTGAAATAGTAGCCGAGACCGCCTCACGCGCATCGTGAGTTAGACCAAGTTCAGCTCGATTTCACGCAACTTTTGGGATATTTTCCAGTCCGGGGGACTCTAAACTAACTCCGGATGGCCTTGGTTTGCACTGAAATGCACACAGCATAAATTTTCGAACGCCCACTTTGGAGCTTCTGGGCCGAAATATAGCCCCACTTCACTTTAAGACTGAAAGAGTAGCCGAGATCGCCTTACGCGCATCGTGATTTTGACCATTTTCGAATCGATTTGTCGGAACTTGGGCAATATTTTCCAGTCCCGGGGACTCTAAACTAACTCCTGATCGCCTTGCTTTGCATTGAAATGGACAGAGCAAAACTTTTTGAACGCTCAGTTTCGAGCTTGTGGGCCGAAATATAGCCACACTTTACTTAAAGACTGAAACAGTAGCCGAGACCGCATTTCGCGCATCGTGATTTTGATCAACTTCGGCTCGCTTTCCCGGAACTTGGGGAATATTTTCCAGTCCCGGGGACCCTAAACTAACTTTTGATAGCTTTGGTTTGCAGTGAAATGCACACAGCAAAACTTTTTGAACGCTCACTTTCTAGGTTGCGGGCCGAAATATAGGCACACTTGACTTTAAGACTGAAACAGTAGCCGAGACCACGTTACGCGCATCATGAATTTAATCAACTTCGGGTCCAATTCCCGGGACTTGGGGAATATGTTCCAGTTCCGGGGACTCTAAACTAACCCCTGATGGCCTTGGTTTGCATTGAAATGGACACAGCACAATTTTTTGAACGCACACTTTCGAGATTCTGGGCCGAAATATAGCCCCACTTCACTTCAGACTGAAAGAGTAGCCGAGACCGCCTTGCTCGCATCGTGAGTTTGACAAACTTTCGGTCGATATTCCGGAAGTTGGGGGATATTTTCCAGTCCCAGGAGCTCTAAACTAGCTCCTCATGGCCTTGGTTTGCAGTGAAATGGACAGAGCAAAACTTTTTGAACGCTCACCTTGGAGCTTCCTGGCCGAAATAAAGCCCCACTTTACTTTAAGACTTAAAGAGTAACCGAGACCACCTTACGCGCATTGTGATCTTGACAAACTTCGGGTGGATCTCCCGGAACTAGGGGAACATTTTCCAGTCCCTTGGACGCTAAACTAAGTCCTGATGGCCTTGTTTTGCAGTGAAATGGACACAGCAAAACTTTTTGAACGCTCAGTTTCGAGCTTGTGGGCCGAAATATAGCCACACTTTACTTTAAGACTGAAACAGTAGCCGAGACCGCATTTCGCGCATCGTGATTTTGATCAACTTCGGCTCGCTTTCCCGGAACTTGGGGAATATTTTCCAGTCCCGGGGACCCTAAACTAACTTTTGATAGCTTTGGTTTGCAGTGAAATGCACACAGCAAAACTTTTTGAACGCTCACTTTCAAGCTTCTGGACAGAAATATAGCCCCACTTTACTTTAAGACTGAAAGAATAGCCGAGACCCCTTTGGGAGCATCGTGACTTTGACCAACTTCAGCTCGATTTACCGGAACTTGGGGAATATTTTCCAGTGCCAGGGACGCTAAACTAACTCGTGATGGCCTTGTTTTTCAGTCAAAGAACACAGCAAAACTTTTTGAACGCTCACTTTCGGGCTTCTGGGCCGAAATATAGCCACACTTCACTTTAAGACTGAAACAGTAGCCGATACCGCATTTCGCGCATCGTGATTTTGATCAACTTCGGTTCGATTCCCCGGAACTTGGGCAATCTTTTTCAGTCCCGGGCACTCTAAACTAACCCCTGATGGCCTTGGTTTGCAGTGAAATGGACACAGCAAAACTTTTTGAACGCTCACTTTCGGGCTTCTGGCCCGAAATATAGCCCCACTTCACTTTAAGACAGAAAGAGTAGCCGAGACCACTTTAGGGGCATCGTGATTTTGACCAACCTCGGCTCAATTTCCCGGACCTTGGGGCATATTTTCTTGTCCCGGGGACGCTAAACTAACTCCTGATGGCCTTGGTTTGCAGTGAAATGAACACAGCAAAACTTTTTGAACGCTCACTTTCGGGCTTCTCGCCCGAAATATAGCCCCACTTCACTCTAAGACTGAAAGAGTAGCCGACACTACCTTACGCAAATCGTGATTTTGACCAACTTCGGCTCGATTTCCCGGAAGTTGGGGGATATTTTCCAGTCCCGGGGACTCTAAACTAGCTCCTGATGGCTTTGGTTTGCAGTCAAATAAACACAGGGAAACTTTTTCAACGCTCACTTTCAAGCTCCTGGCCAGGAATAAAGCCTCACTTCACTTTAAGACTGAAACAGTAAGCGAGACCGCCTAACGCGCACCGTGATTTTGACCAACTTCGGCTAAATTTCCCTGAACTTGAAGGAATATTTTCCAGTCCCGAAGACTCTTAAGTAACCCCTGATGGCCTTCGTTTGCATTGAAATGGATACAGCAAAACGTTTTGAAGCTCACTTTTGAGCTTCTGGGCCGAAATATAGCCCCACTTCACTTTAAGCCTGAAAGACTAGCCGAGGCCGCCTTAGGCGCATCGTGATTTTGACCAACGTTTTCTCGATTTTCCGGAACTTGGGAAATATATTGCAGTCCCAGGGACTCTAAACTAACTCCTGATGGCCTTGGTTTGCAGTGAAATGGAGACAGCAAATTTTTTGCAGCGCTCACTTTGGAGCTTCTGGGCCGAAATAGAGCCCCACTTCACTTTAAGACTGAAAGAGTAGCCGAGGCCGCCTTAGGCGCATCGTGATTTTGACCAACTTCGGCTTGAGTTGCCAGAACTTAAAAGATATTTTCCACTCCCGGGGACTCTAAACTAACTCATGATGGCCTTGGTTTTCAGTGAAATTGAGAGAGGAAAAGTTTTTGAACGCTCACTTTCGAGCTTCTGGACCGAAATATAACCCTACTTCACCTTGAGACTCAAAGAGTAGCCGAGACCGCCTTACGCGAATCGTTATTTTGACCAACTTCGTCTCGATTTGGCGGAAATTGGAGGATATTTTCAGTTCCGGGGACTGTAAACTACTTCCTGAGGGCCTTGCTTTGCAGTGAAATGGGCACAGCATAACTTTTTGAACGCGCACTTTCGAGCTTCTGGGCCAAAATATACAGCCACGTCACTTTAAGACTAAAAGAGTAGCCGAGACTGCTTTACGCGCATCGTGATTTTGACAAACTTCGGCTCGATTTCCCGGAACTTGGGGGATATTTTGATGTCC
Organism: Orbicella faveolata; assembly: GCF_042242905.1. Lineage (NCBI taxonomy): Eukaryota > Metazoa > Cnidaria > Anthozoa > Scleractinia > Merulinidae > Orbicella > Orbicella faveolata. The sequence goes on along the minus strand of NW_028301552.1, from coordinate 1,685,793 downwards.
CGGACACTGTTAACTATCTCCTGATGTGGCTTGGTTCGCGGTGAAATGGACACAGCAAAACTTTTTGAACTTTCACTTTCGAGCTTCTGGGCCGAAATATAGCCCGAGTTCACTTTAAGAATGAAAGAATAGCCGAGACCGCCTTACGCGCATCGTGATTTGAACCAACTTTGGCTCGATTTCCCAGGAAATGGGGAATATTTTCCGGTACCGGGGACTCTAAAGTAACTCGAGATTGGCTTGGTTTGCATTGAAATGGAGAGAGCAAAACTTTTTCAACGCTCCCCTTCGGGCTTCTGAGCCGAAATATAGCCCCACTTCAGTTTAAGACTGAAAGAGTAGCCGAGACCGTCTTACGCGCATCGTGATTTTGACCAACTTCGGCTCGATTTCCCGAAACTTCGGGGATATATTCAAATTCCAAGGACTCTAAACTAACCCCTGATGGCCTTGGTCTGCAGTGAAATGGACACAGCAAAATATTTTGAACGCTTACTTTCGAAATTCTGGGCCGAAATATAGCCCCACTTCACTTTAAGACTGAAATAGTAGCCGAGACCGCCTTAGACGCATCGTGATTTTGACCAACTTCGGCTTGAGTTGCCAGAACTTAAGGGATATTTTTTAGTCCCGCGGACTCTAAACTAACTCATGATGGCCTTGGTTTTCAGTTAAATTGAGTGAGCAAAACTTTTTGAACGCTCACTTTGGAGCTTCTGGGCCGAAATATACAGCCACGTCACTTTAAGACTAAAAGAGTAGCCGAGACTGCTTTACGCGCATCGTGATTTTGACAAACTTCGGCTCGATTTCCCGGGACTTGGGGGATATTTTGATGTCCCGGACACTGTAAAGAAGCTGCTGATGTGGCTTGGTTTGCGGTGAAATGGACACAGCAAAACTTTTTGAACTTTCACTTTCGAGCTTCTGGGCCAAAATATAGTCCCCCATTACTTTAACACTGAAAGAGTAGCCGAGACCGCCTTACGTGCATGGTGATTTTGAAAAACTTCGGGTTGATTTCCCGGAACTTGGGGGATATTTTCCAGTCCCGGGGACTCTCAACTAACTCCTGCTTGTCTTGGTTTGCAGTGAAATGGACACAGCGAAAGTTTTTGAACGCTCACTCTCGAGCTTCTGGGCCGAAATATAGCCCCATTTTACTTTAAGACTGAAAGAGTAGGCGAGACCGTCTTGAGCGAATCGTGATTTTGACCAATTTCGCGTTTATTTCCCGAAACTTGGGGGATATATTCCAGTCAAAGGGACTCTAGAGTAACTCCTGATGGCCTTGGTTTTCAGTGAAATGGACAGAGCACAAGTTTGCAGCTTCTGGGCAGAAATATAGCCCCACTTTACTTTAAGACTGAAAGAGTAGATGAGACCGCCTTACGCGCATCGTAATTTTGACGAACTTCGAATGGATTTCCCGGAACTTGGGGGATATTTTGCAGTCCCTTGGACGCTAAACTAGGTGCCGATGGCCTTGTTTTGCAGTAAAATGGACACAGGAAAGCTTTTTGAACGCTCACTTTCGAGGTTGTGGGCCGAAATATAGCCACACTTCACTTTAAGACTGAAACAGTAGCCGAGACCACCTTTAGCGCATCGTGATTTTGATTAATTTGGGCTCGATTTCCCGGGACTTGTGGGATATTCTCCAGTCCCGGGGACTCTAAACTGACTTCTGATGACCATGCTTTGCACTGAAAGTGACTGAGCAAAACTTTTTAAACACTCACTTTCGAGCTTCTGGGCCGAAATATAGCCCCACTTCACTTTAAGACTGAAAGAGTAGCCGAGACCACCTTACGCACATTCTGATTTTGACCAACTTCGGCTCGATTTCCCGGAACTTGGGGGATATTTTCCAGTCCCGGGGACTCTCAACTAACTCCTGATTGTCTTGGTTTTCAGTGAAATGGACACAGCGAAACTTTTTGAACGCTCACTCTTGAGCTTCTTGACCGAAATATAGCCCCACTTTACTTTAAGACTGAAAGAGTAGCCGAGACCGTCTTGCGCAAATCGTGATTTTGACCAACTTCGGGTGGGTTTCCCGGAACTTGGGGGATATATTCCATTTCCGCTGGCTCGAAACTAACTCCTGATGGCCTTGCTTTTCAGTGAAATGGACAAAGGAAAGCTTTTTGAACACTCTCTTTGTAGCTTCTGGGCCGAAATAGAATCCCACTTCACTTTCAGACTGAAATAGTAACCGAGACCGCCTCATGCGCATCGTGAGTTAGACCAAGTTCAGCTCGATTTCACGCAACTTTTGGGATATTTTCCAGTCCGGGGGACTCTAAACTAACTCCGGATGGCCTTGGTTTGCACTGAAATGCGCACAGCATAAATTTTTGAACGCCCACTTTGGAGCTTCTGGGCCGAAATATAGCCCCACTTCACTTTAAGACTGAAAGAGTAGCCGAGATCGCCTTACGCGCATCGTGATTTTGACCATTTTCGAATCGATTTCTCGGAACTTGGGGGATATTTTCCAGTCCCGGGGACTCTAAACTAACTCCTGATCGTCTTGCTTTGCATTGAAATGGACAGAGGGAAACTTTTTGAACGCTCACTTTGGAGCTTGTGGGCCCAAATATAGCCACACTTTACTTTAAGACTGAAACAGTAGCCATTCCGCATTTCGCGCATCGTGATTTTGATCAACTTCGGCTCGCTTTCCCAGAACTTGGGGAATATTTTCCAGTCCCGGGGACCCTAAACTAAGTCCTGATGGCCTTGTTTTGAAGTGAAATGCACACAGCAAAACTTTTGGAACGCTCACTTTCTAGCTTGTGGGCCGAAACATAGGCACACTTGACTTTAAGACTGAAACAGTAGCCGAGACCACGTTACGCGCATCATGAATTTGATCAACTTCGGCTCCAATTCCGGGACTTGGGGGATATGTTCCAGTCCCGGGGACTCTAAACTAACTCCCGATGGCCTTGGTTTGCATTGAAATGGACACAGCATAATTTTTTGAACGCACACTTTCGAGATTCTGGGCCGAAATATAACCCCACTTCACTTAAGACTGGAAGAGTAGCCGAGACCGCCTTGCTCGCATCGTGAGTTTGACAAACTTTCGGTCGATATTCCGGAACTTGGGGGATATTTTCCAGTCCCAGGAGCTCTAAACTAACTCCTCATGGCCTTGGTTTGCAGTGAAATAGACAGAGCAAAACTTTTTGAACGCTCACCTTGGAGCTTCCTGGCCGAAATAAAGCCCCACTTTACTTTAAGACTTAAAGAGTAACCGAGACCACCTTACGCGCATTGTGATTTTGACAAACTTCGGGTGGATCTCCCGGAACTTGGGGAACATTTTCCAGTCCCTTGGACGATAAACTAAGTCCTGATGGCCTTGGTTTGCAGTGAAATGGACAGAGCAAAACTTTTTGAACGCTCACCTTCGAGCTTGTGGGCCGAAATAAAGCCCCACTTTACTTTAAGACTGAAACAGTCGCCGAGACCGCATTTCGCGCATCGTGATTTTGATCAACTTCGGCTCGCTTTCCCGGAACTTGGGGAATATTTTCCAGTCCCGGGGACCCTAAACTAACTTTTGATAGCTTTGGTTTGCAATGAAATGCACACAGCAAAACTTTTTGAACGCTCACTTTCGGGCTTCTGGGCCGAAATATAGCCACAGTTCACTTTAAGACTGAAACAGTAGCCGATACCGCATTTCGCGCATCGTGATTTTGATCAACTTCGGCTCGATTCCCCGGAACTTGGGCAATCTTTTTCAGTCCCGGGGACACTAAACTAACCCCTGATGGCCTTGGTTTGCAGTGAAATGGACACAGCAAAACTTTTTGAACGCTCACTTTCGGGCTTCTGGCCCGAAATATAGCCCCACTTCACTTTAAGACAGAAAGAGTAGCCGAGACTACTTTAGGGGCATCGTGATTTTGACCAACCTCGGCTCAATTTCCCGGACCTTGGGGCATATTTTCTTGTACCGGGGACGCTAAACTAACTCCAGATGGCCTTGGTTTGCAGTGAAATGAACACAGCAAAACTTTTTGAACGCTCACTTTCGGGCTTCTCGCCCGAAATATAGCCCCACTTCACTCTAAGACTGAAAGAGTAGCCGACACTACCTTACGCAAGTCGTGATTTTGACCAACTTCGGCTCGATTTCCCGGAAGTTGGGGGATATTTTTACAGTCCCGGGGACTCTAAACTAGCTCCTGATGGCTTTGGTTTGCAGACAAATAAACACAGGGAAACTTTTTCAACGCTCACTTTCAAGCTCCTGGCCAGGAATAAAGCCTCACTTCACTTTAAGACTGAAACAGTAAGCGAGACCGCTTAACGCGCACCGTGATTTTGACCAATTTGGGCTAAATTTCCCTGAACTTGGGGGGATATTTTCCAGTCCCGAAGACTCTTAAGTAACCCCTGATGGCCTTCGTTTGCATTGAAATGGATACAGCAAAACTTTTTGAAGCTCACTTTTGAGCTTCTGGGCCGAAATATAGCCTCACTTCACTTTATGACTGAAAGACTAGCCAAGACCGTCTTGCGCGCATCGTGATTTTGACCAACGTGTTCTCGATTTTCCGGAACTTGGGAAATATATTGCAGTCCCGGGGACTCTAAACTAACTCCTGATGGCCTTGGTTTGCAGTGAAATGGAGACAGCAAATTTTTTGCAGCGCTCACTTTGGAGCTTCTGGGCCGAAATAGAGCCCCACTTCACTTTAAGACTGAAAGAGTAGCCGAGGCCGCCTTAGCCGCATCGTGATTTTGACCAACTTCGGCTTGAGTTGCCAGAACTTAAAAGATATTTTACACTCCCGGGGACTCTAAACTAACTCATGATGGCCTTGGTTTTCAGTGAAATTGACAGAGGAAAACTTTTTGAACGCTCACTTTCGAGCTTCTGGACCGAACTATAGCCCTACTTCACTTTCAGACTCAAAGAGTAGCCGAGACCGCCTTACGCGAATCGTTATTTTGACCAAATTCGTCTCGATTTGGCGGAACTTGGAGGATATTTTCCAGTTCCGGGGACTGTAAACTACTTCCTGAGGGCCTTGCTTTGCAATGAAATGGGCACAGCATAACTTTTTGAACGCGCACTTTCGAGCTTCTGGGCCGAAATATACAGCCACGTCACTTTAAGACTAAAAGAGTAGCCGAGACTGCTTTACGCGCATCGTGATTTTGACAAACTTTGGCTCGATTTCCAGGGACTTGGGGAATATTTTGATGTCCCGGAAACTGTAAACTATCTCCTGATGTGGCTTGGTTCGCGGTGAAATGGACGCAGCAAAACTTTTTGAACTTTCACTTTTGAGTTTCTGGGCCGAAATATAGCCCGAGTTCACTTTAAGAATGAAAGAATAGCCGAGACCTCCTTACACGCATCGTGATTTTGACCCACTTTGGCTCGATTTCCCAGGAAATGGGGAATATTTTCCGGTACCGAGGACTCTAAAGTAACTCGTGATTGCCTTGGTTTGCATTGAAATGGAGAGAAAAAAACTTTTTCAACGCTCCCCTTCGGGCTTCTGAGCCGAAATATAGCTCCACTTCAGTTTAAGACTGAAAGAGTAGCCGAGACCGTCTTACGCGCATCGTGATTTTGACCAACTTCGGCTCGATTTCCCGAAACTTCGGGGATATATTCAAGTTCCAAGGACTCTAAACTAACCCCTGATGGCCTTGGTCTGCAGTGAAATGGACACAGCAAATTTTTTTGAACGCTTACTTTCGAAATTCTGGGCCGAAATATAGCCCCACTTTACTTTAAGACTGAAATAGTAGCCGAGACCGCCTTAGACGCATCGTGATTTTGACCAACTTCGGCTTGAGTTGCCAGAACTTAAGGGATATTTTTTAGTCCCACGGACTCTAAACTAACTCATGATGGCCTTGGTTTTCAGTTAAATTGAGAGAGCAAAACTTTTTGAACGCTCACTTTGGAGCTTCTGGGCCGAAATATACAGCCACGTCACTTTAAGACTAAAAGAGTAGCCGAGACTGCTTTACGCGCATCGTGATTTTGACAAACTTCGGCTCGATTTCCCGGGACTTGGGGAATATTTTGATGTCCCGGACACTTTAAACACTCTGCTGATGTGGCTTGGTTTGCGGTGAAATGGACACAGCAAAACTTTTTGGACTTTCACTTTCGAGCTTCTGGGCCGAAATATGGCCCCAGTTCACTTTAAGAATCAAAGAGTAGGCGAGACCGCTTTACGCGCATCGTGATTTTGACAAAATTCGGCTCGATTTCCCCGAACTTGGGCGATATTTTCCAGTCCCGAGGAGTCTAAACTAACTGCTGATGGCCTTGGTTTGCAGTGAAATGGACACAGCAAAACTTTTTGAATTTTCACTTTCTAGCCTCTCGGCCGAAATATAGCCCCAGTTCACTTTAAGAATCAAAGAGTAGCCGAGACAGCCTCACGCGCATCGTGATTTTGACAAAATCGGCTCGATTTCCCCGAACTTGGGCGATATTTTCCAGTCCCGAGCAGTCTAAACTAACTCCTGATGGCCTTGGTTTGCAGTGAAATGAACAAAGTACCACTTTTTGAACGCTTATTTTCGAGCTTCTGGGATGAAATATAGCCCCACTTCACTTTAAGACTTAAAGAGTAGGCGAGACCGCGTTACGCGCATCGTGATTTTGAGCAACTTCCGCTCGATTTTCTAGAAGTTTGGCGATATTTTCAAGTCCCAGGGACTCTAAACTAACTCCTGATGGCCTTGGTTTGATGTGAAATGGACGCAGGAAAACTTTTTGAACGCTCAGTTTCGAGCTTCTGGGCCGAAATACAACCGTACTTCACTTTAAGACTGAAATAGTATTCGAGACCTCCTTACGAGCATCGTGATTTTGACCCAGTTCAGCTCCATCTCCCGGAACTTGGGGGATGTTTTCCAGTCCGGGGGACTTTAAACTAACTCCTGATGTCCTTGGTTTGCAGTTAAATGCACAAAGCGTAACTTTTTAAAGGTTCACTTTCGAGCTTCTGGGCCGAAATATAGCCCCACTTTACTTTAAGACTGAAAGAGTAGCCGAGACTGTCTTACGCGCATCGTGGTTTTGACCAACTTCCGTTCGACTTCCCGGAACTTCGGGGATATATTCCAGTCCCGGGAGCTCTAAACTAACTGCTGATGGCCTTGGTTTGCAGTGAAATGGACAAAGCAAATTTTTTTGAACGCTCACTTTCAAGCTTCTCGGCCGAAATATAACCCTACTTCACTTTAAGACTGAAAGAGTAGCCGAGACCGCCTTACGCGCATCTTAATTTTGACCAACTTCGGCTCGATTTGCCGGAAGTTGGCGAATATTTTCAATTCCTGGGGAAGCTAAACTAATTTCCGATGGCCTTAGTTTGTAGTTAAGTGGACACAGCAAAACTTTTTGAACGCTCACTTTCGAGCTTATGGCTCGAAATATAGCCCCACTTAACTTTAAGACTGAAAGAATAGCCGAGACCGCCTTACGTGCATCGTGATTTTGGGATACTTCGGCTCGATTTCCCGCAAATAGGGGGATATTTTCCAGTCCCGGGGGCTCTAAACTAACTCCTGATGGCCTTGGTTTCCAGTGAAATGGACACAGGAATACTTTTTGAACGCGCACTTTCGAGCTTGCTGGCCGAAATATAGCCCTACTTCTTTTCAAGACTGAAAGAGTTGGCGGGAGCGCCTTACGCGCATTGTGATTTTGAGGATCTTCAGCTCGATCTGGCGAAACTTGGGAGATATTTTCCAGTCCCAAAGTCTCTAAACTCACTCCTGATTGTCTAAGATGTGAGTGAAATAGACAGAAAAATTTTTGAACCCTTACTTTCGAGCTTCTGGAGTTAAACCTAAGCCCACTTTACCTTAAGACTGAAAGAGTAGCCGAGACCCCCATAAGCGGATCGCGATTTTGAGTAAATTCGGGTGGATTTCCCGTAACTTGGGGGATATTTCCAGTTCCTTTGACGCTAAACTAAGTCGTGATGGCCTTGTTTTGCAGTGAAATGGACACAGCAAAACTTTTTAAACACTCAGTTTCGAGCTTCTGGGCCGAAATATTGCCCCAATTCACTTTAAGACTGAAAGAGTAGCCGAGACCGCCGTACGCGCGTCGTGATTTTGACCAACTTCTGTTAAATTTCCCGGAACTTGCGGGATATTTTCCAGTCCCGGGGACTCTAAACTGACCCCCGACGTCCTTGGTCTGCAGTAAAATGGACACAGCAAAACTTTTTGAACGCTCACTTTTCAGCTTCTGGGCCGAAATATAGCTCCACTTCACTTTAAGTGTGAAAGAGTAGCCGAGACCGCCTTACGCCCATCGTAAGTTTGACCAACTTCGGCTCGATTTCCCGGAACTTGGGGGATATTTTCCAGTCCCGCGGACTCTAAAGTAACTCCTGATGGCCTTGCTCTGGAGTGAAATGGACACAGCACAACTTTTTTAACGCTCACTTTCGAGCTTCTGGGGAGAAATATTGCCCTAGTTCACTTTAAGAATGAAACAGTAACCCGGCCCGCCTTACGCGCGTCGTGATTTTGACGAACTTTGGCTCGATTACCCGGGAAATGGGGGATATTTTCCGGTACCGGGGACTCTAAACTAACTCCTGATTTCCTCGGTTTGCAGTGAAATGGACAAAGCACAACTTTTTGAACGCTCACTTTTGAGCTTCTGGGCCGAAGCATAGCCCTACTTCACTTGAAGACTGAAAGACTAGCCGTGACCGCCTTACGCGCATCGTGATTTTGGGCTACTTCGGCTCGATTTCCCGGAACTTGGGAGATAATTCCCAGTCCCGGGCACTCTAAACTAATTCCTGATGGCCTTGGTTTTCAGTGAAATGGACACAGCCAAACTTTTTGAACGTTCACTTTCGAGCTTCTGGGCCGAAATATAGCCCCACTTCACTTTAAGACTGAAAGAGTAGCCGGGACCGCCTTACGCGCATGCTAATTTTGTCGAACTTCGGCTTGATTTCCTGGGACTTTGGGGATATTTTCCAGTCCCCTAAGCTCTAAACTAACTCCTGAATGCCTTGGCTTTTCAGTGAAATGGACACAGGTAAAAGGAGCGCACGTTCGGTTTCCAGGTTGTAGGCCGAAATATAGCCCCACTTTATTTTAAGACTGAAAGTGTACACGAAACCGCCTTAAACGCATCGAAATTTTTAGCCACTATGGCTCGATATGCCAAAACTTGGGGGATATTTTCCAGTCCCAGGGACTCTACCCAAACTCTTGATGGCCTTAGTTTTCAGTAAAATGGTCACAGGTAACAGGAGCGCACGCTCGGTGTCGAGCTTCTAGGCCGAAATGTAGCCCTAGTTCATTTTAAGACTGAAAGAGTAAACGAAACTGCCGTACGCCTATCGTAATTTTAAGAAAGTATGGCTCAATTTGCCGAAACTTGGAGGATAGCTTCCAGTCTCGAGGATTCTAAACTATCTCCTGATGGACTTAGTTCTTAGTGAAATGGACACAGGTAAAAGGAGAGCACGCTCGGTGTCGAGCTTGTAGAACCGAAATATAGCCCCACTTCATTTTCGGAGTAAACGAGTAGCCGAGACCGCCTTACGCGCATCGTGATTTTGAGCATCTTTGGCTCGATTTGCCGGAATTCGGGCAATATTTTCCAGTCCCGAGGACTCTATGTTAACTCCTGATGAACTTAGTTTTCAGTGATATGTACACAGGCAAAAGGAGCGCACGCTCGGTGTTGAGCTTGTCGGCCGAAATATAGCCCCACTTCATTTTAAGACTGAAAGAGTAGCCGAGACCGCCTTACGCGCATCGTGATTTTGAGCAACTTTGGCTCGATCTGCCAGAATTTGGGAAATATTTTCCAGTCCCAAGGACTCTAAACTAACTCCTGATGGCCTAAGATGTCAGTGAAATGGACACAGGTAAAATTAGCATACGCCCGGTCTCGAGCTTCTAGGTCGAAATATAGCCCCTCTTAATTTTAAGACTGAAAGAGTAGCCGAGACCGCCTTACGCGCATCGTGATTTTGGGCCACTTTTGCTCGATTTCCCGGAAGTTGGCGAATAATTTAAAGTCCCGGGGACGCTAAACTAACTCCCGATGACCTTGGTTTGCAGTTTAATGAACACAGCAAAACATTCTGAACGCTCACCTTCGAGCTTCAGTGCCGCAATATAGCCCTACTTAAATTTAAGACTGAAAGAATAACCGAGAGCCCGTTACGCGCATCGTAATTTTCATCAACTTCGGCGCCATTTCCTGGAACTTGGAGAATATTTTCCAGTTCCGGGGACTCTAAACTAACTCCTGATTGCCTTGGTTTGCAGTCAAATGGACACAGCAAAACTTTTTGAACGCTCACTTTCGAGCTTGTGGGCCTAAATATAGCCACACTTCACTTTAAGACTGAAGCAGTAGCCGAGACCGCGTTACGCGCATCGTGATTTTGAGCAACTTCTGCTCGCTTTCCTGGAACTTGGGGAATATTTTCCAGTCCTGGGGACTCTAAACTAACTCCTGATGGCCATGGTTTGCAGTGAAATTCACACAGCACAAGTTTTTGAACGAACACTTTCGAGCTTTTAGGCCGAAATATAGTCCCACATTACTTACGACTTAAAGAGTAGCCGAGACCGGCGTGCGCGCATCGTGATTTTGACCAACTTCGGGTCGATATTCCGGAACTTGGGGGATATTTTCCAGTCCCAGGGACTCTAAACTAACTCTTGATGGCCTTGGTTTGCAGTGAAATGGAGACAGCAAAACGTTTTGAACGCTCACCTTCAAGCTTCTGGGCCGAAATATAGCCCACTTTACTTTAATACTGAAAAAGTAGCCGAGACCGCCTTACGCGCATCGTGATTTTGACAAACTTCGGGTGGATTTCCCGGAGCTTGGGGGATATTTTCCAGTCCCTTGGACGCTAAACTAGGTGCCGATGGCCTTGTTTTGCAGTGAAATGGACACAGCAAAGCTTTTTGAAGGCTCACTTTCGAGGTTGTGGGCCGAAATATAGCCATACTTCACTTTAAGACTGAAACAGTAGCCGAGACCACGTTTCGCGCATCGTGATTTTGATCAACTTCGGCTCGATTTCCCGGAACTTGCGAAATATTTTCCAGTCCCGGGGACTCTAAACTAACTCGTGCTGGTCTTGGTTTGCAGTGAAACGGAAACAGAAAAAGTTTTTGAACGCATACTTTCGAGCTTCTGGACCGAAATAGAACCCCACTTCACTTGAAGACTAAAAGAGTAGGCGAGACCGCCTTACGTGCATCGTGATTTTGAGCAACTTCGGCTCGATTTGCCGGAACTAAGGAGATATATTTCAGTTCTGAGGACTCTAAACTAATTCCTGATGGCCTTGGTTTGCAGTAAAATGGATCCAGAAAAACTTTTTGAACACTCAATTTCGAGCTTCTGGGCCAAAATATAGCTCCCCTTTACTTTAACACTGAAAGAGTAGCCGAGACCGCCCTACGTGAATCGTGATTTTGACAAAGTTCGGGTTGATTTCCCGGAACTTGGGGGATATTTTCCAGTCCCGGGGACTCTCAGCTAACTCCTGCTTGTCTTGGTTTGCAGTGAAATGGACACAGCGAAAGTTTTTGAACGCTCACTCCCGAGCTTCTGGGCCGAAATAGAGCCCCATTTTACTTTAAGACTGAAAGAGTAAGCGAGACCGTCTTGAGCGAATCGTGATTTTGACCAATTTCGCGTTTATTTCCCGAGACTTGGGGATATATTGCAGTCAAAGGGACTCTACAGTAACTTCTAATGGCCTTGGTTTTCAGTGAAATGGACAGAGCACAACTTTGGAGGTGCTGGGCAGAAATATAGCCCCACTTTACTTTAAGACTGAAAGAGTAGATGAGACCGCCTTACGCGCATCGTAATTTTGACGAACTTCGAATGGATTTCCCGGAACTTGGGGATATTTTGCAGTCTCTTGGACGCTAAACTAAGTCCTGATGGCCTTGTTTTGAAGTAAAATGGACACAACAAAACTTTTTGAACGCTCACTTTCTAGCTTGTGGGCCGAAATATAGCCACACTTCACCTTAGGACTGACACGGTAGCCGAGACCACGTTACGCGCATCATGAATTTGATCAACTTCGGCTCGATTTCCCGGGACTTGGGGGACATTCTCCAGTCCCGGGGACTCTAAACTAACTTCTGATGGCCTTGGTTTGCACTGAAAGTGACAGAGCAAAACTTTCTAAACACTCACTTTCGAGCTTCTGGGCCGAAATATAGCCCGACATCACTTTAAGACTGAAAGAGTAGCCGAGACCACCTTACGCACATCGTGATTTTGACCAACTTCGGCTCGATTTGCCGGAACTTGGGGGATATTTTCCAGTCCCGGGGACTCTAAAGTAACTCCTGATTGTCTTGTTTTTCAGTGAAATGGACACAGCGAAACTTTTTGAACGCTTACTCTCGAGCTTCTGGACCGAAATATAGCCCTACTTTACTTTAAGACTGAAAGAGTAGCCGAGACCGTCTCGCACAAATCGTGATTTTGACCAACTTCGAGTCGATTTCCCGGAACTTGGGGGATATATTCCATTTCCGCGGGCTCTAAACTAACTCCTGATGGCCTTAGTTTTCAGTGAAATGGACAAAGGAAAGCTTTTTCAACACTCTCTTTGTAGCTTCTGGGCCGAAATAGAATCCCACTTCACTTTCAGACTGAAATAGCAGCCGAGACCGCCTCATGCGCATCGTGAGTTAGACCAAGTTCAGCTCGATTTCACGCAACTTTTGCGATATTTTCCAGTCCGCGGGACTCTAAACTAACTCCGGATGGCCTTGGTTTGCACTGAAATGCGCACAGCATAAATTTTTGAACGCCCACTTTGGAGCTTCTGGGCCGAAATATAGCCCCACTTCACTTTAAGACTGAAAGAGTAGCCGAGATCGCCTTACGCGCATCGTAATTTTGACCATTTTGGGATCGATTTCTCGGAACTTGGGGGATATTTTCCAGTCGCGGGGACTCTAAACTAACTCCTGATCGCCTTGCTTTGCATTGAAATGGACAGAGCAAAACTTTTTGGACGCTCACTTTGGAGCTTGTGGGCCGAAATATACCCACACTTTACTTTGAGACTGAAACAGTAGCTGAGACCGCATTTCGCGCATCGTGATTTTGATCAGCTTCGGCTTGCTTTCCCGGAACTTGGGGAATATTTTCCAGTCCCGGGGACCCTAAACTAAGTCCTGATGGCCTTGTTTTGAAGTGAAATGGACACAGCAAAACTTTTTGAACGCTCACTTTCTAGGTTGCGGGCCGAAATATAGGCACACTTGACTTTAAGACTGAAACAGTAGCCGAGACCACGTTGCGCGCATCATGAATTTGATCAACTTCGGCTCCAATTCCCGGGACTTGGGGGATATGTTCCAGTCCCGGGGACTCTAAACTAACTCCTGATGGCCTTGGTTTGCATTGAAATGGACAGAGCATAATTTTTTGAATGCACACTTTGGAGATTCTGGGCCGAAATATAGCCCCACTACACTTAAAACTGAAAGAGTAGCCGAGACCGCCTCGCTCGCATCGTGGGTTTGACAAACTTCCGGTCGATATTCCGGAACTTGGGGGATATTTTCCAGTCCCAGGAGCTCTAAACTAACTCCTCATGGCCTTGGTTTGCAGTGAAATGGACAGAGTAAAACTTTTTTCAACGCTCACCTTCGAGCTTCCTGGGCGAAATAAAGCCCCACTTTACTTTAAGACTTAAAAAGTAACCGAGACCACCTTACGCGCATTGTGATTTTGACAAACTTCGGGTGGATCTACCGGAACTTCGGGAAAATTTTCCAGTCCCTTGGACGCTAAACTAAGTCCTGATGGCCTTGTTTTGCAGTGAAATGGACACAGCAAAGCTTTTTGAACGCTCACTTTCGAGCGTGTGGGCCGAAATATAGCCACACTTTACTTTAAGACTGAAACAGTAGCCGAGACCGCATTTCGCGCATCGTGATTTTGATCAACTTCGGCTCGCTTTCCCGGAACTTGGGGAATATTTTCCAGTCCCGGGCACCCTAAACTAACTTTTGATAGCTGTGGTTTGCAATGAAATGCACACAGCAAAACTTTTTGAACGCTCACTTTCGAGCTTCTGGACAGAAATATAGCCCCACTTCACTTTAGGAATGAAAGGGTCGCCGAGACCGCTTTGGGAGCATCGTGATTTTGACGAACTTCAGCTCGATTTACCGGAACTTGGGGAATATTTTCCAGTGCCAGGGACGCTAAACTAACTCGTGATGGCCTTGTTTTTCAGTCAAAGAACACAGCAAAACTTTTTGAACGCTCACTTTCGGGCTTCTGGCCCGAAATATAGCCCCACTTCACTTTAAGACAGAAAGAGTAGCCGATACCACTTTAGGGGCATCGTGATTTTGACCAACCTCGGCTCAATTTCCCAGACCTTGGGGCATATTTTCTTGTCCCGGGGACGCTAAACTAACTCCTGATGGCCTTGGTTTGCAGTGAAGTGAACACAGCAAAACTTTTTGAACGCTCACTTTCCGGCTTCTCGCCCGAAATATAGCCCCACTTCACTCTAAGACTGAAAGAGTAGCCGACACTACCTCACGCAAATCGTGATTTTGACCAACTTCGGCTCGATTTCCCGGAAGTTGGGGGATTTTTTCCAGTCCCGGGGACTCTAAACTAGCTCCTGATGGCTTTGGTTTGCAGTCAAATAAACACAGGGAAACTTTTTCAACGCTCACTTTCAAGCTCCTGGCCAGGAATAAAGCCTCACTTCACTTTAAGACTGAAACAGTAAGCGAGACTGCCTAACGCGCACCGTGATTTTGACCAACTTCGGCTAAATTTCCCTGAACTTGGGGGGATATTTTCCAGTCCCGAAGACTCTTCAGTAACCCCTGATGGCCTTCGTTTGCATTGAAATGGATACAGCAAAACTTTTTGAAGCTCACTTTTGAGCTTCTGGGCCGAAATATAGCCCCACTTCACTTTAAGACTGAAAGGCTAGCCAAGACCGTCTTGCGCGCATCGTGATTTTGACCAACGTCTTCTCGATTTTGCGGAACTTGGGAAATATATTGCAGTCCCGGGGACTCTAAACTAACTCCTGATGGCCTTGGTTTGCAGTGAAATGGAGACAGCAAATTTTTTGCAGCGCTCACTTTGGAGCTTCTGGGCCGAAATAGAGCCCCACTTCACTTTAAGACTGAAAGAGTAGCCGAGGCCGCCTTAGGCGCATGGTGATTTTGATCAACTTCGGCTTGAGTTGCAAAAACTTAAAAGATATTTTCCACTAACGGGGACTCTAAACTAACTAATGATGGCCTTGGTTTTCAGTGAAATTGAGAGAGGAAAACTTTTTGAACGCTCACTTTCGAGCTTCTCGACCGAAATATAGCCCTACTTCACTTTCAGATCTTAAAGAGTAGCCGAGACCGCCTTACGCGAATCGTTATTTTGACCAACTTCGTCTCGATTTGGCGGAACTTGGAGGATATTTTCCAGTTCCGGGGACTGTAAACTACTTCCTGAGGGCCTTGCTTTGCAGTGAAATGGGCACAGCATAACTTTTTGAAGGCTCACTTTCGAGCTTCTGGGCCAAAATATACAGCCACGTCACTTTAAGACTAAAAGAGTAGCCGAGACTGCTTTACGCGCATCGTGATTTTCACAAACTTCGGCTCGATTTCCCGGAACTTGGGGGATATTTTGATGTCCCGGAGACTGTAAACTATCTCCTGATGTGGCTTGGTTCGCGGTGAAATGGACGCAGCAAAACTTTTTGAACTTTCACTTTCGAGCTTCTGGGCCGAAATATAGCCCGAGTTCACTTTAAGAATGAAAGAATAGCCGAGACCGCCTTATGCGCA
Source organism: Orbicella faveolata (assembly GCF_042242905.1). Classification (NCBI taxonomy): domain Eukaryota; kingdom Metazoa; phylum Cnidaria; class Anthozoa; order Scleractinia; family Merulinidae; genus Orbicella; species Orbicella faveolata. The sequence continues at coordinate 1,669,926 of NW_028301552.1, read as the reverse complement.
TCGTGATTTTTACCCACTTTGGCTCGATTTCCCAGGAAATGGGGAATATTTTCCGGTACCGGGAACTCTAAAGTAACTGCTGATTGCCTTGGTTTGCACTAAAATGGAGAGAGTAAAACTTTTTTACCGCTCCCCTTCGGGCTTCTGAGCCGAAATATAGCCCCACTTCAGTTTAAGACTGAAAGAGTAGCCGAGACCGTCTTACGCGCATCGTGATTTTGACCAACTTCGGCTCGATTTCCCGAAACTTCGGGGATATATTCAAGTTCCAAGGACTCTAAACTAACCCCTGATGGCCTTGGTCTGCAGTGAAATAGACACAGCAAATTTTTTTTGAACGCTTACTTTCGAAATTCTGGGCCGAAATATAGCCCCACTTCACTTTAAGACTGAAATAGTAGCCGAGACCGCCTTAGAAGTTCCAGTCTCGAGGATTCTAAACTATCTCCTGATGGACTTAGTTCTTAGTGAAATGGACACAGGTAAAATTAGCATACGCCCGGTCTCGAGCTTCTAGGTCGAAATATAGCCCCCCTTAATTTTAAGACTGAAAGAGTAGCCGAGACCGCCTTACGCGCATCGTGATTTTGGGCCACTTTTGCTCGATTTCCCGGAAGTTGGCGAATAATTTAAAGTCCCGGGGACGCCAAACTAACTCCCGATGACCTTGCTTTGCAGTTTAATGAACACAGCAAAACATTCTGAACGCTCACCTTCGAGCTTCAGTGCCGAAATATAGCCCTACTTAAATTTAAGACTGAAAGAATAACCGAGAGCGCCATTTCCTGGAACTTGGGGAATATTTTCCAGTCCCGGGCACTCTAAACTAACTCCTGATGGCCATGGTTTGCAGTGAAATTTACACAGCACAAGTTTTTGAACGAACACTTTCGAGCTTTTAGGCCGAAATATAGTCCCACATCACTTACGACTTAAAGAGTAGCCGAGACCGGCGTGCGCGCATCGTGATTTTGACCAACTTCGGGTCGATATTCCGGAACTTGGGGGATATTTTCCAGTCCCAGGGACTCTAAACTAACTCTTGAGGGCCTTGGTTTGCAGTGAAATGGAGACAGCAAAACTTTTTAAACGCTCACCTTCAAGCTTCTGGGCCGAAATATAGCCCACTTTACTTTAATACTGAAAAAGTAGCCGAGACCGCCTTACGCGCATCGTGATTTTGACAAACTTCGGGTGGATTTCCCGGAGCTTGGGGGATATTTTCCAGTCCCTTGGACGCTAAACTAGGTGCCGATGGCCTTGTTTTGCAGTGAAATGGACACAGCAAAGCTTTTTGAAGGCTCACTTTCGAGGTTGTGGGCCGAAATATAGCCATACTTCACTTTAAGACTGAAACAGTAGCCGAGACCACGTTTCGCGCATCGTGATTTTGATCAACTTCGGCTCGATTTCCCGGAACTTGCGAAATATTTTCCAGTCCCGGGGACTCTAAACTAACTCGTGCTGGTCTTGGTTTGCAGTGAAACGGAAGCAGAAAAAGTTTTTGAACGCATACTTTCGAGCTTCTGGACCGAAGTAGAACCCCACTTCACTTGAAGACTGAAAGAGTAGCCGAGACCGCCTAACGTGCATGGTGATTTTGAGCAACTTCGGCTCGATTTGCCGGAACTAAGGGGATATATTCCAGTTCTGAGGACTCTAAACTAATTCCTGATGGCCTTGGTTTGCAGTAAAATGGAGCCAGCAAAACTTTTTGAACGCTCAATTTCCAGCTTCTGGGCCAAAATATACCCGCCCATTACTTTAACACTGAAAGAGTAGCCGACACCGCCTTACGTGCATGGTGATTTTGACAAAGTTCGGGTTGATTTCCCGGAACTTGGGGGATATTTTCCAGTCCCGGGGACTCTCAACTAACTCCTGCTTGTCTTGGTTTGCAGTAAAATGGACACACCGAAAGTTTTTCAACGCTCACTCTCGAGCTTCTGGGCCGAAATATAGCCCCTTTTTACTTTAAAACTGAAAGAGTAAGCGAGACCGTCTTGAGCGAATCGTGATTTTGACCAATTTCGCGTTTGTTTCCCGAAACTTGGGGAATATATTCCAGTCAAAGGGACTCTACAGTAACTCCTGATGGCCTTGGTTTTCAGTGAAATGGACAGAGCACAACTTTGGAGGTGCTGGGCAGAAATATAGCCCCACTTTACTTTAAGACTGAAAGAGTAGATGAGACCGCCTTACGCGCATCGTAATTTTGACGCACTTCCAATGGATTTCCCGGAACTTGGGGGATATTTTGCAGTCCCCTGGACGCTAAACTTAGTCCTGATGGCCTTGTTTCGAAGTAAAATGGACACAACAAAACTTTTTGAACGTTCACTTTCGAGCTTGTGGGCCGAAATATAGCCACACTTCACTTTAGGACTGACACAGTAACCGAGACCACGTTACGCGCATCATGAATTTGATCAACTTCGGCTCGATTTCCCGAGACTTGGGGGATATTCTCCAGTCCCGGGGACTCTAAACTAACTTCTGATGGCCTTGGTTTGCACTGAAAGTGACAGAGCAAAACTTTTTAAACACTCACTTTCGAGCTTCTAGGCCGAAATATAGCCCCACTTCACTTTAAGACTGAAAGAGTAGCCGAGACCACCTTACGCACATCGTGATTTTGAGCAACTTCGGCTCGATTTACCGCAACTTGGGGGATATTTTCCAGTCCCGAGGACTCTTAAGTAACCCCTGATGGCCTTGGTTTGCATTGAAATGGATACAGCAAAACTTTTTGAACGCTCACTTTTGAGCTTCTGGGCCGAAATATAGCCCCACTTCACTTTAAGACTGAAAGAGTAGCCGAGACCGTCTTTCGCGCATCGTGATTTTGACCAACGTCTTCTCCATTTTCCGGAACTTGGGAAACACATTCCACTCCCGGGGACTCTAAACTAACTACTGATCGCCTTGGTTTGCAGTGAAATAGACACAGTAATTTTTTTTTGAGCTTTGAGCTTGTGGGCCGAAATAGAGCCCCACTTCACTTAAGACTGAAAGAGTAGCCGAGACCGCCTTGCTCGCATCGTGAGTTTGACAAACTTCCGCTCGATATTCCGGAACTTGGGGGATATTTGCCAGTCCCAGGAGCTCTAAACTAACTCCTCATGGCCTTGGTTTGCAGTGAAATGGACAGAGCAAAACTTTTTGAACGCTCACCTTCGAGCTTCGTGGCCGAAATAAATCCCCACTTTACTTTAAGACTTAAAGAGTAACCGAGACCACCTTACGCGCATTGTGATTTTGACAAACTTCGGTTGGATCTCCCGGAACTTGGGGAACATTTTCCAGTCCCTTGGACGCTAAACTAAGTCCTGATGGCCTTGTTTTGCAGTGAAATGGACACAGCAAAACTTTTTGAACGCTCAGTTTCGAGCTTGTGTGCCGAAATATAGCCACACTTTACTTTAAGACTGAAACAGTAGCCGAGACCGCATTTCGCGCATCGTGATTTTGATCAACTTCGGCTCGCTTTCCCGGAACTTGGGGAATATTTTCCAGTCCCGGGGACCCTAAACTAAGTTTTGATAGCTTTGGTTTGCAGTGAAATGCACACAGCAAAACTTTTTGAACGCTCACTTTCGAACTTCTGGACAGAAATATAGCCCCACTTGACTTTAAGAGTGAAAGGGTAGCCGAGACCGCTTTAGGAGAATCGTGATTTTGACCAACTTCAGCTCGATTTACCGGAACTTGGGGAATATTTTCCAGTGCCAGGGACGCTACACTAACTCGTGATGGCCTTGTTTTTCAGTCAAAGAACACAGCAAAACTTTTTGATCGCTCACTTTCGGGCTTCTGGGCCGAAATATAGCCCCACTTCACTTTAAGACTGAAACAGTAGCCGATACCGCATTTCGCGCATCGTGATTTTGATCAACTTCGGTTCGATTCCCCGGAACTTGGGCAATATTTTTCATTCCCGGGGACTCTAAACTAACCCCTGATGGCCTTGGTTTGCAGTGAAATGGACACAGCAAAACTTTTTGAACGCTCACTTTCGGGCTTCTGGCCCGAAATTTAGCCCCACTTCACTTTAAGACAGAAAGAGTAGCCGATACCACTTTAGGGGCATCGTGATTTTGACCAACCTCGGCTCAATTTCCCGGACCTTGGGGCATATTTTCTTGTCCCGGGGACGCTAAACTAACTCCTGATGGCCTTGGTTTGCAGTGAAATGAACACAGCAAAACTTTTTGAACGCTCACTTTCCGGCTTCTCGCCCGAAATATAGCTCCACTTCACTCTAAGACTGAAAGAGTAGCCGACACTACCTTACGCAAATCGTGATTTTGACCAACTTCGGCTCGATTTCTCGGAAGTTGGGGGATATTTTCCAGTCCCGGGGACTCTAAACTAGCTCCTGATGGCTTTGGTTTGCAGTCAAGTAAACACAGGGAAACTTTTTCAACGCTCACTTTCAAGCTCCTGGCCAGGAATAAAGCCTCACTTCACTTTAAGACTGAAACAGTAAGCGAGACCGCCTAACGCGCACCGTGATTTTGACCAACTTCGGCTAAATTTCCCTGAACTTGGGGGGATATTTTCCAGTCCCGAAGACTCTTCAGTAACCCCTGATGGCCTTCGTTTGCATTGAAATGGATACAGCAAAACTTTTTGAAGCTCACTTTTGAGCTTCTGGGCCGAAATATAGCCCCACTTCACTTTAAGACTGAAAGACTAGCCAAGACCGTCTTGCGCGCATCGTGATTTTGACCAACGTCTTCTCGATTTTGCGGAACTTGGGAAATATATTGCAGTCCCAGGGACTCTAAACTAACTCCTGATGGCCTCGGTTTGCAGTGAAATGGAGACAGCAATTTTTTTGCAGTGCTCACTATGGAGCTTCTGGGCCGAAATAGAGCCTCACTTCACTTTAAGACTGAAAGAGTAGCCGAGGCCGCCTTAGGCGCATCGTGATTTTGACCAACTTCGGCTTGAGTTGCCAGAACTTAAAAGATATTTTCCACTCCCGGGGACTCTAAACTAACTCATGATGGCCTTGGTTTTCAGTGAAATTGAGAGAGAAAAAGTTTTTGAACGCTCACTTTCGAGCTTCTGGACCGAAATATAGCCCTACTTCACTTTCAGACTCAAAGAGTAGCCGAGACCGCCTTACGCGAATCGTTATTTTGACCAACTTCGTCTCGATTTGGCGGAACTTGGAGGATATATTACCAGTTCCGGGGACTGTAAACTACTTCCTGAGGGCCTTGCTTTGCAGTGAAATGGGCACAGCATAACTTTTTGAACGCTCACTTTCGAGCTTCTGGGCCAAAATATACACGTCACGTCACTTTAAGACTAAAAGAGTAGCCGAGACTGCTTTACGCGCATCGTGATTTTGACAAACTTCGGCTCGATTTCCCGGAACTTGGGGAATATTCTGATGTCCCGGAGACTGTAAACTATCTCCTGATGTGGCTTGGTTCGCGGTGAAATGGACGCAGCAAAACTTTTTGAACTTTCACTTTCGAGCTTCTGGGCCGAAATATAGCCCGAGTTCACTTTAAGAATGAAAGAATAGCCGAGACGCCTTACGCGCATCGTGATTTTGACCAACTTTGGCTCGATTTGCCAGGAAATGGGGAATATTTTCCGGTACCGGGGACTCTAAAGTAACTCCTGATTGCCTTGGTTTGCATTGAAATGGAGAGAACAAAACTTTTTCAACGCTCCCCTTCGGGCTTCTGAGCCGAAATATAGCCCCACTTCAGTTTAAGACTGAAAGAGTTGCCGAGACCGTCTTACGCGCATCGTGATTTTGACCAACTTCGGCTCGATTTCCCGAGACTTCGGGGATATATTCATGTTCCAAGGACTCTAAACTAACCCCTGATGGCCTTGGTCTGCAGTGAAATGGACACAGCAAATTTTTTTGAACGCTTACTTTCGAAATTCTGGGCCGAAATATAGCCCCACTTCACTTTAAGAATGAAATAGTAGCCGAGACCTCCTTAGACGCATCGTGATTTTGACCAACTTCGGCTCGATTTCCCGAGACTTCGGGGATATATTCATGTTCCAAGGACTCTAAACTAACCCCTGATGGCCTTGGTCTGCAGTGAAATGGACACAGCAAATTTTTTTGAACGCTTACTTTCGAAATTCTGGGCCGAAATATAGCCCCACTTCACTTTAAGACTGAAATAGTAGCCGAGACCTCCTTAGACGCATCGTGATTTTGACCAACTTCGGCTTGAGTTGCCAGAACTTAAGGGATATTTTTTAGTCCCGCGGACTCTAAACTAACTCATGATGGCCTTGGTTTTCAGTTAAATTGAGAGAGCAAAACTTTTTGAACGCTCACTTTCGAGCTTCTGGGCCGAAATATACAGCCACGTCACTTTAAGACTAAAAGAGTAGCCGAGACTGCTTTACGCGCATCGTGATTTTGACAAACTTCGGCTCGATTTCCCTGGACTTGGGGGATATTTTGATGTCCCGGACACTGTAAACAATCTGCTGATGTGGCTTGGTTTGCGGTGAAATGGACACAGCAAAACTTTTTGAACTTTCACTTTCGAGCTTCTGGGCCGAAATATAGCCCCAGTTCACTTTAAGAATGAAAGAGTAGGCGAGACCGCCTTACGCGCATCGTGATTTTGACAAAATTCGGCTCGATTTCCCCGAACTTGGGCGATATTTTCCAGTCTCGAGCTGTCTAAACTAACTGCGGATGGCCTTGGTTTGCAGTGAAATGGACACAGCAAAACTTTTTGAACTTTCACTTTCGAGCTTCTGGGCCGAAATATAGCCCCAGTTCACTTTAAGAATCAAAGAGTAGCCGAGACCGCCTCACGCGCATCGTGATTTTGACAAAATTCGGCTCGATTTCCCCGAACTTGGGCGATATTTTCCAGTCCCGAGCAGTCTAAACTAACTCCTGATAGCCTTGGTTTGCAGTGAAATGAACAAGGTAACACTTTTTGAACGCTTATTTTCGAGCTTCTGGGATGAAATATAACCCCACTTCACTTTGAGACTAAAAGAGTAGGCGAGACCGCCTTACGCGCATCGTGATTTTGAGCAACTTCCGCTCGATTTTCTAGAATTTTGGCGATATTTTCAAGTCTCGGGGACTCTAACCTAACTGCTGGTGGCCTTGGTTTGATATGAAATGGACGCAGGAAAACGTTTTGAACGCTCAGTTTCGAGCTTCTGGGCCGAAATACAACCGTACTTCACTTTATGACTGAAATAGTAGCCGAGACCTCCTGACGAGCATCGTGATTTTGACCCAGTTCAGCTCGATTTCCCGGAACTTGGGGGATATTTTCCAGTCCGGGGGACGTTGAACTAACTCCTGATGGCCTTGGTTTGCAGTGAAATGGACACAGCACATTTTTTTGAACGCTCACTTTCGAGCTTCTCGGCCGAAATATAGCCATACTTCACTTTAAGACTGAAAGAATAGCCGAGACCGCCTTACGCGCATCGTAATTTTGACCAACTTCGGCTCGATTTGCCGGAAGTTGGCGAATATTTTCAATTCCCGGGGAAGCTAAACTAACTTCCGATGGCCTTAGTTTGCAGTTAAAATGACACAGAAAAACTTTTTGAACGCTCACTTTCGAGCTTATGGCTCGAAATATAGCCCCACTTAACTTTAAGACTGAAAGAGTAGCCGAGACCGCCTTACGCGCATCGTGATTTTGGGATACTTCGGCTCGATTTCCCGGAAATAGGGGCATTTTTTCCAGTCCCGGAGACTCTAAACTAACTCCTGATGGCCTTGGTTTCCAGTGAAATGGACACAGGAACAGTTTTTGAACGCGCACTTTCGAGCTTGCTGGCCGAAATATAGCCCTACTTTTTTTTAAGACTGAAAGAGTAGGCGGGAGTGCCTTACGCGCATTGTGATTTTGAGGATCCTCGGCTCGATCTGGCGAAACTTGGGAGATATTTTCCAGTCCCAAAGTCTCTAAACTCACTCCTGATTGTCTAAGATGTGAGTGAAATAGACACAAAAATTTTTGAACCCTTACTTTCGAGCTTCTGGAGTTAAATCTAAGCCCACTTTACCTTAAGACTGAAAGAGTAGCCGAGACCCCCTTAAGCGCATGGTGATTTTGAGTAACTTCGGGTGGATTTCCCGTAACTTGGGGGATATTTCCAGTTCCTTTGACGCTAAACTAAGTCGTGATGGCCTTGTTTTGCAGTGAAATGGAGACAGCAAAACTTTTTAAACACTCAGTTTCGAGCTTCTGGGCCGAAATATTGCCCCAATTCACTTTAAGCCTGAAAGAGTAGCCGCGACCGCCGTACGCGCGTCGTGATTTTGACCAACTTCGGTTAAATTTCCCGGAACTTGGGGGATGTCTTCCAGTCCCGGGGGACTCTAAACTGACTCCCGACGTCCTTGGTCTTCAGTAAAATGGACACAGCAAAACTTTTTGAACGCTCGCTTTTGAGCGTTCTGGGCCGAAATATAGCTCCACTTCACTTTAAGAGTGAAAGAGTAGCCGAGACCGCCTTACGCCCATCGTAAGTTTGACCAACTTCGGCTCGATTTCACGGAACTTGGGGGATATTTTCCAGTCCTGCGGACTCTAAAGTAACTCCTGATGGCCTTGCTCTGGAGTGAAATGGACACAGCACAACTTTTTGAACGCTCACTTTCGAGCTTCTGGGGGGAAATATTGCCCCAGTTCACTTTAAAAATGAAAGAGTAACCGGGACCGCCTTACGCGCATCGTGATTTTGACCAACTTTGGCTCGATTTCCCGGAAAATGGGGGATATTTTCCGGTACCGGGGACGCTAAACTAACTCCTGATTGCCTCGGTTTGCAGTGAAATGGACAGAGCACAACTTTTTGAACGCTCACTTTTGAGCTTCTGGGCCGAAGCATAGCCTTACTTCACTTTAAGACTGAAAGACTAGCCGAGACCGCCTTACGCGCATCGTGATTTTGGGCTACTTCCGCTAGATTTCCCGGAACTTGAGAGATAATTCCCAGTCCCCGGCACTCTGAACTAATTCCTCATGGGCTTGGTTTTCAGTGAAATGGACACAGCCAAACTTTTTGAACGTTCACTTTCGAGCTTCTGGGCCAAAATATAGCCCCACTTCACTTTAAGACTGAAAGAGTAGCCGGGACCGCCTTACGCGCATGCCAATTTGGTCGACCTTCGGCTTGATTTCCTGGGACTTGGGGGATATTTTCCAGTCCCGGAAGCTCTAAACTAACTCCTGAATGCCTTGGCTTTTAGTGAAATGGACACAGGTAAAAGGAGCGCACGCTCGGTTTCCAGGTTGTAGGCCGAAATATAGCCCCACTTTATTTTAAGACTGAAAGTGTACACGAAACCGCCTTAAGCGCATCGAAATTTTTAGCCACTATGGCTCGATATGCCAAAACTTGGGGGATATTTCCCAGTCTCGGGGACTCTACCCTAACTCTTGATGACCTTAGTTTTCATTAAAATGGTCACAGGTAACAGGAGCGCACGCTCGGTGTCGAGCTTCTAGGCCGAAATGTAGCCCCAGTTCATTTTAAGACTGAAAGAGTAAACGAAACTGCCGTACGCCTATCGTAATTTTAAGAAAGTATGGCTCAATTTGCCGAAACTTGGAGGATAGCTTCCAGTCTCGAGGATTCTAAACTATCTCCTGGTGGACTTAGTTCTTAGTGAAATGGACACAGGTAAAAGGAGAGCACGCTCGGTGTCGAGCTTGTAGAACCGAAATATAGCCCCACTTCATTTTCGGAGTAAACGAGTAGCCGAGACCGCCTTACGCGCATCGTGATTTTGAGCATCTTTGGCTCGATTTGCCGGAATTCGGGCCATATTTTCCAGTCCCGAGGACTCTATGTTAACTCCTGATGAACTTAGTTTTCAGTGATATGTACACAGGCAAAAGGAGTGCACGCTCGGTGTTGAGCTTGTAGAACCGAAATATAGCCCCACTTCATTTTAAGACTGAAAGAGTAGCCGAGACCGCCTTACGCACATCGTGATTTTGGGCCACTTTGCTCGATTTCCCGGAAGTTGGCGAATAATTCAAAGTCCCGGGGACGCTAAACTTACTCCCGATGACCTCGGTTTGCAGTTTAATGAGCACAGCAAAACATTCTGAACGCTCACCTTCAAGCTTCAGTGCCGCAATATAGCCCTACTTAAATTTAAGACTGAAAGAATAACCGAGAGCCCGTTACGCGCATCGTAATTTTCATCAACTTCGGCGCCATTTCCTGGAACTTGGAGAATATTTTCCAGTTCCGGGGACTCTAAACTAACTCCTGATTGCCTTGGTTTGCAGTCAAATGGACACAGCAAAACTTTTTGAACGCTCACTTTCGAGCTTGTGGGCCTAAATATAGCCACACTTCACTTTAAGACTGAAACAGTAGCCGAGACCGCGTAACGCGCATCGTGATTATGAGCAACTTCTGCTGGGTTTCCTGGAACTTGGGGAATATTTTCCAGTCCCGGGGACTCTAAACTAACTCCTGATGGCCATGGTTTGCAGTGAAATTTACACAGCACAAGTTTTTGAACGAACACTTTCGAGCTTTTAGGCCGAAATATAGTCCCACATCACTTACGACTTAAAGAGTAGCCGAGACCGGCGTGCGCGCATCGTGATTTTGACCAACTTCGGGTCGATATTCCGGAACTTGGGGGATATTTTCCAGTCCCAGGGACTCTAAACTAACGCTTGATGGCCTTGGTTTGCAGTGAAATGGAGACAGCAAAACTCTTTCAACGCTCACCTTCAAGCTTCTGGGCCGAAATATAGCCCACTTTACTTTAATACTGAAAAAGTAGCCGAGACCGCCTTACGCGCATCGTGATTTTGACAAACTTCAGGTGGATTTCCCGGAGCTTGGGGGATATTTTCCAGTCCCTTGGACGCTAAACTAGGTGCCGATGGCCTTGTTTTGCAGTGAAATGGACACAGCAAAGCTCTTTGAACGCTCACTTTCGAGGTTGTGGGCCGAAATATAGCCATACTTCACTTTAAGTATGAAACAGTAGCCGAGACCACGTTTCGCGCATCGTGATTTTGATCAACTTCGGCTCGATTTCCCGGAACTTGCGAAATATTTTCCAGTCCCGGGGACTCTAAACTAACTCGTGCTGGTCTTGGTTTGCAGTGAAAGGGAAACAGAAAAAGTTTTTGAACGCATACTTTCGAGCTTCTGGACCGAAATAGAACCCCACTTCACTTGAAGACTGAAAGAGTAGCCGAGACCGCCTTACATGCATGGTGATTTTGAGCAACTTCGGCTCGATTTGCCGGAACTAAGGGGATATATTCCAGTTCTGAGGACTCTAAACTAATTCCTGATGGCCTTGGTTTGCAGTAAAATGGAGCCAGCAAAACTTTTTCAACGCTGAATTTCCAGCTTCTCGGCCAAAATATAGCCCCCCATTAATTTAACACTGAAAGACTAGCCGAGATCGCCTTACGTGCATTGTGATTTTGACAAACCTCGGGTTGATTTCCCGGAACTTGGGGGATATTTTCCAGTCCTGGGGACTCTCAACTAACTCCTACTTGTCTTGGTTTGCAGTGAAATGGACGCAGCGAAAGTTTTTGAACCCTCACTCCCGAGCGTCTGGGCCGAAATAGAGGCCCATTTTACTTTAAGACTGAAAGAGTAGGCGAGACCGTCTTGACCGAATCGTGATTTTGACCAATTTCGCCTTTATTTCCCGAAACTTGGGGGATATATTCCAGTCAAAGGGACTCTACAGTAACTCCTGATGGCCTTGGTTTTCAGTGAAATGGACAGAGCACAACTTTGCAGCTTCTGGGCAGAAATATAGCCCCACTTTACTTTAAGACTGAAAGAGTAGATGAGACCGCCTTACGCGCATCGTAAGTTTGACGAACTTCGAATGGATTTCCCGGAACTTGGGGGATATTTTGCAGTCCCTTGGACGCTAAACTAAGTCCTGATGACCTTGTTTTGAAGTAAAATGGACACAACAAAACTTTTTGAACGCTCACTTTCGAGCTTGTGGGCCGAAATATAGCCACACTTCACTCTAAGACTGAAAGAGTAGCCGACACTACCTTACGCAAATCGTGATTTTGACCAACTTCGGCTCGATTTACCGGAACTTGGGGGACATTTTCCAGTCTCGAGGACTCTTAAGTAACCCCTGAAGGCCTTGGTTTGCATTGAAATGGATACAGTAAAACTTTTTGAACGCTCACTTTTGAGCTTGTGGGCCGAAATATAGCCCCACTTCACTTTAAGACTGAAAGACTAGCCGAGACCTCCTTACGAGCATCGTGATTTTGACCCAGTTCAGCTCGATCTCCCGGAACTTGGGGGATATTTTCCAGTCCTGGGGACTCTCAACTAACTCCTACTTGTCTTGGTTTGCAGTGAAATGGACGCAGCGAAAGTTTTTGAACCCTCACTCCCGAGCGTCTGGGCCGAAATAGAGGCCCATTTTACTTTAAGACTGAAAGAGTAGGCGAGACCGTCTTGACCGAATCGTGATTTTGACCAATTTCGCCTTTATTTCCCGAAACTTGGGGGATATATTCCAGTCAAAGGGACTCTACAGTAACTCCTGATGGCCTTGGTTTTCAGTGAAATGGACAGAGCACAACTTTGCAGCTTCTGGGCAGAAATATAGCCCCACTTTACTTTAAGACTGAAAGAGTAGATGAGACCGCCTTACGCGCATCGTAATTTTGACGAACTTCGAATGGATTTCTCGGAACTTGGGGGATATTTTGCAGTCCCTTGGACGCTAAACTAAGTCCTGATGGCCTTGTTTTGAAGTAAAATGGACACAACAAAACTATTTGAACCCTCACTTTCTCGCTTGTGGGCCGAAATATAGCCACACTTCACTTTAGGACTGACACAGTAGCCGAGACCACGTTACGCGCATCATGAATTTGATCAACTTCGGCTCGATTTCCCGGGACTTGGGGGATATTCTCCAGTACCGGGGACTCTTAAGTAACCCCTGATGACCTTGGTTTGCACTGAAAGTGACAGAGGAAAACATTTTGAACGCTCACTTTTAAGCTTCTGGGCCGAAATATAGCCCCACTTCACTTTAAGACTGAAAGAGTAGCCGAGACCGTCTTGCGCACATCGTGATTTTGACCAACTTCGGGTCGGTTTCCCGGAACTTGGGGGATATATTCCATTTCAGCGGGCTGTAAACTAACTCCTGATGGCCTTGGTTTTCAGTGAAATGGACAAAGAAAAGCTTTTTGAACACTCTCTTTGTAGCTTTTGGGCCGAAATAGAATCCCACTTCACTTTCAGACTGAAATAGTAGCCGAGACCGCCTCACGCGCATCGTGAGTTAGACCAAGTTCAGCTCGATTTCACGCAACTTTTGGGATATTTTCCAGTCCGGGGGTAGTGTAAACTAACTCCGGATTGCCTTGGTTTGCACTGAAATGCGCACAGCATAAATTTTTTAACACCCACTTTGGAGCTTCTGGGACGAAATATAGCCCCACTTCACTTTAAGACTGAAAGAGTAGCCGAGATCGCCTTTCGCGCATCGTGATTTTGACCATTTTCGGCTCGCTTTCTCGGAACTTGGGGGATATTTTCCAGTCCCGGGGACTCTAAACTAACTCCTGATGGCCTTGCTTTGCATTGAAATGGACAGAGCAAAACTTTTTGAACGCTCACCTTCGAGCTTCCTGGCCGAAATAAAGCCTCAGTTTACTTTAAGACCTAAAGAGTAACCGAGACCACCTTACGCGCATTGTGATTTTGACAAACTTCGGGTGGATCTCCCGGAACTTGGGGAACATTTTCCAGTCCCTTGGACGCTAAACTAAGTCCTGATGGCCTTGTTTTGCATTGAAATGGACAGAGCAAAACTTTTTGAACGCTCACTTTCGAGCGTGTGGACCGAAATATAGCCACACTTTACTTTAAGACTGAAACAGTAGCCCAGACCGCATTTCGCGAATCGTGATTTTGATCAACTTCGGCTCGCTTTCCCGGAACTTGGGGAATATTTTCCAGTCTCGGGGACCCTAAACTAAGTCCTGATGACCTTGTTTTGAAGTGAAATGGACACAATAGAAGTTTTTGAACGCTCACTTTCTAGGTTGTGGGCCGAAATATAGGCACACTTGACTTTTAGACTGAAACAGTAGCCGAGACCACGTTACGCGCATCATGAATTTGATCAACTTCGGCTCCAGTTCCCGGGAATTGGGGGATATGTTTCAGTCCCGGGGACTCGAAACTAACTCCTGATGGCCTTGGTTTGCATTGAAATGGACACAGCACAATTTTTTGAACGCACACTTTCGAGATTCTGGGCCGAAATATAGCCCCACTTCACTTAAGACTGAATGAGTAGCCGATACCGCCTTGCTCGCATCGTGAGTTTGACAAACTTCCGGTCGATATTCCGGAACTTGGGGGATATTTGCCACTCCCAGGAGCTCTAAACTAACTCCTTATGGCCTTGGTTTGCAGTGAAATGGACAGAGCAAAACTTTTTGAACGCTCACCTTCGAGCTTCCTGGCCGAAATAAAGCTCCACTTTACTTTAAGACTTAAAGAGTAACCGAGACCACCTTACGCGCATTGTGATTTTGACAAACTTCGGGTGGATCTCCCGGAACTTGGGGAACATTTTCCAGTCCCTTGGACGCTAAACTAAGTCCTGATGGCCTTGTTTTGCAGTGAAATGGACACAGCAAAACTTTTTGAACGCTCACTTTCGAGCTTGTGGGCCGAAATATAGCCACACTTTACTTTAAGACTGAAACAGTAGCCGAGACCGCATTTCGCGCATCGTGATTTGGATCAACTTCGGCTCGATTCCCCGGAATTTGGGCAATCTTTTTCAGTCCCAGGGACTCTAAACTAACCCCTCATGGCCTTGGTTTGCAGTGAAATGGACACAGCAATTTTTTTTGAACGCTTACTTTCGAAATTCTGGGCCGAAATATAGCCCCTTTTCACTTTAAGACTGAAATAGTAGCCGAGACCGCCTTAGACGCATCGTGATTTTGACCAACTTCGGCTTGAGTTGCCAGAACTTAAGGGATATTTTTTAGTCCCGCGGACTCTAAACTAACTCATGATGGCCTTGGTTTTCAGTTAAATTGAGAGAGCAAAACTTTTTGAACGCTCACTTTCGAGCTTCTGGGCCGAAATATACAGCCACGTCACTTTAAGACTAAAAGAGTAGCCGAGACTTCTTTACGCGCATCGTGATTTTGACAAACTTCGGCTCGATTTCCCGGGACTTGGGGGATATTTTGATGTCCCGGACACTGTAAACAATCTGCTGATGTGGCTTGGTTTGCGGTGAAATGGACACAGCAAAACTTTTTGAACTTTCACTTTCGAGCTTCTGGGCCGAAATATAGCCCGAGTTCTCTTTAAGAATGAAAGAATAGCCGAGATCGCCTTACGCGCATCGTGATTTTGACCAACTTTGGCTCGATTTGCCAGGAAATGGGGAATATTTTCCGGTACCGGGGACTCTAAAGTAACTCCTGATTGCCTTGGTTTGCATTGAAATGGAGAGAGCAAAACTTTTTCAACGCTCCCCTTCGGGCTTCTGAGCCGAAATATAGCCCCACTTCAGTTTAAGACTGAAAGAGTTAGCGAGACCGTCTTACGCGCATCGTGATTTTGACCAACTTCGGCTCGATTTCCCGAAACTTCGGGGATATATTCATTTTCCAAGGACTCTAAACTAACCCCTGATGGCCTTGGTCTGCAGTGAAATGGACACAGGAAATTTTTTTGAACGCTTACTTTCGAAGTTCTAGGCCGAAATATAGCCCCACTTCACTTTAAGACTGAAATAGTAGCCGAGACCGCCTTAGACGCATCGTGATTTTGACCAACTTCGGCTTGAGTTGCCAGAACTTAAGGGATATTTTTTAGTCCCGCGGACTCTAAACTAACTCAAGATGGCCTTGGTTTTCAGTTAAATTGAGAGAGCAAAAGTTTTTGAACGCTCACTTTCGAGCTTCTGGGCCGAAATATAGCCCCAGTTCACTTTAAGAATGAGAGAGTAGGCGAGACCGCCTTACGCACATCGTGATTTTGACAAAATTCGGCTCGATTTCTCCGAACTTGGGCGATATTTTACGGTCCCGAGGAGTCTAAAGTAACTGCTGATGGCCTTGGTTTGCAGTGAAATGAACACAGCAAAACTTTTTGAACTTTCACTTTCGAGCTTCTGGGCCGAAATATAGCCCCAGTTCACTTTAAGAATGAGAGAGTAGGCGAGACCGCCTCACGCGAATTGTGATTTTGACAAATTCGGCTCGATTTCACCGAACTTAGGCGATATTTTCCAGTACCGAGCAGTCTAAACTAACTCCTGATGGCCTTGGTTTGCAGTGAAATGAACAAAGTAACACTTTTTGAACGCTTTTTTTTCGAGCTTCTGGTATGAAATATAGCCCCACTGCACTTTAAGACTCAAAGAGTAGGCGAGACCACCTTAGGCGCATCGTCATTTTGAGGAATTTCCGCTCGATTTTCTAGAAGTTTGGCGATATTTTCAAGTCCCGGGGACTCTTAACTAGCTCCTGATTGACTTGGTTTGATGTGAAATGGACGCAGGAAAACTTTTTGAACGCTCAGTTTCGAGCTTCTGGGCCGAAATACAACCGTACTTCACTTTAACACTGAAATAGTAGCCGAGACCTCCTTACGAGCATCGTGATTTTGACCCAGTTCAGCTCGATTTCCCGGAACTTGGGGGATATTTTCCAGTCCGGGGGACTTTAAACTAACTCCTGATGGCCTTGGTTTGCAGTTAAATGCACAAAGCGTAACTTTTTAAAGGTTTACTTTCGAGCTTCTGGGCCGAAATATAGCCCCACTTTACTTTAAGACTCAAAGAGTAGCCGAGACCGTCTTACGCGCATCGTGATTTTGACATATTTCCGTTGGATTTCCCGGAACTTCGGGGATATATTCCAGTCCCGGGGACTCTAAACTAACTGCTGATGGCCTTGGTTTGCAGTGAAATGGACACAGCACATTTTTTTGAACGCTCACTTTCGAGCTTCTCGGCCGAAATATAGCCCTACTTCACTTTAAGACTGAAAGAGTAGCCGAGACCGCCTTACGCGCATCGTAATTTTGACCAACTTCGGCTCGATTTGCCGGAAGTTGGCGAATATTTTCAATTCCCGGGGAAGCTAAACTAACTTCCGATGGCCTTAGTTTGCAGTTAAAAGGACACAGCAAAACTTTTTGAACGCTCACTTTCGAGCTTATGGCTCGAAATATAGCCCCACTTAACTTTAAGACTGAAAGAGTAGCCGAGACCGCCTTACGCGAATTGGGATTTTGGGATACTTTGGCTCGACTTCCCGGAAATAGGGGGATATTTTCCAGTCCAGGGGACTATAAACTAACTCCTGATGGCCTTGGTTTCCATTGAAATGGACACAGGAATACTTTTTGAACGCGCACTTTCGAGCTTGGTGGCCGAAATATAGCCCTACTTCTTTTTAAGACTGAAAGAGTAGGCGGGTGCGCCTTACGCGCATTGTGATTTTGGGGATCTTCGGCTCGATCTGGCGAAACTTGGGAGATATTTTCCAGTCCCAAAGTCTCTAAACTCACTCCTGATTGTCTAAGATGTGAGTGAAATAGACACAAAAATTTTTGAACCCTTACTTTCGAGCTTCTGGAGTTAAATCTAAGCCCACTTTACCTTAAGACTGAAAGAGTAGCCGAGACCCCTTAAGCCAATAGTGATTTTGAGTAACTTCGGGTGGATTTCCCGTAACTTGGGGGATATTTCCAGTTCCTTTGACGCTAAATTAAGTCGTGATGGCCTTGTTTTGCAGTGAAATGGACACAGCAAAACTTTTTAAACACTCAGTTTCGAGCTTCTGGGCCGAAATATTGCCCCAATTGACTTTAAGACTGAAAGAGTTGCCGAGACCGCCGTGCGCGCGTCGTGATTTTGACAAACTTCAGTTAAATTTCCCGGAACTTGGGGGATATTTTCCAGTCCCGGGGACTCTAAACTGACCCCCGACGTCCTTGGTCTGCAGTAAAATGGACACAGCACAACTTTTTGAACGCTTACTTTTGAGCTTCTGGACCGAAATATAGCTCCACTTCACTTTAAGACTGAAAGACTAGCCGAGACCGCCTTACGCTCATCATAACTTTGACCAACTTCCGCTCGATTTCCCGGAACTTGGGGGATATTTTCCGGTACCGGGGACTCTAAACTAACTCCTGATATCCTCGGTTTGCAGTGAAATGGACACAGCACAACTTTTTGAACGCTCACTTTTGAGCTTCTGGGTCGAAGCATAGCCCTACTTCACTTTAAGACTGAAAGACTAGCCGACACCGCCTTACGCACATCGTGATTTTGAGCTACTTTGGCTCGATTTCCCGGAACTTGGGAGATAATTCCCAGTCCCAGGCACTCTAAACTAATTCCTGATGGCCTTGGTTTTCAGTGAAATGGACACAGCCAAACTTTTTGAACGTTCACTTTCGAGCTTCTGGGCCGAAATATAGCCCCACTTCACTTTAAGACTGAAAGACTTAGTTCTTAGTGAAATGGACACAGGTAAAAGGAGCGCACGCTCGGTGTCGAGCTTGTAGAACCGAAATATAGCCCCACTTCATTTTCGGAGTAAACGAGTAGCCGAGACCGCCTTACGCGCATCATGATTTTGAGCATCTTTGGCTCGATTTGCCGGAATTCGGGCCATATTTTCCAGTCCCGAGGACTCTATGTTAACTCCTGATGAACTTAGTTTTCAGTGATATTTACACAGGCAAAAGGAGCGCACGCTCGGTGTTGAGCTTCTCGGCCGAAATATAGCCCCACTTCATTTTAAGACTGAAAGAGTAGCCGAGACCGCCTTCCGCGCATCGTGATTTTGAGCAACTTTGGCTCGATCTGCCAGAATTTGGGAAATATTTTCCAGTCACAAGGACTCTAAACTACCTCCTGATGGCCTAAGATGTCAGTGAAATGGACACAGGTAAAATTAGCGGACGTCCGGTCTCGAGCTTCTAGGTCGAAATATACCCCCCTTAATTTTAAGACTGAAAGAGTACCCGAGACCGCCTTACGCGCATCGTGATTTTGGGCCACTTTTGCTCGATTTCCCGGAAGTTGGTAAATAACTTAAAGTCCCGGGGACGCTAAACTAACTCCCGATGACCTTGGTTTGCAGTTTAATGAACACAGCAAAACATTCTGAACGCTCACCTTCGAGCTTCAGTGCCGCAATATAGCCCTACTTAAATTTAAGACTGAAAGAATAACCGAGAGCGCCATTTCCTGGAACTTGGAGAATATTTTCCAGTTCCGGGAACTCTAAACTAACTCCTGATTGCCTTGGTTTGCAGTCAAATGGACACAGCAAAACTTTTTGAACGCTCACTTTCGAGTTTGTGGGCCTCAATATAGCCACACTTCACTTTAAGACTGAAACAGTAGCCGAGACCGCGTTACGCGCATCGTGATTTTGAGCAACTTCTGCTGGGTTTCCTGGAACTTGGGGAATATTTTCCAGTCCCGGGGACTCTAAACTAACTCCTGATTGCCATGGTTTGCAGTCAAATTCACACAGCACAAGTTTTTGAACGAACACTTTCGAGCTTTTAGGCCGAAATATAGTCCCACATCACTTACGACTTAAAGAGTAGCCGAGACCGGCGTGCGCGCATCGTGATTTTGACCAACTTCGGGTCGATATTCCGGAACTTGGGGGATATTTTCCAGTCCCAGGGACTCTAAACTAACTCTTGACGGCCTTGGTTTGCAGTGAAATGGAGACAGCAAAACTTTTTCAACGCTCACCTTCAAGCTTCTGGGCCGAAATATAGCCCTCTTTACTTTAATACTGAAAAAGTAGCCGAGACCGCCTTACGCGCATGGTGATTTTGACAAACTTCGGGTGGATTTCCCGGAGCTTGGGGGATATTTTCCAGTCCCTTGGACGCTAAACTAGGTGCCGATGGCCTTGTTTTGCAGTGAAATAGACACAGCAAAGCTTTTTGAAGGCTCACTTTCGAGGTTGTGGGCCGAAATATAGCCATACCTCACTTTAAGACTGAAACAGTAGCCGAGACCACGTTTCGCGCATCGTGATTTTGATCAACTTCGGCTCGATTTCCCGGAACTTGCGAAATATTTTCCAGTCCCGGGGACTCTAAACTAACTCGTGCTGGTCTTGGTTTGCAGTGAAACGGAAACAGAAAAAGTTTTTAAACGCATACTTTCGAGCTTCCGGAGCGAAATAGAACCCCACTTCACTTGAAGACTGAAAGAGTAGCCGAGACCGCCTTACGTGCATCGTGATTTTGAGCAACTGCGGCTCGATTTGCCGGAACTAAAGGGATATATTCCAGTTCTGAGGACTCTAAACTAATTCCTGATGGCCTTGGTTTGCAGTAAAATGGAGCCAGCAAAACTTTTTCAACGCTGAATTTCCAGGTTCTGGGCCAAAATATAGCCCCCTATTACTTTAACACTGAAAGAGTAGCCGAGACCGCCTTACGTGCATCGTGATTTTGACAAACTTCGGGTTGATTTCCCGGAACTTGGGGGATATTTTCCAGTCCCGGGGACTCTCAACTAACTCCTGCTTGTCTTGGTTTGCAGTGAAATGGACACAGCGAAAGTTTTTGAACCCTCACTCTCGAGCTTCTGGGCCGAAATAGAGCCCCATTTTACTTTAAGACTGAAAGAGTAGGCGAGACCGTCTTGAGTGAATCGTGATTTTGACCAGTTTCGCGTTTATTTCCCGAAACTTGGGGGATATATTCCAGTCAAAGGGACTCTACAGTAACTCCTGATGGCCTTGGTTTTCAGTGAAATGGACAGAGCACAACTTTGCAGCTTCTGGGCAGAAATATAGCCCCACTTTACTTTAAGACTGAAAGAGTAGATGAGACCGCCTTACGCGCATCGTAATTTTGACGAACTTCGAATGGATTTCCCGGAACTTGGGGGATATTTTGCAGTCCCTTGGACGCTAAACTAAGTCCTGATGGCCTTGTTTTGAAGTAAAATGGACACAACAAAACTTTTTGAACGCTCACTTTCTAGCTTGTGGGCCGAAATATAGCCACACTTCACTTTAGGACTGACACAGTAGCCGAGACTACGTTACGCGCATCATGAATTTGATCAACTTCGGCTCGATTTCCCGGGACTTGGGGGATATTTTCCAGTCCCAGGGACGCTAAATTAACTCGTGATGGCCTTGTTTTTCAGTCAAAGAACACAGCAAAACTTTTTGAACGCTCACTTTCGGGCGTCTGGGCCGAAATATAGCCCCACATCACTTTAAGACTGAAACAGTAGCCGAAACCGCATTTCGCGCATCGTGATTTTGATCAACTTCGGTTCGATTCCCCGGAACTTGGGCAATATTTTTCAGTCCCGGGGACTCTAAACTAACTTCTGAATGCCTTGGTTTGCACTGAAAGTGACAGAGCAAAACTTTTTAAACACTCACTTTCGAGCTTCTGGGCCGAAATATAGCCCCACTTCACTTTAAGACTGAAAGAGTAGCGGAGACCACCTTACGCACATCGTGATTTTGACCAACTTCGGCTCGATTTACCGGAACTTTGGGGATATTTTCCAGTCCCGAGGACTCTTAACTAACCCCTGATGGCCTTGGTTTCCATTGAAATGGATACAGCAAAACTTTTTGAACGCTCACTTTTGAGCTTCTGGGCCGAAATATAGCCCCACTTCACTTTAAGACTGAAAGAGTAGCCGAGACCGTCTTACGCGCATCGTGATTTTGACCAACGTCTTCTCCATTTTCCGGAACTTGGGAAACACATTCCACTCCCGGGGACTCTAAACTAACTACTGATAGCCTTGGTTTGCAGTGAAATAGACACAGTAATTTTTTTTTGAGCTTTGAGCTTGTGTGCCGAAATAGAGTCCCACTTCACTTAAGACTGAAAGAGTAGCCGAGACCGCCTTGCTCGCATCGTGAGTTTGACAAACTTGCGGTCGATATTCCGGAACTTGGGGGATATTTTCCTCATGCCCTTGGTTTGCAGTGAAATGGACAGAGCAAAACTTTTTGAACGCTCACCTTCGAGCTTCCTGGCCGAAATAAAGCCCCATTTTACTTTAAGACTTAAAGAGTAACCGAGACCACCTTACGCGCATTGTGATTTTGACAAACTTCGGGTGGATCTCCCTGAACTTGGGGAACATTTTCCAATCCCTCGGACGCTAAACTAAGTCCTGATGGCCTTGTTTTGCATTGAAATGGACACAGCAAAACTTTTTGAACGCTCACTTTCGAGCTTGTGGGCCGAAATATAGCCACACTTTACTTTAAGACTGAAACAGTAGCCGAGACCGCATTTCGCGCATCGTGATTTTGATCAACTTCGGCTCGCTTTCCCGGAACTTGGGGAATACTTCCCAGTCCCGGGGACCCTAAACTAACTTTTGATAGCTTTGGTTTGCAGTGAAATGCACACAGCAAAACTTTTTGAACGCTCACTTTCGAGCTTCTGGACAGAAATATAGCCCCACTTGACTTTAAGACTGAAAGGGTAGCCGAGACCGCTTTGGGAGCATCGTAATTTTGACCAACTTCAGCTCCTTTTACCGGAACTTGGGGAATATTTTCCAGTCCCAGGGACGCTAAATTAACTCGTGATGGCCTTGTTTTTCAGTCAAAGAACACAGCAAAACTTTTTGAACGCTCACTTTCGGGCGTCTGGGCCGAAATATAGCCCCACATCACTTTAAGACTGAAACAGTAGCCGATACCGCATTTCGCGCATCGTGATTTTGATCAACTTCGGTTCGATTCCCCGGAACTTGGGCAATATTTTTCAGTCCCGGGGACTCTAAACTAACCCCTGATGGCCTTGGTTTGCAGTGAAATGGACACAGCAAAACTTTTTGAACGCTCACTCTCGGGCTTCTGGGCCGAAATATAGCCCAACTTCACTTTAAGACAGAAAGAGTAGCCGAGACCACTTTAGGGGCATCGTGATTTTGACCAACCTCGGCTCAATTTCCCGGACCTTGGGGCATATTTTCTTGTCCCGGGGACGCTAAACTAACTCCTGATGGCCTTGGTTTGCAGTGAAATGAACACAGCAAAACTTTTTGAACGCTCACTTTCGGGCTTCTCGCCCGAAATATAGCCCACTTCACTCTAAGACTGAAAGAGTAGCCGACACTACCTTACGCAAATCGTGATTTTGAGCAACTTTGGCTTGATTTCCCAGAAGTTGGGGGATATTTTCCAGTCCCGGGGACTCTAAACCAGCTCCTGATGGCTTTGGTTTGCAGTCAAATAAACACAGGGAAACTTTTTGAACGCTCACTTTCAAGCTCCTGGGCAGGAATAAAGCCTCACTTCACCTTAAGACTGAAACAGTAAGCGAGACCGCCCAACGCGCACCGTGATTTTGACCAACTTCGGCTAAATTTCCCTGAACTTGGGGGGATATTTTCCAGTCCCGAAGACTCTTAAGTAACCCCTGATGGCCTGCATTTGCATTGAAATGGATACAGCAAAACTTTTTGAAGCTCACTTTTGAGCTTCTGGGCCGAAATATAGCCCCACTTCAATTTAAGACTGAAAGAGTAGCCGAGGCCGCCTTAGGCGCATCGTGATTTTGACCAACTTCGGCTTGAGTTGCCAGAACTTAAAAGATATTTTCCACTCCCGGGGACTCTAAACTAACTCCTGATGGCCTTGGTTTTCAGTGAAATTGAGAGAGGAAAACTTTTTGAACGCTCACTTTCGAGCTTGTGGACCGAAATATAGCCCTACCTCACTTTCAGACTCAAAGAGGAGCCGAGACCGCCTTACGCGAATCGTTATTTTGACCAACTTCGTCTCAATTTGGCGGAACTTGGAGGATATTTTCCAGTTCCGGGGACTGTAAACTACTTCCTGAGGGCCTTGCTTTGCAGTGAAATGGGCACAGCATAACTTTTTGAACGCTCACTCTCGAGCTTCTGGGCCAAAATATACAGCCACGTCACTTTAAGACTAAAAGAGTAGCCGAGACTGCTTTACGCGCATCGTGATTTTCACAAACTTCGGCTCGATTTCCCGGAACTTGGGGGATATTTTGATGTCCCGGAGACTGTAAACTATCTCCTGATGTGGCTTGGTTCGCGGTGAAATGGACACAGCAAAACTTTTTGAACTTTCACTTTCGAGCTTCTGGGCCGAAATATAGCCCGAGTTCACTTTACGAATGAAATAATAGCCGAGACCGCCTTACGCGCATCGTGATTTTGACCAACTTTGGCTCGATTTGCCAGGAAATGGGGAATATTTTCCGGTACCGGGGACTCTAAAGTAACTCCTGATTGCCTTGGTTTGCATTGAAATGGAGAGAGCAAAACTTTTTCAACGCTCCCGTTCGGGCTTCTGAGCCGAAATATAGCCCCACTTCAGTTTAAGACTGAAAGAGTAGCCGAGACCGTTTTACGCGCATCGTGATTTTGACCAACTTCGGCTCGATTTCCCGAAACTTCGGGGATATATTCATTTTCCAAGGACTCTAAACTAACCCCTGATGGCCTTGGTCTGCAGTGAAATGGACACAGCAAATTTTTTTGAACGCTTACTTTCGAAATTCTGGGCCGAAATATAGCCCCACTTCACTTTAAGACTGAAATAGTAGCCGAGACCGCCTTAGACGCATCGTGATTTTGACCAACTTCGGCATGAGTTGCCAGAACTTAAGGGATATTTTTTAGTCCCGTGGACTCTAAACTAACTCATGATGGCTTTGGTTTTCAGTTAAATTGAGAGAGCAAAAGTTTTTGAACGCTCACTTTCGAGCTTCTGGCCCGAAATATACAGCCACGTCACTTTAAGACTAAAAGAGTAGCCGAGACTGCTTTACGCGCATCGTGATTTTGACAAACTTCGGCTCGATTTCCCGGGACTTAAGGGCTATTTTGATGTCCCGGACACTGTAAACAATCTGCTGATGTGGCTTGGTTTGCGGTGAAATGGACACAGCAAAACTTTTTGAACTTTCACTTTCGAGCTTCTGGGCCGAAATATAGCCCCAGTTCACTTTAAGAATCAAAGAGTAGCCGAGACCGCCTTACGCGCATCGTGATTTTGACAAAATTCGGCTCGATTTCCCCGAACTTGGGCGATATTTTCCAGTCCCGAGCAGTCTAAACTAACTCCTGATGGCCTTGGTTTGCAGTGAAATGAACAAGTTAATACTTTTTGAACGCTTATTTTCGAGCTTCTGGGATGAAATATAGCCCCACTGCACTTTAAGACTAAAAGAGTAGGGGAGACCGCCTTACGCGCATCGTGATTTTGAGCAACTTCCGGTCGATTTTCTAGAATTTGGCGATATTTCCAAGTTCCGGGGACTCTAAACTAACTGCTGATGGCCTTGGTTTGATGTGAAATGGACGCAGGAAAACTTTTTGAACGCTCAGTTTCGAGCTTCTGGGCCGAAATACAACCGTACTTCACTTTAAGACTGAAATAGTAGCCGAGACCTCCCTACGAGCATCGTGATTTTGACCAAGTTCAGCTCGATTTCCCGGAACTTGGGGGATATTTTCCAGTCCGGGGGACTTTAAACTAACTCCTGATGGCCTTGGTTTGCAGTTAAATGCACAAAGCGTAACTTTTTAAAGGTTCACTTTCGAGCTTCTGGGCCGAAATATAGACCCACTTTACTTTAAGACTGAAAGAGTAGCCGAGACCGTCTTACGCGCATCGTGATTTTGATCAACTTCCGTTCGATTTCCCGGAACTTCGGGGACATACTCCAGTCCCGGGGACTTTAAACTAACTGCTGATGGCCTTGGTTTGCAGTGAAATGGACACAGCACATTTTTTTGAACGCTCACTTTCGAGCTTCTCGGCCGAAATATAGCCCTACTTCACTTTAAGACTGTAAGAGTAGGGTGGAGCGCCTTACGCGCATTGTGATTTTGAGGATCTTCGGCTCGATCTGGCGAAACTTGGGAGATATTTTCCAGTCCCAAAGTCTCTAATCTCACACCTGATTGTCTAAGATGTGAGTGAAATAGACACAAAAATTTTTGAACCCTTACTTTCGAGCTTCTGGAGTTAAATCTAAGCCCACTTTACCTTAAGACTGAAAGAGTAGCCGAGACCCCCTTAAGCGCATGGTGATTTTGAGTAACTTCGGGTGGATTTCCCGTAACTTGGGGGATATTTCCAGTTCCTTTGACGCTAAACTAAGCCGTGATGGCCTTGTTTTGCAGTGAAATGGACACAGCAAAACTTGTTAAACACTCAGTTTCGAGATTCTGGGCCGAAATATTGCCCCAATTCACTTTAAGACTGAAAGAGTAGCCGAGACCGCCGTACGCGCGTCGTGATTTTGACCAACTTCGGTTAAATTTCCCGGAACTTGGGGGATATTTTCCAGTCCCGGGGACTCTAAACTGACCCCCGACGTCCTTGGTCTGCAGTAAAATGGACACAGCAAAACTTTTTGAACGCTCACTTTTGAGCTTCTTGGCCGAAATATAGATCCACTTCACTTTAAGAGTGAAAGAGTAGCCGAGACCGCCTCACGCCCATCGTAATTTTGACCAACTTCGGCTCGATTTCCCGGAACTTGGGGGATATTTTCCAGTCCCGTGGATTCTAAAGTAACTCCTGATGGCATTGCTCTGGAGTGAAATGGACAAATATTGCCCCAGTTCACTTTAAGAATGAAAGAGTAACCGGGACCACCTTACGCGCATCGTGATTTTGACCAACTTTGGCTCGAATTCCCGGAAAATGGGGTATATTTTCCGGTACCGGGGACTCTAAACTAACTCCTGATTTCCTCGGTTTGCAGTGAAATGGACACAGCACAACTTTTTGAACGCTCACTTTTGAGCTTTCGGACCGAAACATAGCCCCACTTCACTTTAAGACTGAAAGACTAGCCGAGACCGCCTTAGGCGCATCGTGATTTTGGGCTACTTCGGCTCGATTTCCCGGAACTTGGGAGATAATTGCTAGTCCCGGGCACTCTAAACTAATCCCCCATGGCCTTGGTTTTCAGTGAAATGGACACAGCCAAACTTTTTGAACGTTCACTTTCGAGCTTCTGGGCCGAAATATAGCCCCACTTCACTTTAAGACTGAAAGAGTAGCCGGGACCGCCTTACGCGCATGGTAATTTTGTCGAACTTCGGCTTGATTTCCTGGGACTTGGGGGATATTTTCCAGTCCCGGAAGCTCTAAACTAACTCCTGAATGCCTTGGTTTTTAGTGAAATGGACACAGGTAAAAGGAGCGCACGCTCGGTTTCCAGGCTGTAGGCCGAGATATAGCCCCACTTTATTTTAAGACTGAAAGTGTACACGAAAGCGCCTTAAGCGCATCGAAATTTTTAGCCACTATGGCTCGATATGCCAAAACTTGGGGGATATTTTCCAGTCCCGGGGACTCTACCCTAACTCTTGATGGCCTTAGTTTTCAGTAAAATGGTCACAGGTAACAGGAGCGCACGCTCGGTGTCGAGCTTCTAGGCCGAAATGTAGCCCCAGTTCATTTTAAGACTGAAAGAGTAAACGAAACTGCCGTACTCCTATCGTAATTTTAAGAAAGTGTGGCTCAATTTGCCGAAGCTTGGAGGATAGCTTCCAGTCTCGAGGATTCTAAACTATCTCCTGATGGACTTAGTTCTTAGTGAAATGGACACAGGTAAAAGGAGCGCACGCTTGGTGTCGAGCTTGTAAAACCGAAATATAGCCCCACTTCATTTTCGGAGTAAACGAGTAGCCGAGACCGCCTTACGCGCATCGTGATTTTAAGCATATTTGGCTCGATTTGCCGGAATTCGGGGAATATTTTCCAGTCCCGAGGACTCTCTGTTAACTACTGATGAACTTAGTTTTCAGTGATATGTACACAGGCAAAAGGAACGCACGCTCGGTGTTGAGCTTCTCGGTCGATATATAGCCCCACTTCATTTTAACACTGAAAGAGTAGCCGAGACCGCCTTACGCGCATCGTGATTTTGAGCAACTTTGGCTCGATCTGCCAGAATTTGGGAAATATTTTCCAGTCACAAGGACTCTAAACTAACTCCCGATGGCCTAAGATGTCAGTGAAATGGACACAGGTAAAATTAGTGCACGCCCGGTCTCGAGCTTCTAGGTCGAAATATAGCCCCCCTTAATTTTAAGACTGAAAGAGTAGCCGAGACCGCCTTACGCGCATCGTGATTTTGGGCCACTTTTGATCGATTTCCCGCAAGTTGGCGAATAATTTAAAGTCCCGGGGACGCTAAACTAACTCCCGATGACCTTGCTTTGCAGTTTAATGAACACAAAAAAACATTCTCAACGTTCACCTTCGAGCTTCAGTGCCGCAATGTAGCCCTACTTAAATTTAAGGCTGAAAGAATAACCGAGAGCCCGTTACGCGCATCGTAATTTTCATCAACTTCGGCGCCATTTCCTGGAACTTGGAGAATATTTTCCGGTTCCGGGGACTCTAAACTAACTCCTGATTGCCTTGGTTTGCAGTCAAATGGACACAGCAAAACTTTTTGAACGCTCACTTTCGAGCTTGTGGGCCTCAATATAGCCACACTTCACTTTAAGACTGAAACAGTAGCCGAGACCGCGTTACGCGCATCGTGATTTTGAGCAACTTCTGCTCGCTTTCCTGGAACTTGGAGAATATTTTCCAGTCCCGGGGACTCTAAACTAACTCCTGATGGCCATGGTTTGCAGTCAAATTCACACAGCACAAGTTTTTGAACGAACACTTTCGAGCTTGTAGGCCGAAATATAGTCCCACATCACTTACGACTTAAAGAGTAGCCGAGACCGGCGTGCGCGCATCGTGATTTTGACCAACTTCGGGTCGATATTCCGGAACTTGGGGGATATTTTCCAGTCCCAGGGACTCTAAACTAACTCTTGATGGCCTTGGTTTGCAGTGAAATGGAGACAGCAAAACTTTTTCAACGCTCACCTTCAAGCTTCTGGGCCGAAATAAAGCCCACTTTACTTTAATACTGAAAAAGTAGCCGAGACCGCCTTACGCGCATCGTGATTTTGACAAACTTCGGGTGGATTTCTCGGAGCTTGGGGGATATTTTACAGTCCCTTGGACGCTAAACTAGGTGCCGATGGCCTTGTTTTGCAGTGAAATGGACACAGCAAAGCTTTTTGAAGGCTCACTTTCGAGGTTGTGGGCCGAAATATAGGCATACTTCACTTTAAGACTGAAACAGTAGCCGAGACCACGTTTCGCGCATCGTGATTTTGATCAACTTCGGCTCGATTTCCCGGAACTTGCGAAATATTTTCCAGTCCCGGGGACTCTAAACTAACTCGTGCTGGTCTTGGTTTGCAGTGAAACGGAAACAGAAAAAGTTTTTAAACGCATACTTTCGAGCTTCTGGTGCGAAATAGAACCCCACTTCACTTGAAGACTGAAAGAGTAGCCGAGACCGCCTTACGTGCATCGTGATTTTGAGCAACCTCGGCTCGATTTGCCGCAACTAAGGGGATATATTCCAGTTCTGAGGACTCTAAACTAATTCCTGATGGCCTTGGTTTGCAGTAAAATGGACCCAGCAAAACTTTTTGAACGCTCAATTTCGAGCTTCTGGGCCAAAATATAGCCCCCCATTACTTTAACACTGAAAGAGTAGCCGAGACCGCCTTACGTGCATCGTGATTTTGACAAATTTCGGGCTGATTTCTGGGAACTTGGGGGATATTTTCCAGTCCCGGGGACTCTCAACTAACTCCTGCTTGTCGTGGTTTGCAGTGAAATGGACACAGCGAAAGTTTTTGAACGCTCACTCTCGAGCTTCTGGGCCGAAATAGAGCCCCATTTTACTTTAAGACTGAAAGAGTAGGCGAGACCGTCTTGAGCGAATCGTGATTTTGACCAATTTCGCGTTTATTTCCCGAAACTTGGGGGATATATTCCAGTCAAAGGGACTCTACAGTAACTCCTGATGGCCTTGGTTTTCAGTGAAATGGACAGAGCACAACTTTGCAGCTTCTGGGCAGAAATATAGCCCCACTTTACTTTAAGACTGAAAGAGTAGATGAGACCGCCTTACGCGCATCGTAATTTCGACGAACTTCGAATGGATTTCCCGGAACTTGGGGGATATTTTGCAGTCTCTTGGACAATAAACTAAGTCCTGATGGCCTTGTATTGAAGTATAATGGACACAACCAAACTTTTTGAACGCTCACTTTCTAGCTTGTGGGCCGAAATATAGCCACACTTCACTTTAGGACTGACACAGTAGCCGAGACCACGTTACGCGCATCATGAATTTGATCAACTTCGGCTCGATTTCCCGGGACTTGGGAGATATTCTCCAGTCCCGGAGACTCTAAACTAACTTCTGATGGCCTTGGTTTGCACTGAGAGTGACGGAGCAAAAATTTTTAAACACTCACTTTCGAGCTTCTGGGCCGAAATATAGCCCCACTTCACTT
This sequence comes from Orbicella faveolata, assembly GCF_042242905.1. Lineage (NCBI taxonomy): Eukaryota > Metazoa > Cnidaria > Anthozoa > Scleractinia > Merulinidae > Orbicella > Orbicella faveolata. The sequence continues at coordinate 1,639,499 of NW_028301552.1, read as the reverse complement.
TAAGACTGAAAGAGTAGCCGAGACCACCTTACGCACATCGTGATTTTTACCAACTTCGGCTCGATTTACCGGAACTTTGGGGATATTTTCCAGTCCCGAGGACTCTTAAGTAATCCCTGATGGCCTTGGTTTCCATTGAAATGGATACAGCAAAACTTTTTGAACGCTCACTTTTGAGCTTCTGGGCCGAAATATAGCCCCACTTCACTTTAAGACTGAAAGAGTAGCCGAGACCGTCTTACGCGCATCGTGATTTTGACCAACGTCTTCTCCATTTTCCGGAACTTGGGAAACACATTCCACTCCCGGGGACTCTAAACTAACTACTGATAGCCTTGGTTTGCAGTGAAATAGACACAGTAATTTTTTTTGAGCTTTGAGCTTGTGGGCCGAAATAGAGCCCCACTTCACTTTAAGACTGAAGGAGTAGCCGACACCGCCTTAAGCGCACCGTGATTTTGACCAACTTCGGCTCGATTTGCCGGAACTTGGGGGCTATTTTCCAGTCCCGGGGACTCTAAACTAACTCCTGATTGTCTTGGTTTTCAGTGAAATGGACAAAGGAAGGCTTTTTGAACACTCTCTTTGTCGCTTCTGGGCATAAAATAGAATCCCACTTCACTTTCAGACTGAAATAGTAGCCGAGACCGCCTCACGCGCATCCTGAGTTAGACCAAGTTCAGCTCGATTTCACGCAACTTTTGGGATATTTTCCAGTCCGGGGTTCTCTAAACTAACTCCGGATGGCCTTGGTTTGCACTGAAATGCGCACAGCATAAATTTTTGAACGCCCACTTTGGAGCTTCTGGGCCGAAATATAGCCCCACTTCACTTTAAGACTGAAAGAGTAGCCGAGATCGCCTTACGCGCATCGTGATTTTGACCATTTTCGGATCGATTTCTCGGAACTTGGGGGATATTTTCCAGTCCCGGGGACTGTAAACTAACTCCTGATCGCCTTGCTTTGCATTGAAATGGACAGAGCAAAACTTTTTGAACGCTCACTTTCGAGCTTGTGGGCCGAAATATAGCCACACTTTACTTAAAGACTGAAACAGTAGCCGAGACCGCATTTCGCGCATCGTGATTTTGATCAAGTTCGGCTCGCTTTCCCGGAACTTGGGGAATATTTTCCAGTCCCGGGGACCCTAAACTAAGTCCTGATGGCCTTGTTTTGAAGTGAAATGGACACAGCAAAACTTTTTGAACGCTCACTTTCTAGCTTGTGGGCCGAAATATAGGCACACTTGACTTTAAGACTGAAACAGTAGCCGAGACCAAGTTACGCGCATCATGATTTTGATCAACTTTGGCTCCAATTCCCGGGACTTGGGGGATATGTTCCAGTCTCGGGGACTCTAAACTAACTCCTGATGGCCTTTGTTTGCATTGAAATGGACACAGCACAATTTTTTGAACGCACACTTTCGAGCTTCTGGGCCGAAATATAGCCCCACTTCACTTAAGACTGAAAGAGTAGCCGAGACCGCCTTGCTCGCATCGTGAGTTTGACGAACTTCCGGTCGATATTCCAGAACTAGGGGGATATTTTCCAGTCCCAGGAGCTCTAAACTAACTCCTCATGGCCTTGGTTTGCAGTGAAATAGACAGAGCAAAACTTTTTGAACGCTCACCTTCGAGCTTCCTGGCCGAAATAAAGCCCCATTTTACTTTAAGACTTAAAGAGTAACCGAGAGCACCTTACGCGCATTGTGATTTTGACAAACTTCGGGTGGATCTCCCGGGACTTGGGGAACATTTTCCAGTCCCTTGGACGCTAAACTAAGTCCTGATGGCCTTGTTTTTGCATTGAAATGGACACAGCAAAACTTTTTGAACGCTCACTTTCGAGCTTGTGGGCCGAAATATAGCCACACTTTACTTTAAGACTGAAACAGTTGCCGAGACCGGCTTTCACGCATCGTGATTTTGATCAACTTCGGCTCGCTTTCCCGGAACTTGGGGAATATTTTCCAGTCCCGGGGACCCTAAACTAACTTTTGATAGCTTTGGTTTGCAGTGAAATGCACACAGCAAAACTTTTTGAGCGCTCACTTTCGAGCTTCTGGAAAGAAATATAGCCCCACTTCGATTTAAGACTGAAAGGGTAGCCGAGACCACTTTGGGAGCATCGTGATTTTGACCAACTACAGCTGGACTTACCGGAACTTGGGGAATATTTTCCAGTCCCAGGGACGCTAAACTAACTCGTGATGGCCTTGTTTTTCAGTCAAAGAACACAGCAACACTCTTTGAACGCTCACTTTCGGGCTTCTCGCCCGAAATATAGCCCCACTTCACTTTAAGACTGAAACAGTAGCCGATACCGCATCTCGCGCATCGTGATTTTGATCAACTTCGGTTCGATTCCCCGGAACTTGGGCAATATTTATCAGTCCCAGGGACTCTAAACTAACCCCTGATGGCCTTGGTTTGCAGTGAAATGGACACAGCAAAACTTTTTGAACGCTCACTCTCGGGCTTCTGGCCCGAAATATAACCCCACTTCACATTAAGACTGAAAGAGTAGCCGAGACCACTTTAGGGGCATCGTGATTTTGACCAACCTCGGCTCAATTTCCCGGACCTTGTGGCATACTTTCTTGTCCCGGGGACGCTAAACTAACTCCTGATGGCCTTGGTTTGCAGTGATATGAACACAGCAAAACTTTTTGAACGCTCACTTTCGAGCTTCTGGGCCAAAATATACAGCCACGTCACTTTAAGACTAAAGGAGTAGCCTAGACTGCGTTACGCGCATCGTGATTTTCGCAAACTTCGGCTCGATTTCCCGGAACTTGGGGGATATTTTGATGTCCCGGAGACTGTAAACTATCTCCTGATGTGGCTTGGTTCGCGGTGAAATGGACACAGCAAAACTTTTTGAACTTTCACTTTCGAGCTTCTGGGCCGAAATATAGCCCGAGTTCACTTTAAGAATGAAAGAATAGCCGAGACCACCTTACGCGCATCGTGATTTTGACCAACTTTGGCTCGATTTCCTAGGAAATGGGGAATATTTTCCGGTACCGGGGACTCTAAAGTAACTCCTGATTACCTTCGTTTTCACTGAAATGGAGAGAGCAACACTCTTTCAACGCTCCCCTTCGGGCTTCTGAGCCGAAATATAGTCCCACTTCAGTTTAAGACTGAAAGAGTAGCCGAGACCGTCCTACGCGCATCGTGATTTTGACCAACTTCGGCTCGATTTCCCGAAACTTCGGGGAGATATTCAAGTTCCAAGGACTCTAAACTAACCCCTGATGGCCTTGGTCTGCAGTGAAATGGACACAGGAAATTTTTTTGAACGCTTACTTTTGAAATTCTGGGCCGAAATATAGCCCCACTTCACTTTAAGACTGAAATAGTAGCCCTTACCACCTTAGACGCATCGTGATTTTGACCAAGTTCGGCTTGAGTTGCCAGAACTTAAGGGATATTTTTTAGTCCCGTGGACTCTAAACTAACTCATGATGACCTTGGTTTTCAGTTAAATTGAGAGAGCAAAACTTTTTGAACGCTAACTTTCGAGCTTCTGGGCCGAAATATACAGCCACGTCACTTTAAGACTAAAAGAGTAGCCGAGACTGCTTTACGCGCATCGTGATGTTGACAAACTTCGGCTCGATTTCCCGGGACTTGGGGGATATTTTGATGTCCCGGACACTGTAAACAATTTGCTGATTTTGCTTGGTTTGCGGTGAAATGGACACAGCAAAACTTTTTGAACTTTCACTTTCGAGCTTCTGGGCCGAAATATAGCCCCAGTTCACTTTAAGAATCAAAGAGTGGCCGAGACTGCTTTACGCGCATCGTGATTTTGACAAACTTCGGCTCGATTTCCCGGGACTTGGGGGATATTTTGATGTCCTGGACACTGTAAACAATCTGCTGATTTGGCATAGTTTGCGGTGAAATGGACACAGCAAACCTTTTTGAACTTTCACTTTCGAGCTTCTGGGCCGAAATATAGCCCCAGTTCACTTTAAGAATCAAAGAGTAGCCGAGACCGCCTCACGCGTATCGTGATTTTGACAAAATTCGGCTCGATTTCCCAGAACTTGGGCGAAACTTTCCAGTCCTGAGGAGTCTAAACTAACTCCTGATGGCCTTGGTTTGCAGTGAAATGAACACAGCAAAACTTTTTGAACTTTCACTTTCTAGCTTCTCGGCCGAAACATAGCCCCAGTTCACTTTAAGAATCAAAGAGTAGCCGAGACCGCCTTACGCGCATCGTGATTTTGACAAAATTCGGCTCGATTTCCCCGAACTTGGGCAATATTTTCCAGTCCCGAGCAGTCTGAACTAACTCCTGATGGCCTTGGTTTGCAGTGAAATGAACAAGGTAACACTTTTTGAACGCTTAGTTTCGAGCTTCTGGGATGAAATATAGCCCCACTTCACTTTAAGACTGAAAGAGGAGGCGAGAACACCTTACGCGCATCGTGATTTTGAGCAACTTCCGCTCGATTTTCTAGAGGATTGGCGATATTTTCAAGTCCCAGGGACTCTAAACTAACTCCTGATGACCTTAGTTTGATGTGAAATGGACGCAGGAAAAGTTTTTGAACGCTCATTTTCGAGCTTCTGGGGGGAAATATTGCCCCAGTTCACTTGAAGAATGAAAGAGTAACCGGGACCGCCTTACGCGTATGGTGATTTTGACCAACTTTGGCTCGATTTCCGGGGAATTGGGGGATATTTTCCGGTACCGGGGACTCTAAACTAACTCCTGATTTCCTCGGTTTGCGATGAAATGGACACAGCACAACTTTTTTAACGCGCACTTTTGAGCTTCTGGCCCGAAGCATAGCCCTACTTCACTTTAAGACTGAAAGACTAGCCGAGACCGCCTTACGCGCATCGTGATTTTGGGCTACTTCGGCTCGATTTCCCGGAACTTGGGAGATAATTCCCAGTCCCGGGCACTCTAAACTGATTCCTGATGGCCTTGGTTTTCAGTGAAATGGACACAGCCAAACTTTTTGAACGTTCACTTTCGAGCTTCTGGGCCGAAATATAGCCCCACTTCACTTTAAGACTGAAAGAGTAGCCGGGACCGCCTTACGCGCATGGTAATTTTGTCGAACTTCGGCTTGATTTCCTGGGACTTGGGGGATATTTTCCAGTCCCGGAAGCTCTAAACTAACTCCTGAATGCCTTGGTTTTTAGTGAAATGGACACAGGTAAAAGGAGCGCACGCTCGGTTTCCAGGTTGTAGGCCGAGATATAGCCCCACTTTATTTTAAGACTGAAAGTGTACACGAAACCGCCTTAAGCGCATCGAAATTTTTAGCCACTATGGCTCGATATGCCTAAACTTGGGGGATATTTTCCAGTCCCGGGGACTCTACCCTAACTCTTGATGGCCTTAGTTTTCAGTAAAATGGTCACAGGTAACAGGAGCGCACGCTCGGTGTCGAGCTTCTTGGCCGAAATGTAGCCCCAGTTCATTTTAAGACTGAAAGAGTAACGAAACTGCCGTACGCCTATCGTAATTTTAAGAAAGTGTGGCTCAATTTGCCGAAGCTTGGAGGATAGCTTCCAGTCTCGAGGTTTCTAAACTATCTCCTGATGGACTTAGTTCTTAGTGAAATAGACACAGGTAAAAGGAGAGCACGCTCAATGTCGAGCTTGTAGAACCGAAATATAGTCCCACTTCATTTTCGGAGTAAACGAGTAGCCGAGACCGCCTTCCGCGCATCGTGATTTTGAGCATCTTTGGGTCGATTTGCCGGAATTCGGGCAACATTTTCCAGTCCCAAGGACTCTATGTTAACTCCTCATGAACTTCGTTTTCAGTGATATGTACACAGGCAAAAGGAGTGCACGCTCGGTCTTGAGCTTCTCGGCCGAAATATAGCCCCACTTCATTTTAAGACTGAAAGAGTAGCCGAGACCGCCTTCCGCGCATCGTGATTTTGAGCAACTTTGGCTCGATCTGCCAGAATTTGGGAAATATTTTCCAGTCACAAGGACTCTAAACTAACTCCTGATGGCCTAAGATGTCAGTGAAATGGACACAGGTAAAATTAGCGCACGCCCGGTCTCGAGCTTCTAGGTCGAAATATAGCCCCCCTTAATTTTAAGACTGAAAGAGTAGCCGAGACCGCCTTACGCGCATCGTGATTTTGGGCCACTTTTGCTCGATTTCCCGGAAGTTGGCGAATAATTTAAAGTCCCGGGGACGCTAAACTAACTCCCGATGACCTTGGTTTGCAGTTTAATGAACACAGCAAAACATTCTGAACGCTCACCTTCGAGCTTCAGTGCCGGAATATAGCCCTACTTAAATTTAAGGCTGAAAGAATAACCGAGAGCCCGTTACGCGCATCGTAATTTTCATCAACTTCGGCGCCATTTCCTGGAACTTGGAGAATATTTTCCAGTTCCGGGGACTCTAAACTAACTACTGATTGCCTTGGTTTGCAGTCAAATGGACACAGCAAAACTTTTTGAACGCTCACTTTCGAGCTTGTGGGCCTCAATATAGCCACACTTCACTTTAAGACTGAAACAGTAGCCGAGACCGCGTTACGCGCATCGTGATTTTGAGCAACTTCTGCTCGCTTTCCTGGAACTTGGAGAATATTTTCCAGTCCCGGGGACTCTAAACTAACTCCTGATGGCCATGGTTTGCAGTCAAATTCACACAGCACAAGTTTTTGAACGAACACTTTCGAGCTTTTAGGCCGAAATATAGTCCCACATCACTTACGACTTAAAGAGTAGCCGAGACCGGCGTGCGCGCATCGTGATTTTGACCAACTTCGGGTCGATATTCCGGAACTTGGGGGATATTTTCCAGTCCCAGGGACTCTAAACTAACTCTTGATGGCCTTGGTTTGCAGTGAAATGGAGACAGCAAAACTTTTTCAACGCTCACCTTCAAGCTTCTGGGCCGAAATATAGCCTACTTTACTTTAATACTGAAAAAGTAGCCGAGACCGCCTTACGCGCATCGTGATTTTGACAAACTTCGGGTGGATTTCCCGGAGCTTGGGGGATATTTTACAGTCCCTTGGACGCTAAACTAGGTACCAATGGCCTTGTTTTGCAGTGAAATGGGCACAGCAAAGCTTTTTGAAGGCTCACTTTCGAGGTTGTGGGCCGAAATATAGCCATACTTCACTTCAAGACTGAAAGAGTAGCCGAGACCACGTTTCGCGCATCGTGATTTTGATCAACTTCGGCTCGATTTCCCGGAACTTGCGAAATATTTTCCAGTCCCGGGGACTCTAAACTAACTCGTGCTGGTCTTGGTTTGCAGTGAAACGGAAAGAGAAAAAGTTTTTGAACGCATACTTTCCAGCTTCTGCAGCGAAATAGAACCCCACTTCACTTGAAGACTGAAAGAGTAGCCGAGACCGCCTTACGTGCATCGTGATGTTGACAAACTTCGAAAAGATTTCCCGGAACTTGGGGGATATTTTGGGCCGAAATAGAGACCCATTTTACTTTAAGACTGAAAGAGTAGGCGAGACCGTCTTGAGCTAATCGTGATTTTGACCAATTTCGCGTTTATTTCCCGAAACTTGGGGGATATATTCCAGTCAAAGGGACTGTACAGTAACTCCTGATGGGCTTGGTTTTCAGTGAAATAGACAGAGCACAACTTTGGAGCTCTGGGCAGAAATATAGCCCCACTTTACTTTAAGACTGAAAGAGTAGATGAAACCGCCTTACGCGCATCGTAATTTTGACGAACTTCGAAAAGATTTCCCGGAACTTGGGGGATATTTTGCAGTCCCTTCGATGCTAAACTAAGTCCTGATGGCCTTGTTTTGAAGTAAAATGGACACAACAAAACTTTTTGAACGCTCACTTTCTAGCTTGTGGGCCGAAATATAGCCACACTTCACTTTAGGACTGACACAGTAGCCGAGACCACGTTACGCGCATCATGAATTTGATCAACTTCGGCTCGATTTCCCGGGACTTTGGGGATATTCTCCACTCCCGGGGACTTTAAGCTAACTTCTGATGGCCTTGGTTTGCACTAAAAGTGACAGAGCAAAACTTTTTAAACACTCACTTTCGAGGTTCTGGGCCGAAATATAGCCCCACTTCACTTTAAGACTGAAAGAGTAGCCGAGACCACCTTACGCACATCGTGATTTTTACCAACTTCGGCTCGATTTACCGGGACTTGGGGGATATTTTCCAGTCCCGAGGACTCTTAAGTAACCCCTGATGGCCTTGGTTTCCATTGAAATGGATACAGCAAAACTTTTTGCAGCGCTCACTTTTGAGCTTCTGGGCCGAAATATAGCCCCACTTCACTTTAAGACTGAAAGAGTAGCCGAGACCGTCTTACGCGCATCGTGATTTTGACCAACGTCTTCTCGATTTTCCGGAACTTGGGAAATACATTCCACTCCCGGGGACTCTAAACTAACTACTGATAGCCTTGGTTTGCAGTGAAATAGACACAATTTTTTTTGAGCTTTGAGCTTGTGGGCCGAAATAGAGCCCCACTTCACTTTAAGTCTGAAACAGTAGCCGAGACTGCATTTCGCGTATCGCGATTTTGATCAACTTCGGCTCGCTTTCCCGGAACTTGGGGAATATTTTCCAGTCCCGGGGACCCTAAACTAAGTCCTGATGGCCTTGTTTTGAAGTGAAATGGACACAGCAAAACTTTTTGAACGCTCACTTTCTAGCTTGTGGGCCGAAATATAGGCACACTTGACTTTAAGACTGAAACAGTAGCCGAGACCAAGTTACGCGCATCATGAATTTGATCAACTTCGGCTCCAATTCCCGGGACTTGGGGGATACGTTCCAGTCTCGGGGACTCTAAACTAACTCCTGATGGCCTTGGTTTGCATTGAAATGGACACAGCACAATTTTTTAACGCACACTTTCGAGATTCTGGGCCGAAATATAGCCCGACTTCACTTAAGACTGAAAGAGTAGCCGAGACCGCCTTGCTCGCATCGTGAGTTTGACAAACTTCCGGTCGATATTCCAGAACTAGGGGGATATTTTCCAGTCCCAGGAACCCTAAACTAACTCCTCATGGCCTTGGTTTGCAGTGAAATGGACAGAGCAAAACTTTTTGAACGCTCACCTTCGAGCTTCCTGGCCGAAATAAAGCCCCATTTTACTTTAAGACTTAAAGAGTAACCGAGACCACCTTACGCGCATTGTGATTTTGACAAACTTCGGGTGGATCTCCCGAAACTTGGGGAACATTTTCCAGTCCCTTGGACGCTAAACTAAGTTCTGATGGCCTTGTTTTGCAGTGAAATGGACACCGCAAAACTTTTTGAACGCTTACTTTCGAGCTTGTGGGCCGAAATATAGCCACACTTTACTTTAAGACTGAAAGGGTAGCCGAGACCGCATTTCGCGCATCGTGATTTTGATCAACTTCGGCTCGCTTTCCCGGAACTTGGGGAATATTTTCCACTCCCGGGGACCTTAAACTAACTTTTGATAGCTTTAGTTTGAATTGAAATGCACACAGCAAAACTTTTTAAACGCTCACTTTCGAGCTTCTGGACAGAAATATAGCCCCACTTGACTTTAAGAGTGAAAGGGTAGCCGAGACCGCTTTGGGAGCATCGTGATTTTGACCAACTTCAGCTCGATTTACCAGAACTTGGGGAATATTTTGCCAGTCCTAGGGACGCTAAACTAACTCGTGATGGCCTTGTTTTTCAGTCAAAGAACACAGCAAAACTCTTTGAAGGCTCACTTTCGGGCTTTATGGCCGAAATATAGCCCCACTTCACTTTAAGACTGAAACAGTACGCGATGCCGCATTTCGCGCATCGTGATTTTAATCAACTTTGGTTCGATTCCCCGGAACTTGGGCAATATTTTTCAGTCCCGGGCACTCTAAACTAACCCCTGATGGCCTTGGTTTGCAGTGAAATGGACACAGCAAAACTTTTTGAACGCTCACTCTCGGGCTTCTGGCCCAAAATATAGCCCCACTTCAGTTTAAGACAGAAAGAGTAGCGGAGACCACTTTAGGGGCATCGTGATTTTAACCAACCTCGGCTCAATTTCCCGGACCTTGGGGCATACTTTCTTGTCCCGGGGACGTTAAACTAACTCCTGATGGCCTTGGTTTGCAGTGAAATGAACACAGCAAAACTTTTTGAACGCTCACTTTCCGGCTTCTCGCCCGAAATATAGCCCCACTTCACTCTAAGACTGAAAGAGTAGCCGACACTACCTTACGCAAATCGTGATTTTGACCAACTTCGGCTCGATTTCCCGGAAGTTGGGGGATATTTTCCAGTCCCGGGGACTCTAAACTAGCTCCTGATGGCTTTGGTTTGCAGTCAAATAAACACAGGAAAACTTTCTGAACGCTCACTTTCAAGCTCCTGGCCGGGAATAAAGCCTCACTTCACTTTAAGACTGAAACAGTAAGCGAGACCGCCTAACGCGCATCGTCATTTTGACCAACTTCCGCTCGATTTTCCAGAATTTTGGCGATATTTTCAAGTCCCAGGGACACTAAACTAGCTCCTGATGGCCTTGGTTTGATGTGAAATGGACGCAGGAAAACTTTTTGAACGTTCAGTTTCAAGCTTCTGGGCCGAAATACAACCGTACTTCACTTTAAGACTGAAATAGTAGCCGAGACCTCCTTACGGGCATAGTGATTTTGACCCCGTTCACCTCGATTTCCCGGAACTTGGAGGATATTTTCCAGTCCGGGGACTTTAAACTAACTCCTGATTGCCTTGGTTTGCAGTTAAATGCACAAAGCGTAACTTTTTAAAAGTTCACTTTCGAGCTTCTGGGCCGAAATATAGCCCCACTTTACTTTAAGACTGAAAGAGTAGCCGAGACCGTCTTACGCGCATCGTGATTTTGACCAACTTCCGTTGGATTTCCCGGAACTACGGGGATATATTCCAGTCCCGGGGACTCTAAACTAACTGCTGATGGCCTTGGTTTGCAGTGAAATGGACACAGCACATTTTTTTGAACGCTTACTTTCGAGGTTCTCAGCCGAAATATAGCCATACTTCACTTTAAGACTGAAAAAGTAGCCGAGACCGCCTTACGCGCATCGTAATTTTGACCAACTTCGGCTATATTTGCCGGAAGTAGGCGAATATTTTCAATTCCCGGGGAAGCTATACTAACTTCCGATGGCCTTAATTTTTAGTTAAATGGACACGGCAAAACTTTTTGAACGCTCCCTTTCGAGCTTATGGCTCGAAATATAGCCCCACTTAACTTTAAGACTGAAAGAGTAGCCGAGACCGCCTTACGCGCATCGTGATTTTGGGATACTTCGGCTCGATTTCCCGGAAATAAGGGGATATTTTCCAGTCCTGGGCACTCTAAACTAACTCCTGATGGCCTTGGTTTCCAGTGAAATGGACACAGGCACACTTTGCACGCACACTTTCGAGCTTGCTGGCCGAAATATAGCCCTACTTCTTTTTAAGACTGAAAGAGTAGGCGGGAGCGCCTTACGCGCATTGTGATTTTGAGGATCTTCGGCTCGATCTGGCGAAACTTGGGAGATATTTTCCAGTCCCAAACTCACTCCTGATTGTCTAAGATGTGAGTGAAATAGACACAAAAATTTTTGAATCCTTACTTTCGAGCTTCTGGAGTTAAATCTAAGCCCACTTTACCTTAGGACTAAAAGAGTAGCCGAGACCCCCTTAAGCGCATGGTGATTTTGACTAACTTCGGGTGGATTTCCCGTAACTTGGGGGATATTTCCAGTTCCTATGACGCTAAACTAAGTCGTGATGGCCTTGTTTTGCAGTGAAATGGAGACAGCAAAACTTTTTAAACACTCAGTTTCGAGCTTCTGGGCCGAAATATTGCCCCAATTCACTTTAAGACTGAAAGAGTAGCCGACACCGCGGTACGCGCGTCGTCATTTTGACCATCTTCGGTTAAATCTCCCGGAATTTGGGGAATATTTTCCAGTTCCGGGGACTCTAAACTGACCCCCGACGTCCTTGGTCTGCAGTAAAATGGGCATTGCAAAACTTTTTGAACACTCACTTTTGAGCTTCTGGACCGAAATATAGCTCCACTTCACTTTAAGAGTGAAATAGTAGCCGAGACCGGCTTACGCCCATCGTAATTTTCACCAACTTCGGCTCGACTTTCCGGAACTTGGGGGATATTTTCCAGTCCGGCGGACTCTAAAGTAACTCCTGATGGCCTTGCTCTGGAGTGAAATGGACACAGCACAACTTTTTGAACGCTCACTTTCGAGCTTCTGGGGAGAAATATTGCCCCAGTTCACTTTAAGAATGAAAGAGTAACCGAGACCGCCTTACGCGCATCGTGATTTTGACCAACTTCGGCTCGATTGCCCGGGTAATGGGGGATATTTTCCGGTACCGGGGACTCTAAACTAACTCCTGATTTCCTCGGTTTGCAGTGAAATGGACACAGCACAACTTTTTGAACGCTCACTTTTGAGCTTCTGGGCCGAAGCATAGCCCTACTTCACTTTAAGACTGAAAGACTAGCCGAGACCGCCTTACGCGCATCGTGATTTTGGGCTACTTAGGCTCGATTTCCCGGAACTTAAGAGATAATTGCCAGTCCCGGGCACTCTAAACTCATTCCTGATGGCCTTGGTTTTCAGTGAAATGGACACAGCCAAACTTTTTGAACGTTCACTTTCGAGCTTCTGGGCCGAAATATAGCCCCACTTCACTTTAAAATTGAAAGAGTAGCCGGGACCGCCTTACGCGCATGCTAATTTTGTCGAACTTCGGCTTGATTTCCCTGGACTTGGGGGATATTTTCCAGTCCCGGAAGCTCTAAACTAACTCCTGAATGCCTTGGTTTTTAGTGAAATGGACACAGGTAAAAGGAGCGCACGCTCGGTTTCCAGGTTGTAGGCCGAAATATAGCCCCACTTTATTTTAAGACTGAAAGTGTACACGAAACCGCCTTAAGCGCATCGAAATTTTTAGCCACTATGGCTCGATATGCCTAAACTTGGGGGATATTTTCCAGTCCCGGAGACTCTACCCTAACTCTTGATGGCCTTAGTTTTCAGTAAAATGGTCACAGGTAACAGGAGCGCACGCTCGGTGTCGAGCTTCTAGGCCGAAATGTAGCCCCAGTTCATTTTAAGACTGAAAGAGTAAACGAAACTGCCGTACGCCTATCGTAATTTTAAGAAAGTGTGGCTCAATTTGCCGAAACTTGGAGGATAGCTTCCAGTCTCGAGGATTCTAAACTATCTCCTGATGGACTTAGTTTTCAGTGATATGTACACAGGCAAAAGGAGCGCACGCTCGGTGTTGAGCTTCTCGGCCGAAATATAGCCCCACTTCATTTTAAGACTGAAAGAGTAGCCGAGACCGCCTTACGCGCATCGTGATTTTGCGCAACTTTGGCTTGATCTGCCAGAATTTGGGAAATATTTTCCAGTCACAAGGACTCTAAACTAACTCCTGATGGCCTAAGATGTCAGTGAAATGGACACAGGTAAAATTAGCGCACGCCCGGTCTCGAGCTTCTAGGTCGAAATATAGCCCCCCTTAATTTTAAGACTGAAAGAGTAGCCGAGACCGCCTTACGCGCATCGTGATTTTGGGCCACTTTTGCTCGATTTCCCGCAAGTTGGCGAATAATTTAAAGTCCCGGGGACGCTAAACTAACTTCCGATGACCTTGCTTTGCAGTTTAATGAACACAGCAAAACATTCTGAACGCTCACCTTCGAGCTTCAGTGCCGCAATATAGCCCTACTTCAATTTAAGACTGAAAGAATAACCGAGAGCCCGTTACGCGCATCGTAATTTTCATCAACTTCGGCGCCATTTCCTGGAACTTGAAGAATATTTTCCAGTTCCGGGGACTCTAAACTAACTCCTGATTGCCTTGGTTTGCAGTCAAATGGACACAGCAAAACTTTTTGAACGCTCACTTTCGAGCTTGTGGGCCTAAATATAGCCACACTTCACTTTAAGACTGAAACAGTAGCCGAGACCGCGTTACGCGCATCGTGATTTTGGGCTACTTAGGCTCGATTTCCCGGAACTTGGGAGATAATTCCCAGTCCCGCGCACTCTAAACTAATTCCTGATGGCCTTGGTTTTCAGTGAAATGGACACAGCCAAACTTTTTGAACGTTCACTTTCGAGCTTCTGGGCCGAAATATAGCCCCACTTCACTTTAAGACTGAAAGAGTAGCCGGGACTGCCTTACACGCATGGTAATTTTGTCGAACTTCGGCTTGATTTCCTGGGACTTGGGGGATATTTTCCAGTCCGGGAAGCTCTAAACTAACTCCTGAATACCTTGGTTTTTAGTGAAATGGACACAGGTAAAAGGAGCGCACTCTCGGTTTCCAGGTTGTAGACCGAAATATAGCCCCACTTTATTTTAAGACTGAAAGTGTACACGAAACCGCCTTAAGCGCATCGAAATTTTTAGCCACTATGGCTCGATATGCCAAAACTTGGGGGATATTTTCCAGTCTCGGGGACTCTACCCTAACTCTTGATGGCCTTAGTTTTCAGTAAAATGGTCACAGGTAACAGGAGCGCACGCTCGGTGTCGAGCTTCTAGGCCGAAATGTAGCCCCAGTTCATTTTAAGACTGAAAGAGTAAACGAAACTGCCGTACGCCTATCGTAATTTTAAGAAAGTATGGCTCAATTTGCCGAAACTTGGAGGATAGCTTCGAGTCTCGAGGATTCTAAACTATCTCCTGATGGACTTAGTTCTTAGTGAAACGGACACAGGTAAAAGGAGAGCACGCTCGGTGTCGAGCTTGTAGAACCGAAATATAGCCCCACTTCATTTTCGGAGTAAACGAGTAGCCGAGACCGCCTTACGCGCATCGTGATTTTGAGCATCTTTGGCTCGATTTGCCGGAATTCGGGCAATATTTTCCAGTCCCGAGGACTCTATGTTAACTCCTGATGAACTTAGTTTTCAGTGATATGTACACAGGCAAAAGGAGCGCACGCTCGGTCTTGAGCTTCTCGGCCGAAATATAGCCCCACTTTACTTTAAGACTCAAAGAGTAGCCGAGACCGCCTTACGCGCATCGTGATTTTGAGCAACTTTGGCTGAATCTGCCCGAATTTGGGAAATATTTTCCAGTCACAAGGACTCTAAACTAACTCCTGATGTCCTAAGATGTCAGTGAAATGGACACAGGTAAAATTAGCATACGCCCGGTCTCGAGCTTCTAGGTCGAAATATAGCCCCCCTTAATTTTAAGACTGAAAGAGTAGCCGATACCGCCTTACGTGCATTCGTGATTTTGAGCAACCTCGGCTCGATTTGCCGCAACTAAGGGGATATATTCCAGTTCTGAGGACTCTAAACTAATTCCTGATGGCCTTGGTTTGCAGTAAAATAGACCCAGCAAAGCGTTTTGAACGCTCAATTTCCAGCTTCTGGGCCAAAATATAGCCCCCCATTACTTTAACACTGAAAGAGTAGCCGAGACCGCCTTACGTGCATCGTGATTTTGACAAACTTCGGGTTGATTTCCCGGAACTTGGGGGATATTTTCCAGTCCCGGGGACTCTCAACTAACTCCTGCTTGTCTTGGTTTGCAGTGAAATGGACACAGCGAAAGTTTTTGAACTCTCACTTTCGAGCTTCTCGGCCAAAATAGAGCCCCATTTTACTTTAAGATTAAAAGGGTAGGCGAGTCCGTCTTGAGCGAATCGTGATTTTGACCAATTTCGCGTTTATTTCCCGAAACTTGGGGGATATATTCCAGTCAAAGGGACTCTACAGTAACTCCTGATGGCCTTGGTTTTCAGTGAAATGGACAGAGCACAACTTTGGAGCTTCTGGGCAGAAATATAGCCCCACTTTACTTTAAGACTGAAAGAGTAGATGAGACCGCCTTACGCGCATCGTAATTTTGACGAACTTCGAATGGATTTCCCGGAACTTGGGGGATATTTTGCAGTCTCTTGGACAATAAACTAAGTCCTGATGGCCTTGTTTTGAAGTAAAATGGACACAACAAAACTTTTTGAACGCTCACTTTCTAGCTCGTGGGCAGGAATAAAGCCTCACTTCACTTTAAGACTGAAACAGTAAGCGAGACCGCCTAACGCGCACCGTGATTTTCACCAACTTCGGCTAAATTTCCCTGAACTTGGGGGGATATTTTCCAGTCCGGAAGACTCTTAACTAACCCCTGATGGCCCTCGTTTGCATTGAAATGGTTACAGCAAATTTTTTTGAAGCTCACTTTTGAGCTTCTGGGCCGAAATATAGCCCCACTTCACTTTAAGACTGAAAGACTAGCCAAGACCGTCTTGCGCGCATCGTGATTTTGACCAACGTCTTCTCGATTTTCCGGAACTTAGGAAATATATTGCAGTCCCGGGGTCTCTAAACTAACTCCTGATAGCCTTGGTTTGCAGTGAAATGGAGACAGCAAATTTTTTGCAGCGCTCACTTTGGAGCTTGTGGGCCGAAATAGAGCCCCACTTCACTTTAAGACTGAAAGAGTAGCCGAGGCCGCCTTAGGCGCATCGTGATTTTGACCAACTTCGGCTTGAGTTGCCAGAACTTAAAAGATATTTTCCACTCCCGGGGACTCTAAACTAACTCATGATGGCCTTGGTTTTCAGTGAAATTGAGAGAGGAAAACTTTTTGAACGCTCACTTTCCAGCTTCTGGACCGAAATATAGCCCTACTTCACTTTCAGACTCAAAGAGTAGCCGAGACCGCCTTACGCGAATCGTTATTATAACCAACTTCGTCTCGATTTGGCGGAACTTGGAGGATATTTTCCAGTTCCGGGGATTGTAAACTACTTCCTGAGGGCCTTGCTTTGCAGTGAAATGGGCACAGCATAACTTTTTGAACGCTCACTTTCGAGCTTCTGGGCCAAAGTATACAGCCACGTCACTTTAAGACTGAAAGAGTAGCCGAGACTGCTTTACGCGCATCGTGATTTTCACAAACTTCGGCTCGATTTCCCGGAACTTGGGGGATATTTTGATGTCCCGGAGACTGTAAACTATCTCCTGATGTGGCTTGGTTCGCTGTGAAATGGACACAGCAAAACTTTTTGAACTGTTACTTTCGAGCTTCTGGGCCGAAATATAGCCCGAGTTCACTTTAAGAATGAAAGAATATCCGAGACCGCCTTACGCGCATCGTGATTTTGACCAACTTTGGCTCCATTTCCCAGGAAATGGGAAATATTTTCCGGTACCGCGGACTCTAAAGTAACTCCTGATTGCCTTGGTTTGCATTGAAATGGAGAGAGCAAAACTTTTTCAACGCTCCCTTTCGGGCTTCTGAGCCGAAATATAGCCCCGCTTGAGTTTAAGACTGAAAGAGTAGCCGAGACCGTCTTACGCGCATCGTGATTTTGACCAACTTCGGCTCGATTTCCCGAAACTTCGGGGATATATATAAGTTCCAAGAACTCTAAACTAACCCCTGATGGCCTTGGTCTGCAGTGAAATGGAGACAGCAAATTTTTTTGAACGCTTACTTTCGAAATTCTGGGCCGAAATATAGCCCCACTTCACTTTAAGACTGAAATAGTAGCCGAGACCGCCTTAGACGCATCGTGATGTTGACCAACTTCGGCTTGAGTTGCCAGAACTTAAGGGATATGTTTTAGTCCCGCGGACTCTAAACTAACTCATGATGACCTTGGTTTTCAGTTAAATTGAGAGAGCAAAACTTTTTGAACGCTCACTTTCGAGCTTCTGGGCCGAAATATACAGCCACGTCACTTCAAGACTAAAAGAGTAGTCGAGACTGCTTTACGCGCATCGTGATTTTGACAAACTTCGGCTCGATTTCCCGGGACTTGGGGGATATTTTGATGTCCTGGACACTGTAAAAAATCTGCTGATGCGGGATGGTTTGCAGTGAAATGCACAAAGCGTAACTTTTTAAAGGTTCACTTTCTAACTTCTGGGCCGAAATATAGCCCCACTTTACTTTAAGACTCAAAGAGTAGCCGAGACCATCTTACGCGCATGGTGATTTTGACAACCTTCCGTTCGATTTCCCGGAACTTCGGCGAGATATTCCAGTCCCGGGGACTCTAAACTAACTGCTGATGGCCTTGGTTTGGAGTGAAATGGACACAGCACATTTTTTTGAACGCTCGCTTTCGAGCTTCTCGGCCGAAATATAGCCCTACTTCACTTTAAGACTGAAAGAGTAGCCGAGACCGCCTTACGCGCATCGTAATTTTGACCAAATTCGGCTCGATTTGCCGGAAGTTGGCGAATATTTTCAATTCCCGGGGACGCTAAACTAACTTCCGATGGCCTTAGTTTGCAGTTAAATGGACACAGCAAAACTTTTTGAACGTTCACCTTCGAGCTTCAGTGCCGCAATATAGCCCTACTTCAATTTAAGACTGAAAGAATAACCGAGAGCCCGTTACGCGCATCGTAATTTTCATCAACTTCGGCGCCATTTCCTGGAACTTGGAGAATATTTTCCAGTTCCGGGGACTCTAAACTAACTCCTGATTGCCTTGGTTTGCAGTCAAATGGACACAGCAAAACTTTTTGAACGCTCACTTTCGAGCTTGTGGGCCTCAATATAGCCACACTTCACTTTAAGACTGAAACAGTAGCCGAGGCCGCGTTACGCGCATCGTGATTTTGAGCAACTTCTGCTCGCTTTCCTGGAACTTGGGGAATATTTTCCAGTCCCGGTGACTCTAAACTAACTCCTGATGGCCATGGTTTGCAGTCAAATTCACACAGCACAAGTTTTTGAACGAACACTTTCGAGCTTGTAGGCCGAAATATAGTCCCACATCACTTGCGACTTAAAGAGTAGCCGAGACCGGCGTGCGCGCATCGTGATTTTGACCAACTTCGGGTCGATATTCCGGAACTTGGGGGATATTTTGCAGTCCCAGGGACTCTAAACTAACTCTTGATGGCCTTGGTTTGCAGTGAAATGGAGACAGCAAAACTCTTTCAACGCTCACCTTCAAGCTTCTGGGCCGAAATATAGCCCACTTTACTTTAATACTGAAAAAGTAGCCGAGACCGCCTTACGCGCATCGTGATTTTGACAAACTTCGGGTGGATTTCCCGGAACTTGGGGGATATTTTCCAGTCCCTTGGACGCTAAACTAGGTGCCGATGGCCTTGTTTTGCAGTGAAAGGGACACAGCAAAGCTTTTTGAAGGCTCACTTTCGAGGTTGTGGGCCGAAATATAGCCATACTTCACTTTAAGACTGAAACAGTAGCCGAGACCACGTTTCGCGCATCGTGATTTTGATCAACTTCGGCTCGATTTCCCGGAACTTGCGATATATTTTCCAGTCCTGGGGACTCTAAACTAACTCGTGCTGGTCTTGGTTTGCAGTGAAAGGGAAACAGAAAAAGTTTTTGAACGCATACTTTCGAGCTTCTGGGCCGAAATATAGGCCCACTTCACTTTAAGACTGAAAGAGTAGCCGAGACCGCCTTACGTGCATCGTGATTTTGAGCAACTTCGGCTCGATTTGCCGGAACTAAGGGGATATATTCCAGTTCTGAGGACTCTAAACTACTTCCTGAGGCCCTTGGTTTGCAGTAAAATGGACCCAGAAAATCTTTTTGAACGCTCAATTTCCAGCTTCTGGGCCAAAATACAGCCCCCCATTACTTTAACACTGAAAGAGTAGCCGAGACCGCCTTACGTGCATGGTGATTTTGACAAACTTCGGGTTGATTTCCCGGAACTTGGGGGATATTTTCCAGTCCCGGGGACTCTCGACTAACTCCTGCTTGTCTTGGTTTGCAGTGAAATGGACACAGCGAAAGTTTTTGAACGCTCACTCTCGAGCTTCTGGGCCGATATAGAGCCCCATTTTACTTCAAGACTGAAAGAGTAGGCGAGACCGTCTTGAGCGAATCGTGATTTTGACCAATTTCGCGTTTATTTCCCGAAACTTGGGGGATATATTCCAGTCAAAGGGACTCTACAGTAACTCCTGATGGCCTTGGTTTTCATTGAAATGGACAGAGCACAACTTTGGAGCTTCTGGGCAGAAATATAGCCCCACTTTACTTTAAGACTGAAAGAGTAGATGAAACCGCGTTACGCGCATCGTAATTTTGACGAACTTCGAATGGATTTCCCGGAACTTGGGGGATATTTTGCAGTCCCTTGGACGCTAAACTAAGTCCTGATGGCCTTGTTTTGAAGTAAAATGGACACAACAAAACTTTTTGAACGCTCACTTTCGAGCTTGTGGGCCGAAATATAGCCACACTTCACTTTAGGACTGACACAGTAGCCGAGAGCACGTTGCGCGCATCATGAATTTGATCAACTTCGGCTCGATTTCCCGGGACTTGGGGGATATTCTCCAGTCCCGGGGACTCTAAACTCACTTCTGATGGCTTTGGTTTGCACTGAAAGTGACAGAGCAAAACTTTCAAACACTCACTTTCGAGCTTCTGGGCCGAAATATAGCCCCACTTCACTTTAAGACTGAAAGAGTAGCCGAGACCACCTTACGCACATCGTGATTTTGACCAACTTCGGCTCGATTTACCGGAACTTGGGCAATATTTTTCAGTCCCGGGGACTCTAAACTAACTTCTGAATGCCTTGGTTTGCACTGAAAGTGACAGAGCAAAACTTTTTAAACACTCACTTTCGAGCTTCTGGGCCGAAATATAGCCCCACTTCACTTTAAGACTGAAAGAGTAGCTGAGACCGTCTTACGCGCATCGTGATTTTGACCAACGTCTTCTCCATTTTCCGGAACTTGGGAAATACATTCCACTCCCGGGGACTCTAAACTAACTACTGATAGCCTTGGTTTGCAGTGAAATAGACACAGCGAAACTTTTTGAACGCTCACTCTCGAGCTTCTGGACCGAAATATAGCCCCACTTTACTTTAAGACAAAGAGTAGCCGAGACCGTCTTGCGCAAATCGTGATTTTGACCAACTTCGGGTCGGTTTCCCGGAACTTGGGGGATATATTCCATTTCCGCGGGCTCTAAACTAACTCCTGATGACCTTGGTTTTCAGTGAAATGGACAAAGGAAAGCTTTTTGAACACTCTCTTTGTAGCTTCTGGGCCGAAATAGAATCCCACTTCACTTTCAGACTGAAATAGTAGCCGAGACCGCCTCACGCGCAACGTGAGTTAGACCAAGTTCAGCTCGATTTCACGCAACTTTTGGGATATTTTCCAGTCCGGGGGACTCTAACCTAACTCCAGATGGCCTTGATTTGCTCTGAAATGCGCACAGCATAAATTTGTGAACGCCCACTTTGGAGCTTCTGGGCCGAAATATAGCCCCACTTCACTTTAAGACTGAAAGAGTAGCCGAGATCGCCTTAGGCGCATCGTGATTTTGACCATTTTCGGATCGCTTTCTCGGAGCTTGGGGGATATTTTCCACTCCCGGGGACTCTAAACTAACTCCTGATCGCCTTGCTTTGCATTGAAATGGACAGAGCAAAACTTTTTGAACGCTCACTTTCTAGCTTGTGGGCGGAAATATAGCCACACTTTACTTTAAGACTGAAACAGTAGCCGAGACCGCATTTCGCGCGTCGTGATTTTGATGAACTTCGGCTCGCTTTCCCGGAACTTGGGGAATATTTTCCAGTCCCGGGGACCCTAAACTAAGTCCTGATGGCCTTGTTTTGAAGTGAAACGGACACAGCAAAACTTTTTGAACGCTCACTTTCTAGCTTGTGGGCCAAAATATAGCCACACTTGACTTTAAGACTGAAAGAGTAGCCGAGACCACGTTACGCGCATCATGAATTTGATCAACTTCGGCTCCAATTCCCGGGACTTGGGGGATATGTTCCAGTCCCGGGGACTCTAAACTAACTCCTGATGGCGTTGGTGTGCATTGAAATGGACACAGCACAAGTTTTTGAACGCTCACTTTCGAGCTTCTGGGCCGAAATATAGCCCCACTTCACTTAAGACTGAAAGGGTAGCCGAGACCGCTTTGGGAGCATCGTGATTTTGACCAACTTCAGCTCGATTTACCGGAACTTGGGGAATATTTTCCAGTGCCAGGGACGGTAAACTAACTCGTGATGGCCTTGTTTTTCAGTCAAAGAACACAGCAAAACTTTTTGAAGGCTCACTTTCGGGCTTCTGGCCCCAAAATATAGCCCCACTTCACCTTAAGACTGAAACAGTAGCCGATACCCCATCTCGCACATCGTGATTTTGATCAACTTCGGTTCGATTCCCCGGAACTTGGGCAATATTTTTCAGTCACGGGGACTCTAAACTAACCCCTGATGGCCTTGGTTTGCAGTGAAATGGACAAGGCAAAACTTTTTGAACGCTCACTTTCGGGCTTCTGGCCCTAAATATAGCCCCACTTCACTTTAAGACAGAAAGAGTGGCCGAGACCAGTTTAGGGGCATCGTGATTTTGACCAACCTCGGCTCAATTTCCCGGACCTTCGGGCATATTTTCTTTTCCCTGGGACGCTAAACTAACTCCTGATGGCCTTGGTTTGCAGTGAAATGAACACAGCAAGACTTTTTGAACGCTCACTTTCGGGCTTCTTGCCCGAAATATAGTCCCACTTCACTCTAAGACTGAAAGAGTAGCCGACACTACCTTACGCAAGTCGTGATTTTGACCAACTTCGGCTCGATTTCCTGGAAGTTGGGGGATATTTTCCAGTCCCGGGGACTCTAAACTAGCTCCTGATGGCTTTGGTTTGCAGTCAAATAAACACAGGGAAACTTTCTGAACGCTCACTTTCAAGCTCCTGGCCAGGAATAAAGCCTCACTTCACTTTAAGACTGAAACAGTAAGCGAGACCGCCTAACGCGCACCGTGATTTTGACCAACTTCGGCTAAATTTCCCTGAACTTGGGGGGATATTTTCCAGTCCCGAAGACTCTTAAGTAGCCCCTGATGGCCTTCGTTTGCATTGAAATGGATACAGCAAAACTTTTTGAAGCTCACTTTTGAGCTTCTGGGCCAAAATATAGCCCCACTTCACTTTAAGACTGAAAGACTAGCCAAGATCGTCTTGCGCGCATCGTGATTTTGACCAACGTCTCCTCGATTTTTGGGAACTTGGGAAATATATTGCAGTCCCGGGGACTCTAAACTAACTCCTGATTGCCTTGGTTTGCAGTGAAATGGACACAGCAAATTTTTTGCAGCGCTCACTTTGGAGCTTCTGAGCCGAAATATAGCCCCGCTTCAATTTAAGACTGAAATAGTAGCCAAGACCGTCTTACGCGCATCGTGATTTTGACCAACTTCGGCTCGATTTCCCGAAACTTCTGGGATATATTCAAGTTCCAAGGACTCTAAACTGATGGCCTTGGTCTGGAGTGAAATGGACACAGCAAATTTTTTTGAACGCTTACTTTCGAAATTCTGGGCCGAAATATAGCCCCACTTCACTTTAAGACTGAAATAGTAACCGAGACCGCCATAGACGCATCGTGATTTTGACCAACTTCGGCTTGAGTTGCCAGAACTTAAGGGATATTTTTTAGTCCCGCGGACTCTAAACTAACTCATGATGGCCTTGGTTTTCAGTTAAATTGAGAGAGCAAAACTTTTTGAACGCTCACTTTCGAGCTTCTGGGCCGAAATATACAGCCACGTCACTTTAAGACTAAAAGAGTAGCCGAGACTGCCTTACGCGCATCGTGATTTTGACAAACTTCGGCTCGATTTCCCGGAACTTGGGGGATATTTTGATGTTCCGGACACGGTAAACAATCTGCTGATGTGGCTTGGTTTGCGGTGAAGTGGACACAGCAAAACTTTTTGAACTTTCACTTTCGAGCTTCTGGGCCGAAATATAGCCCCAGTTCACAATAAGAATCAAAGAGTAGCCGAGACCGCCTTACGCGCATCCTGATTTTGACAAAATTCGGCTCGATTTCCCCGAACTTGGGCGATATTGTCCAGTCCCGAGCAGTCTAAACTAACTTCTGAGGGCCTTGGTTTGCAGTGAAATGAACAAGGTAACACTTTTTGAACGCTTATTTTCGAGCTTCTGGGATGAAATATAGCCCCACTTCACTTTAAGACTGAAAGACTAGCCAAGATCGTCTTGCGCGCATCGTGATTTTGACCAACGTCTTCTCGATTTTTGGGAACTTGGGAAATATATTGCAGTCCCGGGGACTCTAAACTAACTCCTGATTGCCTTGGTTTGCAGTGAAATGGACACAGCAAATTTTTTGCAGCGCTCACTTTGGAGCTTCTGAGCCGAAATATAGCCCCGCTTCAATTTAAGACTGAAATAGTAGCCAAGACCGTCTTACGCGCATCGTGATTTTGACCAACTTCGGCTCGATTTCCCGAAACTTCTGGGATATATTCAAGTTCCAAGGACTCTAAACTGATGGCCTTGGTCTGGAGTGAAATGGACACAGCAAATTTTTTTGAACGCTTACTTTCGAAATTCTGGGCCGAAATATAGCCCCACTTCACTTTAAGACTGAAATAGTAACCGAGACCGCCATAGACGCATCGTGATTTTGACCAACTTCGGCTTGAGTTGCCAGAACTTAAGGGATATTTTTTAGTCCCGCGGACTCTAAACTAACTCATGATGGCCTTGGTTTTCAGTTAAATTGAGAGAGCAAAACTTTTTGAACGCTCACTTTCGAGCTTCTGGGCCGAAATATACAGCCACGTCACTTTAAGACTAAAAGAGTAGCCGAGACTGCCTTACGCGCATCGTGATTTTGACAAACTTCGGCTCGATTTCCCGGAACTTGGGGGATATTTTGATGTTCCGGACACGGTAAACAATCTGCTGATGTGGCTTGGTTTGCGGTGAAATGGACACAGCAAAACTTTTTGAACTTTCACTTTCGAGCTTCTGGGCCGAAATATAGCCCCAGTTCACAATAAGAATCAAAGAGTAGCCGAGACCGCCTTACGCGCATCCTGATTTTGACAAAATTCGGCTCGATTTCCCCGAACTTGGGCGATATTGTCCAGTCCCGAGCAGTCTAAACTAACTTCTGAGGGCCTTGGTTTGCAGTGAAATGAACAAGGTAACACTTTTTGAACGCTTATTTTCGAGCTTCTGGGATGAAATATAGCCCCACTTCACTTTAAGACTGAAAGAGTAGGCCAGATCGGCTTACGCGCATCGTGACTTTGAGCAACTTCCGCTCAATTTTCTAGAAGTTTGGCGATATTTTCAAGTCCCGGGGACTCTAAACTAACTCCTGATGGCCTTGGTTTGATGTGAAATGGACGCAGGAAAACTTTTTGAACGCTCAGTTTCGAGCTTCTGGGCCGAAATACAACCGTACTTCACTTTAAGACTGAAATAGTAGCCGAGACCTCCTTACGAGTATCGTGATTTTCACCCCGTTCAGCTCGATTTCCCGGAACTTGGGGGATATTTTCCAGTCCGGGGTACCTTAAACTAACTCCTGATTGCCTTGGTTTGCAGTTAAATGCACAAAGCGTAACATTTTAGAGGTTCACTTTCGAGCTTCTGGGCCGAAATATAGCCCCACTTTACTTTAAGACTCAAAGAGTAGCCGAGACCGTCTTACGCGCATCGTGATTTTGAGATACTTCCGTTCGATTTCCCGGAACTTCGGGGATATATTCCAGTCCCGGGGACTCTAAACTAACTGCTGATGGCCTTGGTTTGCAGTGAAATGGACACAGCACATTTTTTTGAACGCTCACTTTCGAGCTTCTTGGCCGAAATATAGCCCTACTTCACTTTAAGACTCAAAGAGTAGCCGTGAATTCCTTACGCGCATCGTGATTTTGGGCTACGTCGGCTCGATTTCCCGGAACTTGGGAGATAATTCCCAGTCCCGGGCACTCTAAACTAATTCCTGATGGCCTTGGTTTTCAGTGAAATGGACACAGCCAAACTTTTTGAACGTTCACTTTCGAGCTTCTGGGCCGAAATATAGCCCCACTTCACTTTAAGACTGAAAGAGTAGCCGGGACCGCTTTACGCGCATGGTAATTTTGTCGAACTTCGGCTTAATTTCCTGGGACTTGGGGGATATTTTCCAGTCCCGGAAGCTCTAAACTAACTCCTGAGTGCCTTGGTTTTTAGTCAAATGGACACAGGTAAAGGGAGCGCACGCTCGGTTTCCAGGTTGTAGACCGAAATATAGCCCCACTTTATTTTAAGACTGAAAGTGTACACGAAACCGCCTTAAGCGCATCGAAATTTTTAGCCACTATGGCTCGATATGCCTAAACTTGGGGGATATTTTCCAGTCCCGGGGACTCTACCCTAACTCTTGATGGCCTTAGTTTTCAGTAAAATGGTCACAGGTAACAGGAGCGCACACTCGGTGTCGAGCTTCTAGGCCGAAATGTAGCCCCAGTTCATTTTAAGAC
The DNA here is from genome assembly GCF_042242905.1 of Orbicella faveolata. Classification (NCBI taxonomy): domain Eukaryota; kingdom Metazoa; phylum Cnidaria; class Anthozoa; order Scleractinia; family Merulinidae; genus Orbicella; species Orbicella faveolata. Next base: position 1,613,220 of record NW_028301552.1, on the reverse strand, counting down.
TGAAAGAGTAAACGAAACTGCCGTACGCCTATCGTAATTTTAAGAAAGTATGGCTCAATTTGCCGAAACTTGAAGGATAGCTTCCAGTCTTGAGGATTCTAAACTATCTCCTGGTGGACTTAGTTCTTAGTGAAATGGACACAGGTAAAAGGAGCGCACGCTCGGTGTCGAGCTTGTAGAACCGAAATATAGCCCCACTTCATTTTCGGAGTAAACGAGTAGCCGAGACCGCCTTACGCGCATCGTGATTTTGAGCATCTTTGGCTCGATTTGCCGGAATTCGGGCAATATTTTCCAGTCCCGAGGACTCTATGTTAACTCCTGATGAACTTAGTTTTCAGTGATATGTACACAGGCCAAAGGAGTGCACGCTCGGTCTTGAGCTTCTCGGCCGAAATATAGCCCCACTTCATTTTAAGACTGAAAGAGTAGCCGAGACCGCCTTCCGCGCATCGTGATTTTGAGCATCTTTGGCTCGATCTGCCAGAATTTGGGAAATATTTTCCAGTGCCAAGGACTCTAAACTAACTCCTGATGGCCTAAGATGTCAGTGAAATGGACACAGGTAAAATTAGCGCACGCCCGGTCTCGAGCTTCTAGGTCGAAATATAGCCCCCTTAATTTTAAGACTGAAAGAGTAGCCGAGACCGCCTTACGCGCATCGTGACTTTGGGCCACTTTTGCTCGATTTCCCGGAAGTTGGCGAATAATTTAAAGTCCCGGGGACGCTAAACTAACTCCCGATGACCTTGCTTTGCAGTTTAATGAACACAGCAAAACATTCTGAACGCTCACCTTCGAGCTTCAGTGCCGCAATATAGCCCTACTTAAATTTAAGACTGAAAGAATAACCGAGAGCCCGTTACGCGCATCGTAATTTTCATCAACTTCGGCGCCATTTCCTGGAACTTGGAGAATATTTTGCAGTTCCGGGCACTCTAAACTAACTCCTGATTGCCTTGGTTTGTAGTCAAATGGACACAGCAAAACTTTTTGAACGCTCACTTTCGAGCTTGTGGGCCTAAATATAGCCACACTTCACTTTAAGACTGAAACAGTAGCCGAGACCGCGTTACGCGCATCGTGATTTTGAGCAACTTCTGCTCGCTTTCCTGGAACTTGGGGAATATTTTCCAGTCCCGGGGACTCTAAACTAACTCCTGATGGCGATGGTTTGCAGTGAAATTCACACAGCACAAGTTTTTGAACGAACACTTTCGAGCTTGTAGGCCGAAATATAGTCCCACATCACTTACGACTTAAAGAGTAGTCGAGACCGGCGTGCGCGCATCGTGATTTTGACCAACTTCGGGTCGATATTCCGGAACGTGGGCGATATTTTGCAGTCCCAGGGACTCTAAACTAACTCTTGATGGCCTTGGTTTGCAGTGAAATGGAGACAGGAAAACTTTTTGAACGCTCACCTTCAAGCTTCTTGGCCGAAATATAGCCCACTTTACTTTAATACTGAAAAAGTAGCCGAGACCGCCTTACGCGCATCGTGATTTTGACAAACTTCGGGTGGATTTCCCGGAACTTGGGGGATATTTTCCAGTCCCTTGGACGCTAAACTAGGTGCCGATGGCCTTGTTTTGCAGTGAAATTGACACAGCAAAGCTTTTTGAAGGATCACTTTCGAAGTTGTGGGCCGAAATATAGCCATACTTCACTTTAAGACTGAAACAGTAGCCGAGACCACGTTTCGCGCATCGTGATTTTGATCAACTTCGGCTCGATTTCCCGGAACTTGCGAAATATTTTCCAGTCCTGGGGACTCTAAACTAACTCGTGCTGGTCTTGGTTTGCAGTGAAACGGAAAGAGAAAAAGTTTTTGAACGCATACTTTCGAGCTTCTGGACCGAAATAGAACCCCACTTCACTTGAAGACTGAAAGAGTAGCCGATACCGCCTTACGTGCATTCGTGATTTTGAGCAACCTCGGCTCGATTTGCCGCAACTAAGGGGATATATTCCAGTTCTGAGGACTCTAAACTAATTCCTGATGGCCTTGGTTTGCAGTAAAATGGACCCAGCAATACTTTTTGAACGCTCAATTTCGAGCTTCTGGGCCAAAATATAGCCCCCTATTACTTTAACACTTAAAGAGTAGCCGAGACCGCCTTACGTGCATGGTGATTTTGACAAAATTCGGGTTGATTTCCCGGAACTTGGGGGATATTCTCCAGTCCCGGGGACTCTCAACTAACTCCTGCTTGTCTTGGTTTGCAGTGAAATGGACACAGCGAAAGTTTTTGAACGCTCACTCTCGAGCTTCTGGGCCGAAATAGAGCCCCATTTTACTTTAAGACTGAAAGAGTAGGCGAGACCGTCTTGAGCGAATCGTGATTTTGACCAATTTCGCGTTTATTTCCGGAAACTTGGGGATATATTCCAGTCAAAGGGACTCTACAGTAACTCCTGATGGCCTTGGTTTTCAGTGAAATGGACAGAGCACAACTTTGGAGCTTCTGGGCAGAGATATAGCCCCACTTTTCTTTAAAACTGAAAGAGTAGATGAGACCGCCTTACGCGCATCGTAATTTTGAGAACCTTTGAATGGATTTCCCGGAACTTGGGGGATATTTTGCAGTCCCTTGGACGCTAAACTAAGTCCTGATGGCCTTGTTTTAAACTAAAATGGACGCAACAAAACTTTTTGAACGCTCACTTTCGAGCTTGTGGGCCGAAACATAGCCACACTTCACTTTAGGACTGACACAGTCGCCGAGACCACGTTACGCGCATCATGAATTTGATCAACTTCGGCTCCAATTTTCGGGACTTGGGGGATATGTTCTAGTCCCGGGGACTCTTAACTAACTCCTGATGGCCTTGGTTTGCATTGAAATGGACACAGCACAATTTTTTGAACGCACACTTTGGAGCTTCAGGGCCGAAATATAGCCCCACTTCACTTAAGACTGAAAGAGTAGCCGAGACCGCCTTGCTCGCATCGTGAGTTTGACAAACTTCCGGTCGATATTCCGGAACTTGGGGGATATTTTCCAGTCCCAGCAACTCTAAACTAACTCCTCATGGCCTTGGTTTGCAGTGAAATGGACAGAGCAAAAGTTTTTGAACGCTCACCTTCGAGCTTCCTGGCCGAAATAAAGCCCCACTTTACTTTAAGACTTAAAGAGTAACCGAGATCACCTTACGCGCATTGTGATTTTGACAAACTTCGGGTGGATCTCCCGGAACTTGGGGAACATTTTCCAGTCCCTTGGACGCTAAACTAAGTCCTGATGGCCTTGTTTTGCAGTGAAATGGACACAGCAACACTTTTTGAACGCTCACTTTCGAGCTTGTGGGCCGAAATATAGCCACACTTTACTTTAAGAGTGAAACAGTAGCCGAGAGCGCATTCCGCGCATCGTGATTTTGATCAACTTCGGCTCGCTTTCCCGGAACTTGGGGAATATTTTCCAGTCCCGGGCACCCTAAACTAACTTTTAATAGCTTTGGTTTGCAGTGAAATGCACACAGCGAAACTTTTTGAACGCTCACTTTCGAGCTTCTGGACAAAAATATAGCCCCAATTGACTTTAAGACTAAAAGGGTAGCCGAGACCGCTTTGGGAGAATCGTGATTTTGACCAACTTCAGCTCGATTTACCGGAACTTGGGGAATATTTTCCAGTCCCAGGGACACTAAACTAACTCGTGATGGCCTTGTTTTTCAGTCAAAGAATACAGCAAAACGTTTTGAACGCTCACTTTCGGGCTTCTCGCCCGAAATATAGCCCCACTTCACTTTAAGACTGAAATAGTAGGCGATGCCGCATTTCGCGCATCACGATTTTGATCAACTTCGGTTCGATTCCCCGGAACTTGGGCAATATTTTTCAGTCCCAGGGACTCTAAACTAACCCCTGATGGCCTTGGTTTGCAGTGAAATGGACACAGCAAAACTTTTTGAACGCTCACTTTCGGGCTTCTGGCCCGAAATATAGCCCCACTTCACTTTAAGACGGAAACAGTAAGCGAGACCGCCTAACGCGCACAGTGATTTTGACCAACTTCGGCTAAATTTCCCTGAACTTGGGGGATATTTTCCCGTCCCGAAGACTCTTAAGTAACCCCTGATGGCCTTCGTTTGCATTGGAATGGATACAGCAAAACTTTTTGAAGCTCACGTTTGAGCTTCTGGGTCGAAATATAGCCCCACTTCACTTTAAGACTGAAAGACTAGCCAAGACCGTCTTGCGCGCATCGTGATTTTGACCAACGTCTTCTCGATTTTCCGGAACTTGGGAAATATATTGCAGTCCCGGGGACTCTAAACTAACTCCTGATGGCCTTGGTTTGCAGTGAAATGGACACAACAAATTTTTTGCAGCGCTCACTTTGGAGCTTCTGGGCCGAAATAGAGCCCCACTTCACTTTAAGACTGAAAGAGTAGCCGAGGCCGCCTTAGGCGCATCGTGATTTTGACCGACTTCGGCTTGAGTTGCCAGAACTTAAAAGATATTTTCCACACCCGGGGACTCTGAACTAACTCATGATGGCCTTGGTTTTCAGTGAAATTGAGAGAGGAAAACTTTTTGAACGCTCACTTTCCAGCTTCTGGACCGAAATATAGCCCTACTTCACTTTCAGACTCAAAGAGTAGCCGAGACCGCCTTACGCGAATCGTTATTTTGACCAACTTCGTCTCGATTTGGCGGAAATTGGAGGATATTTTCCAGTTCCGGGGACTGTAAACTACTTCCTGAGGGCCTTGCTTTGCAGTGAAATGGGCACAGCATAACTTTTTGAAGGCTCACTTTCGAGCTTCTGGGCCGAAATACAACCGTACTTCACTTTAAGACTGAAATAGTAAGTAGCCGAGACCTCCTTACGAATATCGTGATTTTGACCCAGTTCAGCTCGATTTCCGGGAACTTGGGGGATATTTTCCAGTCCGGGAGACTTTAAACTAACTCCTGATGGCCTTGGTTTGCAGTTAAATGCACAAAGCGTAACTTTTTAAAGGTTCACTTTCCAGCTTCTGGGCCGAAATATAGCCCCACTTTACTTAAAGACTGAAAGAGTAGCCGAGACCGTCTTACGCGCATCGTGATTTTGACATACTTCCGTTCGATTTCCCGGAACTTCGGGGATATATTCCAGTCCCGGGGACTCTAAACTAACTGCTGATGGCCTTGGTTTGCAGTGAAATGGACACAGCACATTTTTTTGAACGCTCACTTTCGAGCTTCTCGGCCGAAATATAGCCCTACTTCACTTTAAGACTGAAAGAGTAGGGGAGACCACCTTACGCGCATCGTAATTTTGACCAACTTCGGCTCCATTTCCCAGAAGTTGGCGAATATTTTCAATTCCCGGGGAAGCTAAACTAGCTTCCGATGGCCTTAGTTTGCAGTTAAATGAACACGGCAAAGCTTTTTGAACGCTCACTTTCGAGCTTATGGCTCGAAATATAGCCCCACTTAACTTTAAGACTGAAAGAGTAGCCGAGACCGCCTTACGCGCATCGTGATTTTGGGATACTTCGGCTCGACTTCCCGGAAATAGGGGGATATTTTCCAGTCCCGGAGACTTTAAACTAACTCCTGATGGCTTTGGTTTCCAGTGAAATGGACACAGGAACACTTTTTGAACGCGCACTTTAGCGCTTGCTGGCCGACATATAGCCCTACTTCTTTTTAAGACTGAAAGAGTAGGCGGGAGCGCCTTACGCGCATTGTGATTTTGAGGATCTTCGGCTCGATCTGGCGAAACTTGGGAGATATTTTCCAGTCCCAAAGTCTCTAAACTCACTCCTGATTGTCTAAGATGTGAGTGAAATAGACACAAAAATGTTTGAACCCTTACTTTCGAGCTTCTGGAGTTAAATCTAAGCCCACTTTACCTTAAGACTGAAAGAGTAGCCGAGACCCCCTTAAGCGCATGGTGATTTTGACTATCTTCGGGAGGATTTGCCGTAACTTGGGAAATATTTCCAGTTCCTTTGACGCTAAACTAGGTCGTGATGGCCTTGTTTTGCAGTGAAATGGAGACAGCAAAACTTTTTAAACACTCAGTTTGGAGCTTCTGGGCCGAAATATTGCCCCAATTCACTTTAAGACTGAAAGAGTAGCCGAGACCGCCGTACGCGCGTCGTGATTTTGACCAACTTCGGTTAAATTTCCCGGAACTTGGGGGATATTTTCCAGTCCCGGGGACTCTAAACTGGCCCCCAACGTCCTTGGTCTGCAGTAAAATGGACACAGCAAAACTTTTTGAACGCTCACTTTTGAGCTTCTGGGCCGAAATATAGCTCCACTTCACTTTAAGAGTGAAAGAGTAGCCGAGACCGCCTTACGCCCATCGTAATCTTGACCAACTTCGGCTCGATTTCCCGGAACTTGGGGGATATTTTCCAGTCCCGCGGACTCTAAAGTAACTCCCGATGGCCTTGCTCTGGAGTGAAATGGACACAGCACAACTTTTTGAACGCTCACTTTCGAGCTTCTGGGGGGAAATATTGCCCCAGTTCACTTTAAGAATGAAAGAGTAACCGGGACCGCCCTACGCGCATCGTGATTTTGACCAACTTTGGCTCGATTGCCCGGGAAATGGGGGATATATTCCGGTACCGGGGACTCTAAACTAACTCCTGATTTCCTCGGTTTGCAGTGAAATGGACACAGCACAACTTTTTGAACGCTCACTTTTGAGCTTCTGGGTCGAAGCATAGCCCTACTTCACTTTAAGACTGAAAGACTAGCCGAGACCGCCTTAGGCGCATCGTGATTTTGGGCTACTTCGGCTCGATTTCCCGGAACTTGGGAGATAATTCCCAGTCCCGGGCACTCTAAAATAATTCCAGATGGCCTTGGTTTTCAGTGAAATGGACACAGCCAAACTTTTTGAACGTTCACTTTCGAGCTTCTGGGCCGAAATATAGCACCACTTCACTTTAAGACTGAAAGAGTAGCCGGGACCGCCTTACGCGCATGGTAATTTTGTCGAACTTCGGCTTGATTTCCTGGGACTTGGGGGATATTTTCCAGTCCGGGAAGCTCTAAACTAACTCCTGAATGCCTTGGTTTTTAGTGAAATGGACACAGGTAAAAGGAGCGCACGCTCGGTTTCCAGGTTGTAGGCCGAAATATAGCCCCACTTTATTTTAAGACTGAAAGTGTACACGAAACCGCCTTAAGCGCATCGAAATTTTTAGCCACTATGGCTCGATATGCCAAAACTTTGGGGAATTTTCCAGTCCCGGGGACTCTACCCTAACTCTTGATGGCCTTAGTTTTCAGTCAAATGGTCACAGGTAACAGGAGCGCACACTCGGTGTCGAGCTTCTAGGCCGAAATGTAGGCCCAGTTCATTTTAAAACTGAAAGAGTAAACGAAACTGCCGTACGCCTATCGTAATTTTAAGAAAGTATGGCTCAATTTGCCGCAACTTGGAGGATAGCTTCCAGTCTCGAGGATTCTAAACTATCTCCTGATGGACTTAGTTCTTAGTGAAATTGACCCAGGTAAAAGGAACGCACGCTCGGTGTCGAGCTTGTAGAACCGAAATATAGCCCCACTTCATTTTCGGAGTAAACGAGTAGCCGAGACCGCCTTACGCGCATCGTGATTTTGAGAATCTTTGGCTCGATTTGCCGGAATTCGCGCAATATTTTCTAGTCCCGAGGACTCTATGTTAACTCCTGATGAACTTAGTTTTCAGTGATATGTACACAGGCAAAAGGAGCGCACGCTCGGTGTTGAGCTTCTCGGCCGAAATATAGCCCCACTTCATTTTAAGACTGAAAGAGCAGCCGAGACCGCCTTCCGAGCATCGTGATTTTGAGCAGTTTTGGCTCGATCTGCCAGATTTAGGGAAATATTTTCCAGTGCCAAGGACTCTAAACTAACTCCTGATGGCCTAAGATGTCAGTGAAATGGACACAGGTAAAATTAGTGCACGCCCGGTCTCGAGCTTCTAGGTCGAAATATAGCACCCCTTAATTTTAAGACTGAAAGAGTAGCCGAAACCGCCTTACGCGCATCGTGATTTTGGGCCACTTTTGCTCGATTTCCCGGAAGTTGGCGAATAATTTAAAGTCCCGGGGATGCTAAACTAACTCCCGATGACCTTGCTTTGCAGTTTAATGAACACAGCAAAACATTCTGAACGCTCACCTTCGAGCTTCAGTGAGGCAATATAGCCCTAGTTAAATTTAAGACTGAAAGAATAACCGAGAGCCCGTTACGCGCATCGTAATTTTCATCAACTTCGGCACCATTTCCTGGAACTTGGAGAATATTTTCCAGTTCCGGGGACTCTAAACTAACTCCTGATTGCCTTGGTTTGCAGTCAAATGGACACAGCAAAACTTTTTGAACGCTCACTTTCGAGCTTGTGGGCCTCAATATAGCCACACTTCACTTTAAGACTGAAACAGTAGCCGAGACCGCGTTACGCGCATCGTGATTTTGAGCAACTTCTGCTCGCTTTCCTGGAACTTGGGGAATATTTTCCAGTCCCGGGGACTCTAAACTAACTCCTGATGGCGATGGTTTGCAGTGAAATTCACACAGCACAAGTTTTTGAACGAACACTTTCGAGCTTCTAGGCCGAAATATAGTCCCACATCACTTACGACTTAAGAGTGAATGCCTATAAAAATGGACCTAAATCGCCTATCAATGGCAGAGGTCGAAAAATTGATTTCGCTTGTATTTTGTCCATAGATAGGTCCTAGTAAGAATAGAAACGGACCATAGTTAGTTTCTGCTAATACAGCTTTCGTTGGTAGAAATACGCCAAAAACGATTTCGACCCGACTGGGCTCAAAATCTACTTCCGGTTTTGCTGAATTTTCCGAATATTTGATTGCCTCGCGCTCCGCAGAACAACTACTTGAGAATCTTTCAATGGATTTTATATTCAGTTCAGGTCTTGGTAGTATGACTGAGCGAAAAATAAAATAAATCAAAGTTAGTTTTGAGCCCGAAAAGAGGTAAAACTGAAACGCAAAATTTTACAGTATGTCGCAAGAGAATTATTGCTTAAAAACATCGCCATATTTTTCTATGGGCTATAACTTTAAATACCATAAAAACACTTTCTACGGGTTAAATATACACCCACCTGTTAGGATATCAAAAAATATCTCTGGGCAAATGGTTTCAAGTCGCCCGCCTTGGCCTGTGTTTCTCATAGATTTTGCCCAAAATCCGCCGTTGGAATGTAAGCAATTGCGTGACGCGGATAGCCACTCTCGAGTAAAATATTCGTTTCCAGCAATCCGATGAAAGCAATTTTTGAAACGTTGTGTGGATAAAATAATGGAAAATGTTTTTTTTTTGTTTTTTGTTTTTGTTTTCTTTGTTTAACTTAGTATAAATATATATGTTTTTTCCTTTGCATTGCGACACCCACGACATCCATGATAAAGAACGTTACTACAGTACTCCGGGAAATGATTTTAACACTTGTTTATTTTATTGATTTCACTGATAACTTAAAACACAGTAGCAGTTTCAGAGATACACTTAACCAATCCTCTATGATTTATGGCAACTGAATCATTGACTGGCAAATAAAGTCAAGTGGAAATACCATAATTTCTATAGACTACTAACTGCGTGACGGCATGTCAGCTCTCATAGCTGTGTAGAAAATTTATACCTACACAATATGCTCAAACTCAGCTAGAAAACCCGGAATTTCTTGAATTGAATTAGCCGAGGAAGAAATTGCGTTTAAGTTGCAATCATACTGGGAAAAAAATCCATCTTTTCTACTTTGGTTGTTTGATCAATTAACTGAAATTTGCAGATCAAAATACTGGTAGACAAATAAACATTACAGTGGTCGATCTAGGACTAGGTTTACAATAACGGAGTTCCCGAATTCATCAATTTTAGAGTATTCGGATTAGTAGGGGTTTACAGTGAAAGGATATTCGGATTCTTAATCGTTTATACACGACGATAACTCCGGGAACATTCATGATGGAATGGTTAACAAGCAGTTTGTTGCCTCGACAACGAGAAACAAAATGCCTCCGAAAATAAGGCTAGGGGTAGGTTGAGACAGTCTGAAGTTTTCTTTCAACTCGCTGACCACGGTACTGTTGTCCATCATGCCAGGTTCCTCCAGGTATTTATTTAGGGTTTAGGGTCGAAAACCGTCGAGGTTTTCGATCGTGCCATCGTCGTCATCTGCGCAGTAAAGTATAAATTGGGCACGGTTTCTGAGGAGTATGGCATTACCCATTATAAAAGTGATTACCTACACCTGAAACAGCACGAGGTAATCACCCAGCGACCGCCATCAAATGGCCATCAATGCGCCTACGACTCGACTACGACTGGATCATGTAATCCGCCATTTTCGTTCCACCGCAAACTCAAAAGATCACAGGCGGAAAAATATCTGGATTCGAGAGAAAATCGTTCACACGACAAAACTCTCCGGATTCAAAAGTTTTCGGATTCAAAGTTCCCACTTTAAATTCCGGATTCAAAATCTCCGGAGACACGACCAAACCGGGGGGGTTTTATTTCGGTTTCGTCCACTTTTGTGTAAATGGCAAAATCAATCCGGCACTAAAACATTCTGGATTCATCACGAATCCGGAACAATTTCCTCTAGTGTAAACCTGCAATCCTGGCCATAAGTTGTTGGGACACCTCCCATTTTTGCAAGCTGAAACCCACGATTTCAACTACGTCCTTAACGTTTTAGAACAAAAGATGAATGGAAGCAAGTACAATTGACCCCCCCCTCTCCCCTAGCAATGTTACATGAAAATGAAGCTATTCTGAAGACTAGATTGGATGTGGGAAAAAAGGAAAAAGGGACAATAGAAAGTGGTTAGACAGTTGTGTTGGAACCAAACGCGATTGCTGAAAAATCGCTATTATTGGAATAAGACGTGAATATCTATCTTATCGTCTCTTTAGTTCGAGAATACTGTTCTAGGAGGCGAACAACTCTTGAAACGAGGCTATTCTGAGGCTATTGTCAAGGATTTTTTTTCTTCAAGATTTTTATCAACATTGACAGGGGGAGGGGGTAGGCGGGCTTGCGCGGTTTTGGTCTTAAGAGAGGCTGCCTGTGAAGTCATCTGCCGTAACTGTCCCAACACTTTTGACCAGGATTGTAGTCTTAAATGAACAGCGAACATTCATCTTGTTTTGTTCGCGGAAGTCGGTCACAGAGGAGCGAATTTCAATGAAATATATATATAATTTGATTAAGCAATTAGCCAAAAATAGGTTGGCCGCCAAAACAGTTTAGGGTTTAGCCTAACTTTAACCTTAAGTTTTAAGACTGAAGAAAAAAAGGAAAAAGCACTGAGCATTTCAGTTGTTTGAAACAGAAACATGCGCGCACAATGAACTATGTATAGTACGTGGGTAACCAGGAAAGCAATCCGTCCAGCACAGTAATTGTTCAAATTAACAGCTTACCGAGACACTCGCACTGTCGATGCCTCTTATTTATGACTTTTAGGATTTGTTTACTTTACTTTTTCCGACTTTTTAGCAGGAGAAAAAGCACTAAATGTGCTGGCACAAATAAAAAGGTTTCACCGAAAATCGATCCGTCGAAATCAACAAATGCAAATTTAATCACTGTAGCGTTCCTTCAGATCACGTAAGGCTACAAACCAACAATATCAACTTTTCATTACGCTTAACAAATGAACTTAGAACGATTTTCTTTCTAGAACTCGTTCTTGTAATTAAAATGATCAGAGAAAGAACGACAGCCTAAAACGACATAGCAGTAACACCCGAACTCCGAGTAAATTGCTTTTAATTGGCGTTTTTAATTAACGAAATTTCCAAAGCGATGACTTTCAAAATATAAAAGTTAAAAGTGGTCCATTATGTTTTCCTTTTTTCACCCAAATGTTCTAAGATAGCCATCTGCGCTTTGTTGGAAACGAATTATGTATTCAGGGTGACCGCCAGAGTCACGCAATTGTTTACATTCTCACGGCGGTTCAGGGAAAAATTCATGAGAAGCACAGGCCAAGGCGGGCGACTTAAAACCATTTGCCCAGAGATATTTTTTGATTTTCAAACAGGTGGGTGTACAGTTAACCCGTATAAAGTGTTTTTATGGCATTTAAAGTTATAGCCCATAGAAAGATATGGCGATATTTTCGTGCTATAATTCGTTTGAAACACATCGTAATATTTTCCGTTCGTGTTCGATCTCGTTTCAGGCTGAAACGAAGCCTCGATTTATTTTATTTTTCGCTCAGTCATACCATGAAGACCTCAGCTGAATGTAAAGACCATTGAAAGATTCTCAAGTAGCTGTTCTGCGGAGCGCGAAGCAAACAAATATTCGGAAAATTCAGCAAAACCGGAAGTAGATTTTGAGGCTAATCGGAAAAAAATCGTTTTTCGCAAATTTCTCCCCAAAAAAGCTCCATTAGCAGAAACTAACTATGGTCCGTTTGTTTACTAGCTAGGGCCAATCTATCGGCAAAAAATGAGCAAAATCGATTTTTCGACTTGTGCCGTTGTTTGGTCCATAATTATGGGCACTGGCTCTTAAAGAGTAGCCGAGACCGGCGTGCGCGCATCGTGATTTTGACCAACTTCGGGTCGATATTCCGGAACTTGGGGGATATTTTCCAGTCCCAGGGACTCTAAACTAACTCTTGATGGCCTTGGTTTGCAGTGAAATGGAGACAGCAAAACTTTTTCAACGCTCGCCTTTAAGCTTCTGCGCCGAAATATAGCCCACTTTACTTTAATACTAAAAAAGTAGCCGAGACCGCCTTACGCGCATCGTGATTTTGACAAACTTCGGGTGGATTTCCCGGAACTTGGGGGATATTTTCCAGTCTCTTGGACGCTAAAGTAGGTGCCGATGGCTTTGTTTTGCAGTGAAATGGACACAGCAAAGCGTTTTGAAGGCTCACTTTTGAGGTTGTGGGCCGAAATATAGCCACACTTCACTTTAAGACTGAAACAGTAGCCGAGACCACGTTTCGCGCATCGTGATTTTGATCAACTTCGGCTCGATTTCCCGGAACTTGCGAAATATTTTCCAGTCCTGGGGACTCTAAACTAACTCGTGCTGGTCTTGGTTTGCAGTGAAACGGAAAGAGAAAAAGTTTTTGAACCCATACTTTCGAGCTTCTGGACCGAAATAGAACCCCACTTCACGTGAAGACTGAAAGAGTAGCCGAGACCGCCTTACGTGCATCGTGATTTTGAGCAACCTCGGCTCGATTTGCCGCAACTAAGGGGATATATTCCAGTTCTGAGGACTCTAAACTAATTCCTGATAGCCTTGGTTTGCAGTAAAATGGAGCCAGCAAAACTTTTTGAACGCTCAATTTCGAGCTTCTGGGCCAAAATATAACCCCCCATTACTTTAACAATGAAAGAGTAACCGAGACCGCCTTACGTGCATCGTGATTTTGACAAACTTCGGGTTGATTTCCCGGAACTTGGGGGATATTTTCCAGTCCCGGGGACTCTCAACTAACTCCTACTTGTCTTGGTTTGCAGTGAAATGGACACAGCGAAAGTTTTTGAACGCTCACTCTCGAGCTTCTGGGCCGAAATAGAGCCCCATTTTACTTTAAGACTGAAAGAGTAGGCGAGACCGTCTAGAGCGAATCGTGATTTTGACCAATTTCGCGTTTATTTCCCGAAACTTGGGGGATATATTCCAGTCAAAGGAACTCTACCGTAACTCCTGATGGCCTTGGTTTTCAGTGAAATGGACACAGCACAACTTTGGAGCTTCTGGGCGGAAATATAGCCCCACTTTTCTTTAAGACTAAAACAGTAGATGAGACCGCCTTACGCGCATCGTAATTTTGACGAACTTCGAATGGATTTCCCGGAACTTGGGGGATATTTTGCAGTCCCTTGGACGCTTGCAGTCCCTTGTTTTGAAGTAAAATGGACACAACAAAACTTTTTGAACGCTCACTTTCTAGCTTGTGGGTCGAAAAATAGCCACACTTCACTTTAGGACTGCCACAGTAGCCGAGACCACGTTACGCGCATCATGAATTTGATCATCTTCGGCTCGATTTCCCGGGACTTGGGGGATACCCTCCAGTCCCGGGGACTCTAAGCTAACTTCTGATGGCCTTGGTTTGCACTGAAAGTGACAGAGCAAAACATTTTAAACACTCACTTTCGAGCTTCTGGGCAGAAATATAGCCCCACTTCACTTTAAGACTGAAAGAGTAGCCCAGACCACCTTACGCATATCGTGATTTTGACCAACTTCGGCTCGATTTACCGGAACTTAGGGGATATTTTCCAGTCCCGAGGACTCTTAAGTAACCCCTGATGGCCTTGGTTTGCATTGAAATGGATACAGCAAAACTTTTTGAACGCTCACTTTTGAGCTTCTGGGCCGAAATATAGCCCCACTTTACTTTAAGACTGAAAGAGTAGCCGAGACCATCTTGCGCAAATCGTGATTTTGACCAACTTCGGTTCGGTTTCCCGGAACTTGGGGGATATATTCCATTTCCGTGGGCCCTAAACTAACTCCTGATGGCCTTGGTTTTCAGTGAAATGAACAAAGGAAAGCTTTTTGAACACTCTCTTTGTAGCTTCTGGGCCGAAATAGAATCCCACTTCACTTTCAGACTGAAATAGTAGCCGAGACCGCCTCACGCGCATCGTGAGTTAGACCAAGTTCAGCTCGATTTCACGCAACTTTTGGGATATTTTCCAGTCCGGGGGGACTCTAAACTAACTCTGGATGGCCTTGGTTTGCACTGAAATGCGCACAGTATAAATTTTTGAACGCCCACTTTGGAGCTTCTGGCCTGAAATATAGCCCCACTTCACTTTAAGACTGAAAGAGTAGCCGAGATCGCCTTACGCGCCTCGTGATTTTGACCATTTTCGGATCAATTTCTCGGAACTTGGGGGATATTTTCCAGTCCCAGTGACTGTAAACTAACTCCTGATTGCCTTGCTTTGCATTGAAATGGACAGAGCAAAACGTTCTGAACGCTCACTTTCGAGCTTGTGGGCCGAAATATAGCCACATTTTACTTTAAGACTAAAACAGTAGAACAGACCGCATTTCGCGCATCGTGATTTTGATCAACTTCGGCTCGCTTTCCCGGAACTTGGGGAATATTTTCCAGTCCCGGGGACCCTAAACTAAATCCTGATGGCCTTGTTTTGAAGTGAAATGGACACAGCAAAACTTTTTGAACGCTCACTTTCTAGCTTGTGGGCCGAAATATAGGAACACTTGACTTTAAGACTGAAAGAGTAGCCGAGACCACGTTACGCGGATCATCAATTTGTTCAACTTCGGCTCCAATTCCCGGGACTTGGGAGATATGTTCCAGTCCCGGGGACTCTAAACTAACTCCTGATGGCCTTGGTTTGCATTGAAATGGACAGAGCACAATTTTTTGAACGCACACTTTCGAGATTCTTGGCCGAAATATAGCCCCACTTCACTTAAGACTGAAAGAGTAGTAGAGACCGCCTTGCTCGCATCGTGAGTTTGACAAACTTCCGGTCGATATTCCGGAACTTGGGGGATATTTTCCAGTCCCAGGAGCTCTAAATTAACTTCTCATGGCCTTGGTTTGCAGTGAAATGGACAGAGCAAAACTTTTTGAACGCTCACCTTCGAGCTTCCTGGGCGAAATAAAGCCCCACTTTACTTTAAGACTTAAAGAGTAACCGAGACCACCTTACGCGCATTGTGATTTTGACAAACTTCGGGTGGATCTCTCGGAACTTGGGGGATATTTTCCAGTCCCTTGGACGCTAAACTAAGTCCTGATGGCCTTGTTTTGCAGTGAAATGGACACAGCAAAACTTTTTAAACGCTCACTTTGGAGCTTGTGGGCCGAAATATAGCCCCACTTGACTTTAAGACTGAAAGGGTAGCCAAGACCGCATTTCGCGCATCGTGATTTTGATCAACTTCGACTCGCTTTCCCGGAACTTGGGGAATATTTTCCAGTCCAGGGGACACTAAACTAACTTTTGTTAGCTTTGGTTTGCAGTGAAATGCACACAGCAAAACTTTTTGAACGCTCACTTTCCAGCTTGTGGGCTGAAATATACCCACACTTGACTTTAAGACTGAAAGGGTAGCCAAGATTGCTTTGGGAGCATCGTGATTTTGACCAACTTCAGCTCGATTTACCGGAACTTGGGGAATATTTTCCAGTCCCAGGGACGCTAAACTAACTCGTGATGGCCTTGTTTTTCAGTCAAAGAACACGGCAGAACTTTTTGAAGGCTCACTTTCGGGCTTCTGGGCCGAAATATAGCCCTACTTCACTTTAAGACTGAAACAGTAGCCGATACCGCATTTCGCGCATCGTGATTTTGCTCAACTTCGGTTCGATTCCCCGGAACTTGGGCAATATTTTTCAGTCCCGGGGACTCTAAACTAACCCCTGATGGCCTTGGTTTGCAGTGAAATGGACACAGCAAAACTTTGTGAACGCTCACTTTCGGACTTCTGGCCCGAAATATAGCCCCACTTCACTTTAAGACAGAAAGAGTAGCCGAGACCACTTTAGGGGCATCGTGATTTTCACCAACCTCGGCTCAATTTCCCGGACCTTGGGGCATATTTTCTTGTCCCGGGGACGCTAAACTAACTCCTGATGGGCTTGGTTTGCAGTGAAATGAACACAGCAAAACTTTTTGAACGCTCACTTTCGGGCTTCTCGCCCGGAATATAGCCCCACTTCATTCTAAGACTGAAAGAGTAGCCGACACTACCTTACGCAAATCGTGATTTTGACCAACTTCGGCTCGATTTCCCGGAAGTTGGGGGATATTTTCCAGTCCCGGGGACGCTAAACTAGCTCCTGATGGCTTTGGTTTGCAGTCAAATAAACACAGGGAAACTTTTTGAACGCTCACTTTCAAGCTCCTGGCCAGGAATAAAGCCTCACTTCACTTTAAGACTGAAACAATAAGCGAGACCGCCTAACGCGCACCGTGATTTTGACCAACTTCGGCTAAATTTCCCTGAACTTGGGGGGATATTTTCCAGTCCCGAAGACTCTTCAGTAACCCCTGATGGCCTTCGTTTGCATTGAAATGGATACAGCAAAACTTTTTGAAGCTCACTTTTGAGCTTCTGGGCCGAAATATAGCCCCACTTCACTTTAAGACTGAAAGACTAGCCAAGACCGTCTTGCGCGCATCGTGATTTTGACCAACGTCTTCTCGATTTTCCGGAACTTGGGAAATATATTGCAGTCCCGGGGACTCTAAACTAACTCCTGATAGCCTTGGTTTGCAGTGAAATGGAGACAGCAAATTTTTTGCAGCGCTCACTTTGGAGCTTCTGGGCCGAAATAGAGCCCCACTTCACTTTAAGACTGAAAGAGTAGCCGAGGCCGCCTTAGGCGCATCGTGATTTTGACCAACTTCGGCTTGAGTTGCCAGAACTTAAAAGATATTTTCCACTCCCGGGGACTCTGAACTAACTCATGATGGCCTTGGTTTTCAGTGAAATTGAGAGAGGAAAAGTTTTTGAACGCTCACTTTCGAGCTTCTGGACCGAAATATAGCCCTACTTGACTTTCAGACTCAAAGAGTAGCCGAGACCGCCTTACGCGAATCGTTATTTTGACCAACTTCGTCTCGATTTGGCGGAACTTGGAGGATATTTTCCAGTTCCGGGGACTGTAAACTACTTCCTGAGGGCCTTGCTTTGCAGTGAAATGGGCACAGCATAACTTTTTGAACGCTCACTTTCGAGCTTCTGGGCCAAAATATACAGCCACGTCACTTTAAGACTAAAAGGGTAGCCGAGACTGCTTTACGCGCATCGTGATTTTCACAAACTTTGGCTCGATTTCCCGGAACTTGGAGGATATTTTGATGTCCCGGAGACTGTAAAACTATCTCCTGATGTGGCTTGGTTCGCGGTGAAATGGACACAGCAAAACTTTTTGAACTTTCACTTTCGAGCTTCTGGGCCGAAATATAGCTCGAGTTCACTTTAAGAATGAAAGAATAGCCGAGACCGCCTTACGCGCATCGTGATTTTGACCCACTTTGGCTCGATTTCCCAGGAAATGGGGAATATTTTCCGGTACCGGGGACTCTAAAGTAACTCCTGATTGCCTTGGTTTGCATTGAAATGGAGAGAGCAAAACTTTTTCAACGCTCCCCTTCGGGCTTCTGAGCCGAAATATAGCCCCACTTCAGTTTAAGACTGAAAGAGTAGCCGAGACGGTCTTACGAGCATCGTGATTTTGACCAACTTCGGCTCGATTTCCCGAAACTTCGGGGATATATTCAAGTTGCAAGGACTCTAAACTAACCCCTGATGGCCTTGGTCTGCAGTGAAATGGACACAACAATTTTTTTTGAACGCTTACTTTGGAAATTCTGCGCCGAAATATAGCCCCACTTCACTTTAAGACTGAAATAGTAGCCGAGACCGCCTTAGACGCATCGTGATTTTAATCCCGCGGACTCTAAACTAACTCATGATGGCCTAGGTTTTAAGTTAAATTGAGAGAGCAAAACTTTTTGAACGCTAACTTTCGAGCTTCTGGGCCGAAATATACAGCCACGTCACTTTAAGACTAAAAGAGTAGCCGAGACTGCTTTAGGCGCCTCGTGATTTTGACAAACTTCGGCTCGATTTCCCGGGACTTGGGGGATATTTTGATGTCCCGCACACTGTAAACAATCTGCTGATGTGGCTTGGTTTGCGGTGAAATGGACAAAGCAAAACCTTTCGAACTTTCACTTTCGAGCTTCTGGGCCGAAATACAACCGTACTTTACTTTAACACTGAAATAGTAGCCGAGACCTCCTTACGAGCATGGTGATTTTCAACCAGTTCAGCTCGATTTTCCGGAACTTGGGGGATATTTTCCAGTCCGGGTGACTTAACACTAACTCCTGATGGCCTTGGTTTGCAGTTAAATGCACAAAGCGTAACTTTTTAAAGGTTCCCTTTCGAGCTTCTGGGCCGAAATATAGCCCCACTTTACTTAAAGACTCAAAGAGTAGCCGAGACCGTCTTACGCGCATCGTGATTTTGACCAACTTCCGTTCGATTTCCCGGAACTTCGGGGATATATTCCAGTCCCGGGGACTCTAAACTAACTGCTGATGGCCTTGGTTTGCAGTGAAATGGACACAGCACATTTGTTTTGAACGCTCACTTTCGAGCTTCTCGGCCGAAATATAGCCCTACTTCACTTTAAGACTGAAAGAGTAGCCGAGACCGCCTTACGCGCATCGTAATTTTGACCAACTTCGGCTCGATTTGCCGGAAGTAGGCGAATATTTTCAATTACCGGGGAGGCTAAACTAACTTCCGATGGCCTTAGTTTGCAGTTAAATGGACACGGCAAAACTTTTTGAACGCTCACTTTCGAGCTTATGGCTCGAAATATAGGCCCACTTAACTTTAAGACTGAAAGAGTAGCCGAGACCGCCTTACGCGCATCGTGGTTTTGGGATACTTCGGCTCGATTTCCCGGAAATAGGGGGATATTTTCCAGTCCCGGGGACTCTAAACTAACTCCTGATGGCCTTGGTTTCCAGTGAAATGGACACAGGCACACTTTTTGAACGCGCACTTTCGAGCTTGCTGGCCGACATATAGCCCTACTTCTTTTTAAGACTGAAAGAGTAGGCGGGAGCGCCTTACGCGCATTGTGATTTTGAGGATCTTCGGCTCGATCTGGCGAAACTTGGGAGATATTTTCCAGTCCCAAAGTCTCTAAACTCACTCCTGATTGTCTAAGATGTAAGTGAAATAGACACAAAAATTTTTGAACCCTTACTTTCGAGCTTCTGGAGCTAAATCTAAGCCCACTTTACCTTAAGACTGAAAGAGTAGCCGAGACCCCCTTAAGCGCATGGTGATTTTGACTTACTTCGGGTGGATTTGCCGTAACTTGGGGGATATTTCCAGTTCCTTTGACGCTAAACTAAGTCGTGATGGCCTTGTTTTGCAGTGAAATGGACACAGTAAAACTTTTTAAACACTCAGTTTCGAGCTTCTGGGCCGAAATATTGCCCCAATTCACTTTAAGACTGAAAGAGTAGCCGAGACCGCCGTACGCGCGTCGTGATTTTGACCAGCTTCGGTTAAATTTCCCGGAACTTGGGGGATATTTTCCAGTCCCGGGGACTCTAAACTGACCCCCGACGTCCTTGGACTGCAGTAAAATGGACACAGCAAAACTTTTTGAACGCTCACTTTTGAGCTTCTGGGCCGAAATATAGCTCCACTTCACTTTAAGAGTGAAAGAGTAGCCGAGACTGCCTTAGGCCCATCGTAATTTTGAACAACTTCGGCTCGATTTCCCGGAACTTGGGGGATATTTTCCAGTCCCGCGGACTCTAAAGTAACTCCTGATGGCCTTGCTCTGGAGTGAAATGGACACAGCACAACTTTTTGAACGCTCACTTTCGAGCTTCTGGGCCGAAATATTGCCCCAGTTCACTTTAAGAATGAAAAAGTAACCGGTACCGCCTTACGCGCATCGTGATTTTGACCAACTTTGGCTCGATTTCCCGGGAAATGGGAGATATTTTCCGGTACCGGGGACTCTAAACTAACTCCTGATTTCCTCGGTTTGCAGTGAAATGGACACAGCACAACTTTTTGAACGCTCACTTTTGAGCTTCTGGGCCGAAGCATAGCCCTACTTCACTTTAAGACTGAAAGGCTAGCCGAGACCGCCTTAGGCGCATCGTGATTTTGGGCTACTTCGGCTCGATTTCCTGAAACTTGGGAGATAATTCCCAGTCCCGGGCACTCTAAACTAATTCCTGATGGCCTTGGTTTTCAGTGAAATGGACACAGCCAAACTTTTTGAACGTTCACTTTCGAGCTTCTGGGCCGAAATATAGCACCACTTCACTTTAAGACTGAAAGAGTAGCCGGGACCGCCTTACGCGCATGCTAATTTTGTCGAACTTCGGCTTGATTTCCTGGGACTTGGGGAATATTTTCCAGTCCGGGAAGCTCTAAACTAACTCCTGAATGCCTTGGTTTTTAGTGAAATGGACACAGGTAAAAGGAGCGCACGCTCGGTTTCCAGGTTGTAGGCCGAAATATAGCCCCACTTTATTTTAAGACTGAAAGTGAACACGAAACCGCCTTAAGCGCATCGAAATTTTTAGCCACTATGGCTCGATATGCCAAAACTTGGGGGATATTTTCCAGTCCCGGAGACTCTACCCTAACTCTTGATGGCCTTAGTTTTCAGTAAAATGGTCACAGGTAACAGGAGCGCACGCTCGATGTCGAGCTTCTAGGCCGAAATGTAGCCCCAGTTCATTTTAAGACTGAAAGAGTAAACGAAACTGCCGTACGCCTATCGTAATTTTAAGAAAGTATGGCTCAATTTGCCGCAACTTGGAGGATAGCTTCCAGTCTCGAGGATTCTAAACTATCTCCTGATGGACTTAGTTCTTAGTGAAATGGACACAGGTAAAAGGAGCGCACGCTCGGTGTCGAGCTTGTAGAACCGAAATATAGCCCCACTTCATTTTCGGAGTAAACGAGTAGCCGAGACCGCCTTACGCGCATCGTGGTTTTGAGCATCTTTGGCTCGATTTGCCGGAATTCGGGCAATATTTTCCAGTCCCGAGGACTCTATGTTAACTCCTGATGAACTTAGTTTTCAGTGATATGTACACAGGCAAAAGGAGCGCACGCTCGGTGTTGAGCTTCTCGGCCGAAATATAGCCCCACTTCATTTAAAGACTGAAAGAGTAGCCGAGACCGCCTTCCGCGCATCGTGATTTTGAGCAACTTTGGCTCGATCTGCCAGAATTTGGGAAATATTTTCCAGTGCCAAGGACTCTAAACTAACTCCTGATGGCCTAAGATGTTAGTAAAATGGACACAGGTAAAATTAGTGCACGCCCGGTCTCTAGCTTCTAGGTCGAAATATAGCCCCCTTAATTTTAAGACTGAAAGAGTAGCCGAGACCGCCTTACGCGCATCGTGACTTTGGGCCACTTTTGCTCGATTTCCCGGAAGTTGGCGAATAATTTAAAGTCCCGGGGACGCTAAACTAACTCCCGATGACCTTGCTTTGCAGTTTAATGAACACAGCAAAACATTCTGAACGCTCACCTTCGAGCTTCAGTGAGGCAATATAGCCCTACTTAAATTTAAGACTGAAAGAATAACCGAGAGCCCGTTACGCGCATCGTAATTTTTATCAACTTCGACGCCATTTCCTGGAACTTGGAGAATATTTTCCAGTCCCAGGGACTCTAAACTAACTCTTGATGGCCTTGGTTTGCAGTGAAATGGAGACAGCAAAACTTTTTGAACGCTCACCTTCAAGCTTCTGGGCCGAAATATATCCCACTTTACTTTAATACTGAAAAAGTAGCCGAGACCGCCTTACGCGCATCGTGATTTTGACAAACTTCGGGTGGATTTCCCGGAACTTGGGGGATATTTTCCAGTCCCTTGGACGCTAAAGTAGGTGCCGATGGCCTTGTTTTGCAGTGAAATGGACACAGCAAAGCTTTTTAAAGGCTCACTTTTGAGGTTGGGGGCCGAAATATAGCCATACTTCACTTTAAGACTGAAACAGTACACGAGACCACGTTTCGCGCATCGTGATTTTGATCAACTTCGGCTCGATTTCCCGGAACTTGCGAAATATTTTCCAGTCCCGGGGACTCTAAAGTAACTCGTGCTGGTCTTGGTTTGCAGTGAAACGGAAAGAGAAAAAGTTTTTGAACGCATACTTTCGAGCTTCTTGACCGAAATAGAACCCCACTTCACTTGAAGACTGAAAGAGTAGCCGAGACCGCCTTACGTGCATTCGTGATTTTGAGCAACCTCGGCTCGATTTGCCGCAACTAAGGGGATATATTCCAGTTCTGAGGACTCTAAACTAATTCCTGATGGCCTTGGTTTGCAGTAAAATGGAGCCAGAAAAACTTTTTGAACGCTCAATTTCGAGCTTCTGGGCCAAAATATAGCCCCCCATTACTTTAACACTGAAAGAGTAGCCGAGACCGCCTTACGTGCATCGTGATTTTGACAAACTTCGCGTTGATTTCCCGGAACTTGGGGGATATTTTCCAGCCCCGGGGACTCTCAACTAACTCCTGCTTGTCTTGGTTTGCAGTGAAATGGACACAGCGAAAGCTTTTGAACCCTCACTCTCGAGCTTCTGGGCCGAAATAGAGCCCCATTTTACTTTAAGACTGAAAGAGTAGGCGAGACCGTCTTGAGCGAATCGTGATTTTGACCAATTTCGCGTTTATTTCCCGAAACTTGGGGATATATTCCAGTCAAAGGGACTCTGCAGTAACTCCAGATGGCCTTGGTTTTCAGTGAAATGAACAGAGCACAACTTTGGAGCTTCTCGGCAAAAATATAGCCACACTTTAGTTTAAGACTGAAAGAGTAGAAGAGACCGCCTTACGCGCATCATAATTTTGACGAACTTCGAATGGATTACCGGAACTTGGGGGATATTTTGCAGTCCCTTGAACGCTTGCAGTCCCTTGTTTTGAAGTAAAATGGACACAACAAAACTTTTTGAACGCTCACTTTCTAGCTTGTGGGCCGAAATATAGCCACACTTCACTTTAGGACTGACACAGTAGCCGAGACCACGTTACGAGCATCATGAATTTGATCAACTTCGGCTCGATTTCCCGGGACTTGGGGGATACTCTCCAGTCCCGGGGACTCTAAACTAACTTCTGATGGCCTTGGTTTGCACTGAAAGTGACAGAGCAAAACATTTTAAACACTCACTTTCGAGCTTCTGGGCAGAAATATAGCCCCACTTCACTTTAAGACTGAAAGAGTAGCCGAGACCGCATTTCGCGCATCGTGATTTTGATCAACTTTGGCTCGCTTTGCCGGAACTTGGGGAATATTTTCCAGTCCCGGGGACCCTAAACTAAGTCCTGATGGCCTTGTTTTGAAGTGAAATGGACACAGCAAAACTTTTTGAACGCTCACTTTCTAGCTTGTGGGCCGAAATATAGGCACACTTGACTTTAAGACTGAAAGGGTAGCCGAGATTGCTTTGGGAGCATCGTGATTTTGACCAACTTCAGCTCGATTTACCAGAACTTACGGAATATTTTCCAGTCCAAGGGACGCTAAACTAACTCGTGATGGCCTTGTTTTTCAGTCAAAGAACACAGCAAAACTTTTTGAACGCTCACTTTCGGGCTTCTCGGCCGAAATAAAGCCCCACTTCACTTTAAGACTGAAACAGTAGCCGATACCGCATTTCGCACATCGTGATTTTGATCAACTTCGGTTCGATTCCCCGGAACTTGGGCAAAATTTTTCAGTCCCGGGGACTCTAAACTAACCCCTGATGGCCTTGGTTTGCAGTGAAATGGACACAGCAAAAGTTTTTGAACGCTCACTTTCGGGCTTCTGGCCCGAAATATAGCCCCACTTCACTTTAAGATAGAAAGAGTAGCCGAGACTACTTTAGGGGCATCGTGATTTTGACCAACCTCGGCTCAATTTCCCGGACCTTGGGGCATATTTTCTTGTCCCGGGGACGCTAAACTAAGTCCTGATGGCCTTGGTTTGCAGTAAGTTGAGTTAAGTTGAGAGAGCAAAACTTTTTGCACTTTCACTTTCTAGCTTCTCGGCCGAAATATAGCCCCAGTTCACTCTAAGAATCAAAGAGTAGCCGAGACCGCCTTACGCGCATCGTGATTTTGACAAAATTGGGCTCGATTTCCCCGAACTTGGGCGATATTTTCCAGTCCCGAGCAGTCTAAACTAACTCCTGATGGCCTTGGTTTGCAGTGAAATGAACAAGGTAACACTTTTTGAACGCTTATTTTCGAGATTCTGAGATGAAATATAGCCCTATTTCACTTTAAGACTCAAAGAGTAGGCGAGACCGCCTTACGCGCATCGTGATTTTGAGCAACTTCCGCTCGATTTTCTAGAATTTTGGCGATATTTTCAAGTCCCGGGGACTCTAAACTAACTCCTGATGGCCTTGGTTTGATGTGAAATGGACGCAGGAAAACTTTTTGAACGCTCAGTTTCGAGCTTCTGGGCCGAAATACAACCGTACTTCACTTTAAGACTGAAATAGTAGCCGAGACCTCCTTACGAGCATCGTGATTTTGACCCAGTTCAGCTCGATCTCCCGGAACTTGGGGGATATTTTCTAGTCTGGGGGACTTTAAACTAACTCCTGATGGCCTTGGTTTGCAGTTAAATGCACAAAGCGTAACTTTTTAAAGGTTCACTTTCGAGCTTCTGGGCCGAAATATAGCCCCACTTTACTTTCACAGTGAAAGAGTAGCCGAGACCGTCTTACGCGCATCGTGATTTTGAACAACTTCCGTTCGATTTCCCGGAACTTCGAGGATATATTCCAGTACCAGGGACTCTCAACTAACTGCTGATGGCCTTGGTTTGCAGTGAAATGAACACAGCACATTTTTTTGACCGCTCACTTTCGAGCTTCTCGGCCGAAATATAGCCCTACTTCACTTCAAGACTGAAAGAGTAGCCGAGACCGCCTTACGCGCATCGTAATTTTGACCAACTTCGGCTCGATTTCAAAGAAGTTGGCGAATATTTTCCATTCCCGGGGAGGCTAAACTAACTTCCGATGGCCTTAGTTTGCAGTTAAATGGACACGGCAAAACTTTTTGAACGCTCACTTTTGAGCTTATGGCTCGAAATATAGCCCCACTTAACTTTAAGACTAAAAGAGTAGCCGAGACCGCCTTACGCGCATCGTGATTTTGGGATACTTCGGCTCGATTTCCCGGAAATAGGGAGATATTTTCCAGTCCCGGGGACTCTAAACTAACTCCTGATGGCCTTGGTTTCCAGTGAAATGGACACAGGCACACCTTTTGAACGCGCACTTTCGAGCTTGCTGGCCGAAATATAGCCCTACTTCTTTTTAAGACTGAAAGAGTAGGCGGGTGCGCCTTACGCGCATTGTGATTTTGAGGATCTTCGGCTCGATCTGGCGAAACTTGGGAGATATTTTCCAGTCCCAAAGTCTCTAAACTCACTCCTGATTGTCTAAGAGGTGAGTGAAATAGACACAAAAATTTTTGAACCCTTACTTTCGAGCTTCTGGAGTTAAATCTAAGCCCACTTTACCTTAAGACTGAAAGAGTAGCCGAGACCCCCTTAAGCGCATGGTGATTTTGACTTACTTCGGGAGGATTTGCCGTAACTTGGGGGATATTTCCAGTTCCTTTGACGCTAAACTAAGTCGTGATAGCCTTGTTTTGCAGTGAAATGGACACAGCAAAACTTTTTAAACACTCAGTTTGGAGCTTCTGGGCCGAAATATTGCCCCAATTCACTTTAAGACTGAAAGAGTAGCCGAGACCGCCGTACGCGCGTCGTGATTTTGACCAGCTTCGGTTAAATTTCCCGGAACTTGGGGGATATTTTCCAGTCCCGGGGACTCTAAACTGACCCCCGACGTCCTTGGTCTGCAGTAAAATGGACACAGCAAAACTTTTTGAACGCTCACTTTTGAGCTTCTTGGCCGAAATATAGATCCACTTCACTTTAAGAGTGAAAGAGTAGCCGAGACCGCCTCACGCCCATCGTAATTTTGACCAACTTCGGCTCGATTTCCCGGAACTTGGGGGATATTTTCCAGTCCCGCGGACTCTAAAGTAACTCCTGATGGCCTTACTCTGGAGTGAAATGGACACAGCACAACTTTTTAAACGCTCACTTTCGAGCTTCTGGGGGGAAATATCGCCCCAGTTCACTTTAAGAATGAAAGAGTAACCGGGACCGCCTTACGCGCATCGTGATTTTGACCAACTTTGGCTCTATTTCCCGGGAAATGGGAGATATTTTCCGGTACCGGGGACTCTAAAGTAACTCCTGATTTCCTCGGTTTGCAGTGAAATGGACACAGCACAACTTTTTGAACGCTCACTTTTGAGCTTCTGGGCCGAAGCATGGCTCTACTTCACTTTAAGACTGAAAGACTAGCCGAGACCGCCTTAGGCGCATCGTGATTTTGGGCTACTTCGGCTCGATTTCCCGGAACTTGGGAGATAATTCCCAGTCCCGGGCACTCTAAACTAATTCTTGATGGCCTTGGTTTTCAGTGAAATGGACACAGCCAAACTTTTTGAACGTTCACTTTCGAGCTTCTGGGCCGAAATATAGCACCACTTCACTTTAAGACTGAAAGAGTAGCCGGGACCGCCTTACGCGCATGCTAATTTTGTCGAACTTCGGCTTGATTTCCTGGGACTTGGGGGATATTTTCCAGTCCCGGAAGCTCTAAACTAACTCCTGAATGCCTTGGTTTTTAGTGAAATGGACACAGGTAAAAGGAGCGCACGCTCGGTTTCCAGCTTGTAGGCCGAAATATAGCCCCACTTTATTTTAAGACTTAAAGTGTACACAAAACCGCCTTAAGCGCATCGAAATTTTTAGCCACTATGGCTCGATATGCCAAAACTTGGGGGATATTTTCCAGTCCCGGAGACTCTACCCTAACTCTTGATGGCCTTAGTTTTCAGTAAAATGGTCACAGGTAACAGGAGCGCACGTTCGGTGTCGAGCTTCTAGGCCGAAATGTAGCCCCAGTTCATTTTAAGACTGAAAGAGTAAACGAAACTGCCGTACGCCTATCGTAATTTTAAGAAAGTATGGCTCAATTTGCCGCAACTTGGAGGATAGCTTCCAGTCTCGAGGATTCTAAACTATCTCCTGATGGACTTAGTTCTTAGTGAAATGGACACAGGTAAAAGGAGAGCACGCTCGGTGTCGAGCTTGTAGAACCGAAATATAGCCCCACTTCATTTTCGGAGTAAACGAGTAGCCCAGACCGCCTTACGCGCATCGTGATTTTGAGCATCTTTGGCTCGATTTGCCGGAATTCGGGCAATATTTTCCAGTCCCGAGGACTCTATGTTAACTCCTGATGAACTTAGTTTTCTGTGATATGTACACAGGCAAAAGGAGCGCACGTTCGGTGTTGAGCTTCTCGGCCGAAATATAGCCCCACTTCATTTTAAGACTCAAAGAGTACCCGAGACCGCCTTCCGCGCATCGTGATTTTGAGCAACTTTGGCTCGATCTGCCAGAATTTGGGAAATATTTTCCAGTCACACGGACTCTAAACTAACTCCTGATGGCGTACGATGTCAGTGAAATGGACACAGGTAAAATTAGCGCACGCCCGGTCTCGAGCTTCTAGGTCGAAATATAGCCCCACTTCATTTTAAGACTGAAAGAGTAGCCGAGACCGCCTTACGCGCATCGTGACTTTGGGCCACTTTTGCTCGATTTCCCGGAAGTTGGCGAATAATTTAAAGTCCCGGGGACGCTAAACTAACTCCCGATGACCTTGCTTTGCAGTTTAATGAACACAGCAAAACATTCTGAACGCTCACCTTCGAGCTTCAGTGCCGCAATATAGCCCTACTTAAATTTAAGACTGAAAGAATAACCGAGAGCCCGTTACGCGCATCGTAATTTTCATCAACTTCGGCGCCATTTCCTGGAACTTGGAGAATATTTTCCAGTTCCGGGCACTCTAAACTAACTCCTGATTGCCTTGGTTTGCAGTCAAATGGAAACAGCAAAACTTTTTGAACGCTCACTTTCGAGCTTGTGGGCCTAAATATAGCCACAGTTCACTTTAAGACTGAAACAGTAGCCGAGACCGCGTTACGCGCATCGTGCTTTTGAGCAACTTCTGCTGGGTTTCCTGGAACTTGGGGAATATTTTCCAGTCCCGGGGACTCTAAACTAACTCCTGATGGCCATGGTTTGCAGTGAAATTCACACAGCACAAGTTTTTGAACGAACACTTTCGAGCTTTTAGGCCGAAATATAGTCCCACATCACTTACGACTTAAAGAGTAGCCGAGACCGGCGTGCGCGCATCGTGATTTTGACCAACTTCGGGTCGATATTCCGGAACTTGGGGGATATTTTCCAGTCCCACGGACTCTAAATTAACTCTTGATGGCCTTGGTTTGCAGTGAAATGGAGACAGCAAAACTTTTTAAACGCTCACCTTCAAGCTTCTGGGCCGAAATATAGCCCACTTTACTTTAATACTGAAAAAGTAGCCGAGACCGCCTTACGCGCATCGTGATTTTGACAAACTTCGGATGGATTTCCCGGAACTTGGGGGATATTTTCCAGTCTCGTGGACGCTAAACTAGGTGCCGATGGCCTTGTTTTGCAGTGAAATGGACACAGCAAAGCTTTTTGAAGACTCACTTTCGAGGTTGTGGGCCGAAATATAGCCACACTTCACTTTAAGACTGAAACAGTAGCCGAGACCGCGTTACGCGCATAGTGATTTTGATCAACTTGTTTTCGATTTCCCGCAACTTGCGAAATATTTTCTTGTCCCGGGCACTCTAAAGTAACTCGTGCTGGTCTTGGTTTGCAGTGAAACGGAAAGAGAAAAAGTTTTTGAACGCATACCTTCGAGCTTCTGGACTGAAATAAAACACCACTTCACGTGAAGACTGAAAGAGTAGCCGAGACCGCCTTACGTGCATCGTGATTTTCAGCAACTTCGGCTCGATTTGCCGGAAGTAAGGGCATATATTCCAGTTCTGAGGACTCTAAACTAATTTCTGATGGCCTTGGTTTGCAGTAAAATGGACCCAGCAAAACTTTTTGAACGCTCAATTTCGAGCTTCTGGACCAAAATATAGCCCCCCATTACTTTAACACTGAAAGAGTAGCCGAGACCGCCTTACGTGCATGGTGATTTTGACAAACTTCGGGTTGATTTCCCGGAACTTGGGGGATATTTTCCAGTCCCGGGGACTCTCAACTAACTTCTACTTGTCTTGGTTTGCAGTGAAATGGACAGCGAAAGCTTTTGAACGCTCACTCTCGCGCTTCTGGGCCGAAATAGAGCCCCATTTTACTTTAAGACTGAAAGAGTAGGCGAGACCGTTTTGAGCGAATCGTGATTTTGACTAGTTTTGCGTTTATTTCCCGAAACTTGGGGGATATATTCCAGTCAAAGGGACTCTAGAGTAACTCCTGATGGCCTTGGTTTTCAGTGAAATAGACAGAGCACAACTTTGGAGCACTGGGCAGAAATATAGCCTCACTTTACTTTAAGACTGAAAGAGTAGATGAAACCGGCTTACCCGCATCGTAATTTTGACGAACGTCGAATGGATTTTCCGGAACTTGGGGGATATTTTGCAGTCCCTTGGACGCTAAACTAAGTCCTGATGGCCATGTTTTGAAGTAAAATGGACACAACAAAACTTTTTGAACGCTCACTTTCTAGCTTGTGGGCCGAAATATAGCCACACTTCACTTTAGGACTGACACGGTAGCCGAGACCACGTTACGAGCATCATGAATTTGATCAACTTCGGCTCGATTTCCTGGGACTTGAGGGATATTCTCCAGTTCCGGGGACTCTAAACTAACTTCTGATGGCCTTGGTTTGCACTGAAAGTGACAGAGCAAAACATTTTAAACACTCACTTTCGAGCTTCTGGGCCGAAATATAGCCCCACTTCACTTTAAGACTGAAAGGGTAGCCAAGACCACCTTACGCACATCGTGATTTTGACCAACTTCGGCTCGATTTAACGGAACTTGGGGGATATTTTCCAGTCCCGAGGACTCTTAAGTAACCCCTGATGGCCTTGGTTTGCATTGAAATGGATACAGCAAAATTTTTGAACGCTCACTTTTGAGCTTTTGGACCGAAATATAGCCCCACTTCACTTTAAGACTGAAAGAGTAGCGGAGACCGTCTTACGCGCATCGTGATTTTGACCAACGTCTTCTCGATTTTCCGGACCTTAGGAAATACATTCCACTCCCGGGGACTCTAAACTAACTACTGATAGCCTTGGTTTGCAGTGAAATAGACAGTAATTTTTTTGAGCTTTGAGCTTGTGGGCCGAAATAGAGCCCCATTTCACTTTAAGACTGAAGGAGTAGCCGACACCGCCTTAAGCCCACCGTGATTTTGACCAACTTCGGCTCGATTTGCCGGAACTTGGGGGATATTTTCCAGTCCCGGGGACTCTAAACTAACTCCTGATTGTCTTGGTTTTCAGTGAAATGGACACAGCGAAACTTTTTGAACGCTCACTCTCGAGCTTCTCGACCGAAATATAGCCCCCACTTTACTTTAAGACTGAAAGAGTAGCCGAGACCGTCTTGCGCAAATCGTGATTTTGACCAACTTCGGGTCGGTTTCCCGAAACTTGGGGGATATATTCCATTTCCGCGGGCTTTAAACTAACTCCTGATGGCCTTGGTTTTCATTGAAATGGACAAAGGAAAGCTTTTTGAACACTCTCTTTGTAGCTTCTGGGCCGAAATAAAATCCCACTTCACTTTCAGACTGAAATAGTAGCCGAGACCGCCTCACGCGCATCGTGAGTTAGACCAAGTTCAGCTCGATTTCACGCAACTTTTGGGATATTTTCTAGTCCGGGGGACTCTAAACTAACTCCGGATGGCCTTGGTTTGCACTGAAATGCGCACAGCATAAATTTTTGAACGCCCACTTTGGAGCTTCTGGGCCGAAATATAGCCCCACTTCACTTTAAGACTGAAAGAGTAGCCGAGATCGCCTCACGCGCATCGTGATTTTGACCATTTTTGGATCGATTTCTCGGAACTTGGGGGATATTTTCCAGTCCCGGGGACTCTAAACTAACTCCTGATCGCCTTGCTTTGCATTGAAATGGACAGAGCAAAACTTTTTTAACGCTCACTTTCGAGCTTGTGGCCCGAAATATAGCCACACTTTACTTTAAGACTAAAACAGTAGAACAGACCGCAATTCCCGCATCGTGATTTTGATGAACTTCGGCTCGCTTTTCCGGAACTTGGGGAATATTTTCCAGTCCCGGGGACCCTAAACTAAGTCCTGATGGCCTTGTTTTGAAGTGAAATGCACACAGCAAAACTTTTTGAACGCTCACTTTCGAGCTTCTGGACAGAAATATAGCCCCAGTTCACTTTAAGTCTGAAAGGGTAGCCGAGACCGCTTTGGGAGCATCGTGATTTTGACCAACTTCAGCTCGATTTACCGGAACTTGGGGAATATTTCCCAGTCCTAGGGACGCTAAACTAACTCGTGATGGCCTTCTTTTTCAGTCAAACAACACAGCAAAACTTTTTGAAGGCTCACTTTCGGGCTTCTGGGCCGAAATATAGCCCAACTTCACTTTAAGACTGAAACAGTAGCCGATACCGCATTTCATGCATCGTGATTTTTCTCAACTTCGGTTCGATTGCCCGGAACTTGGGCAATATTTTTCAGTCCCGGGGACTCTAAACTAACCCCTGATGGCATTGGTTTGCAGTGAAATGGACAAAGGAAAACGTTTTGAACGCTCACGTTCGGGCTTCTGGCCCGAAATATAGCCCCACTTCACTTTTAAGACAGAAAGAGTAGCCGAGACCACTTTACGGGCATCGTGATTTTGACCAACCTCGGCTCAATTTTCCCGACCTTGGGGCATATTTTCTTGTACCGGGGACGCTAAACTAACTCCTGATGGCCTTGGTTTGCAGTGAAATGAACACAGCAAAATTTTTTTGAACGCTCACTTTCGGGCTTCTCGCCCGGAATATAGCCCCACTTCACTCTAAGACTGAAAGAGTAGCCGACACTACCTTACGCAAATCGTGATTTTGACCAACTTCGGCTCGATTTCCCGGAAGTTGGGGGATATTTTCCAGTCCCGGGGACTCTAAACTAGCTCCTGATGGCTTTGGTTTCCAGTGAAATAGACACAGGCACACTTTTTGAACGCGCACTTTCGAGCTTGCTGGCCGAAATATAGCCCTACTTCTTTTTAAGACTGAAAGAGTAGCCGGGTGCGCCTTACGCGCATTGTGATTTTGAGGATCTTCGGCTCGATCTGGCGAAACTTGGGAGATATTTTCCAGTCCCAAAGTCTCTAAACTCACTCCTGATTGTCTAAGAGGTGAGTGAAATAGACACAAAAATTTTTGAACCCTTACTTTCGAGCTTCTGGAGTTAAATCTAAGCCTACTTTACCTTAAGACTGAAAGAGTAGCCGAGACCCCCTTAAGCGCATGGTGATTTTGAGTAACTTCGGGTGGATTTCCCGTAACTTGGGGGATATTTCCAGTTCCTTTGACGCTAAACTAAGTCGTGATGGCCTTGTTTTGCAGTGAAATGGAGACAGCAAAACTTTTTAAACACTCAGTTTGGAGCTTCTGGGCCGAAATATAGCTCCACTTCACTTTAAGAGTGAAAGAGTAGCCGAGACCGCCTTACGCCCATCGTAATTTTGACCAACTTCGGCTCGATTTCCCGGAACTTGGGGGATATTTTCCAGTCCCGCGGACTCTAAAGTAACTCCTGATGGCCTTGCTCTGGAGTGACATGGACACAGTACAACTTTTTGGACGCTCACTTTCGAGCTTCTGGGGGGAAATATTGCCCCAGTTGACTTTAAGAATGAAAGAGTAACCGGGACCGGCTTACGCGCATCGTGATTTTGACCAACTTTGGCTCGATTTCCCGGGAAATGGGGGATATTTTCCGGTACCGGGGACTCTAAACTAACTCCTGATTTCCTCGGTTTGCAGTGAAATGGACACAGCACAACTTTTTGAACGCTCACTTTCGAGCTTATGGCTCGAAATATAGCCCCACTTAACTTTAAGACTGAAAGAGTAGCCGAGACCGCCTTACGCGCATCGTGATTTTGGGATACTTCGGCTCGATTTCCCGGAAAAAGGGGGATATTTTCCAGTCCCGGGGACTCTAAACTAACTCCTGATGGCCTTAGTTTTCAGTGAAATGGTCACAGGTAACAGGAGCGCACGCTCGGTGTCGAGCTTCTAGGCCGAAATGTAGCCCCAGTTCATTTTAAGACTGAAAGAGTAAACGAAACTGCCGTACGCCTATCGTAATTTTAAGAAAGTATGGCTCAATTTGCCGAAACTTGGAGGATAGCTTCCAGTCTCGAGGATTCTAAAGTATCTCCTGGTGGACTTAGTTCTTAGTGAAATGGACACAGGTAAAAGGAGAGCACGCTCGGTGTCGAGCTTGTAGAACCGAAATATAGCCCCACTTCATTTTCGGAGTAAACGAGTAGCCGAGACCGCCTTACGCGCATCGTGATTTTGAGCATATTTGGCTCGATTTGCCGGAATTCGGGCAATATTTTCCAGTCCCGAGGACTCTATGTTAACTCCTGATGAACTTAGTTTTCAGTGATATTTACACAGGCAAAAGGAGCGCACGTTCGGTGTTGAGCTTCTCGGCCGAAATATAGCCCCACTTCATTTTAAGACTGAAAGAGTAGCCGCGACCGCCTTACGCGCATCGTGATTTTTAGCAACTTTGGCTCGATCTGCCAGAATTTGGGAAATATTTTCCAGTGCCAAGGACTCTAAACTAACTCCTGATGGACTAAGATGTCAGTGAAATGGACAGGGTAAAATTAGTGCACGCCCGGTCTCGAGCTTCTAGGTCGAAATATAGCCCCCCTTAATTTTAAGACTGAAAGAGTAGCCGAGACCGCCTTACGCGCATCTTGATTTTGGGCCACTTTTGCTCGATTTCCCGGAAGTTGGCGAATAATTTAAAGTCCCGGGGACGCTAAACTAACTCCCGATGACCTTGCTTTGCAGTTTAATGAACACAGCAAAACATTCTGAACGCTCACCTTCGAGCTTCAGTGCCGCAATATAGCCCTACTTAAATTTAAGACTGAAAGAATAACCGAGAGCCCGTTACGCGCATCGTAATTTTCATCAACTGCGGCGCCATTTCCGGGAACTTGGAGAATATTTTCCAGTTTCGAGGACTCTAAACTAACTCCTGATTGCCTTGGTTTGCAGTCAAATGGACACAGCAAAACTTTTTGAACGCTCACTTTCGAGCTTGTGGGCCTAAATATAGCCACAGTTCACTTTAAGACTGAAACAGTAGCCGAGACCGCGTTACGCGCATCGTGCTTTTGAGCAACTTCTGCTGAGTTTCCTGGAACTTGGGGAATATTTTCCAGTCCCGGGGACTCTAAACTAACTCCTGATGGCCATGGTTTGCAGTGAAATTCACACAGCACAAGTTTTTGTACGAACACTTTCGAGCTTTTAGGCCGAAATATAGTCCCACATCACTTACGACTGAAAGAGTAGCCGAGACCGGCGTGCGCGCATCGTGATTTTGACCAACTTCGGGTCGATATTCCGGAACTTGGGGGATATTTTCCAGTCCCAGGGACTCTAAACTAACTCTTGATGGCCTTGGCTTGCAGTGAAATGGAGACAGCAAAAGTTTTTGAACGCTCACCTTCAAGCTTCTGGGCCGAAATATAGCCCACTTTACTTTAATACTGAAAAAGTAGCCGAGACCGCCTTACGCGCATCGTGATTTTGACAAACTTCGGGTGGATTTCCCGGAACTTGGGGGATATTTTCCAGTCCCTTGGACGCTAAAGTAGGTGCCGATGGCCTTGTTTCGCAGTGAAATAGACACAGCAAAGCTTTTTGAAGGCTCACTTTCGAGGTTAGGGGCCGAAATATAGCCATACTTCACTTTAAGACTGAAACAGTAGCCGAGACCACATTTCGCGCATCGTGATTTTGATCAACTTCGGCTCGATTTCCCGGAACTTGCGAAATATTTTCCAGTCCCGGGACTCTAAAGTAACTCGTGCTGGTCTTGGTTTGCAGTGAAACGGAAAGAGAAAAAGTTTTCGAACGCATACTTTCGAGCTTCTCGACCGAAATAGAACCCCACTTCACTTGAAGACTGAAAGAGTAGCCCAGACCGCCTTACGTGAATCGTGATTTTCAGCAACTTCGGCTCGATTTGCCGGAACAAAGGGGATATATTCTAGTTCTGAGAACGCTAAACTAATTCCTGATGGCCTTGGTTTGCAGTAAAATGGACCCAGCAAAGCTTTTTGAACGCTCAATTTCGAGCTTCTGGGCCAAAATATAGCCCCCCATTACTTTAACACTAAAAGAGTAGCCGAGACCGCCTTAGGTGCATGGTGATTTTGACAAACTTCGGGTTGATTTCCCGGAACTTGGGGGATATTTTCCAGTCCCGGGGACTCTCAACTAACTCCTGCTTGTCTTGGTTTGCAGTGAAATGGACACAGCGAAAGTTTTTGAACCCTCACTCTCGAACTTCTGGGCCGAAATAGAGCCCCATTTTACGTTAAGACTGAAAGAGTGAGCCAGACCGTCTTGAGCGAATGGTAATTTTGACCAATTTCGCGTTTATTTCCCGAAACTTTGGGGATATATTCCAGTCAAAGGGACTCTACAGTAACTCCTGATGGCCTTGGCGTTCAGTGAAATGGACAGAGCACAACTTTGGAGCTTCTGGGCAGAAATATAGCCCCACTTTACTTTAAGACTGAAAGAGTAGATGAGACCGCCCTACGCGCATCGTAATTTTGACGAACTTCGAATGGATTTCCCGGAACTTGGGAGATATTTTGCAGTCCCTTGGACGCTAAACTAAGTCCTGATGGCCTTGTTTTGAAGTAAAATGGACACAACAAAACTTTTTGAACGCTCACTTTCTAGCTTGTGGGCCGAAATATAGCCACATTTCACTTTAGGACTGACACAGTAGCCGAGACCACGTTACGCGCATCATGAATTTGATCAACTTCGGCTCGATTTCCCGGGACTTGGGGGATATTCTCCAGTCCCGGGGACTCTAAACTAACTTCTGATGGCCTTGGTTTGCACTGAAAGTGACAGAGCAAAACTTTTTAAACACTCACTTTCGAGCTTCTGGGCCGAAATATAGCCCCACTTCACTTTAAGACTGAAAGAGTAGCCGAGACCACCTTACGCATATCGTGATTTTGACCAACTTCGGCTCGATTTACCGGAACTTAGGGGCTATTTTCCAGTCCCGAGGACTCTTAAGTAACCCCTGATGGCCTTGGTTTGCATTGCAATGGAGACAGCAAAACTTTTTGAACGCTCACTTTTGAGCTTCTGGGCCGAAATATAGCCCCAGTTCACTTTAAGACTGAAAGAATAGCGGAGACCGTCTTACGCGCATCGTGATTTTGACCAACGTCTTCTCGATTTTCCGGAACTTGGGAAATACATTCCACTCCCGAGGACTCTAAACTAACTCCTGATAGCCTTGGTTTGCAGTGAAATAGACACAGTAATTTTTTTGAGCTTTGAGCTTGTGGGCCGAAATAGAGCCCCACTTCACTTTAGCCTGAAGGAGTAGCCGACACCGCCTTAAGCGCACCGTGATTTTGACCAACTTCGGCTCCATTTGCCGGAACTTGGGGGATATTTTCCAGTCCCGTGGACTCTAAACTAACTCCTGATTGTCTTGGTTTTCAGTGAAATGGACACAGCGAAACTTTTTGAACGCTGACTCTCGAGCTTCTGGACCGAAATATAGCCCCACTTCACTTTAAGACTGAAATAGTAGCCGAGACCACCTTAGACGCATCGTAATTTTGAATAACTTCGGCTTGAGTTGCCAGAACTTAAGGGATATTTTTTAGTCCCGCAGACTCTAAACTAACTTATGATGGCCTTGGTTTTCAGTTAAATTGAGAGAGCAAAACTTTTTGAACGCTCACTTTCGAGCTTCTGGGCCGAAATATACAGCCACGTCACTTTATGACTAAAAGAGTAACCGAGACTGCTTTACGCGCATCGTGATTTTGACCAACTTTGGCTCGATTTCCCAGGAAATGGGGAATATTTTCCGGTACCGGGGACTCTAAAGTAACTCCTGATTGCCTTGGTTTGCATTGAAATGGAGAGAGCAAAACTTTTTCAACGCTCCCCTTCGGGCTTCTGAGCCGAAATATAGCCCCACTTCAGTTTAAGACTGAAAGAGTAGCCGAGACCGTCTTACGCGCATCGTGATTTTGACCAACTTCGGCTCGATTTCCCGAGACTTCGGGAATATATTCAAGTTGCAAGGACTCTAAACTAACCCCTGATGGCCTTGGTCTGCAGTGAAATGGACACAGCAAACTTTTTTGAACGCTTACTTTGGAAATTCTGGGCCGAAATATAGCCCCACTTCACTTTAAGACTGAAATAGTAGCCGAGACCGCCTTAGACGCATCGTGATTTTGACCAACTTCGGCTTGGGTTGCCAGAACTTAAGGGATATTTTTTAGTCCCGCGGACTCTAAACTAACTCATGATGGCCTTGGTTTTCAGTTAAATTGAGAGAGCAAAACTTTTTGAACGCTCACTTTGGAGCTTCTGGGCCGAAATATACAGCCACGTCACTTTAAGACTAAAAGAGTATAAGGTCGTAATACTAGCAATAATGATAAATATTGCATAAAACGTACAACAGTTTTTAAAGACATGTTTCGGCATGCTTATGCCATCTTCAGTTTAATAGAGTGACTAATGATACGTGACACAAGTTATATACTACAAAATATGAATAAATTATTTACAATATGCATTACAAAACAGTGGAAACGGAAATTACAGAGTTAAAAAGGTGTTGAAGTGATGTAACTGTTTGTTAAGGTCAGGTTTGTTCTTACTAATATAAAAGGCTTCTTTAAGTTTAAGATCAATAGAGCTATTCGCTGAGTCTAAGATGCGAAAACAAGAAAGTGTGTACATGCCCCTGCATGAAGAAAATTGAGAAAGATGTTTAAAAATATGCGAGTTTTTATCGCTTACTGTATGTTCTTTAATCCTGGTAGAAAAATGGCGACTGGTTTCACCAATATAACAGGAATTACATCCCGCACAAGTGAATTGATAAACTACCATGGATTTTAGAGCATCAGGAGTACGATCTTTAAAACTGAACATATTCTTGATTTTGAAAGAAGTAAAAACTAATTTGATATTAAGATCCGTTTCACAAAAACGTTTAAGTAATTGCCGTAGTTTGAGTTCCGTTATTCTAGAGTACTGGCCGATAAAAGGAAGCTTAAAATAGCGTATATTGTTTTCATCATTAACGTTGCGGCTTTTTTGATCAGAAGGCTTGTTAAGATACCGCTTGAAGGTTTTTTCAATGATGTGTGAAGGAAACGAGTTACGTTTTAGAGTGTCCGAAAGCTTGATCAGATCGTTTTCAAAACCGGAAGAAGTGTTGTTGATTTTATAAGTTCGGTCAATGAGAGTACGGACAAGGCCAATTTTATAGCGAAACGGAGTGAAACTAAAAAAATTTGTTAAGAGACCAGTGTAGGTTTTTTTATGAAAAACTGAAAAAACGCAGTCATACGAAGAGTTGTCAATCAGAACATCCAAAAAGGAAAGTTTACCGTCGTTCTGTTTCTCGAAAGTAAATTTGATGTTGGGATGTTGAGAATTGATGAATTCAAAGAAAGACATGGCATCCCGCTCATTTTTAAAGACGCAAAAAGTATCGTCAACATAACGCCTATAGAGTAAGATGTCGGCCTTGTTAAAATTATTTAGCCATGTTTCTTCGTGAAATCCAAGAAAAAGATTAGCTAAAATAGGTGCTAAAGGGAAGCTCATAGCTACCCCATCGACTTGATCATAAAATTTACCATTGAAAAGAAAATGAGTCTCGGATGTGGCAAATGAAAAC
This sequence comes from Orbicella faveolata, assembly GCF_042242905.1. Taxonomy (NCBI): domain Eukaryota; kingdom Metazoa; phylum Cnidaria; class Anthozoa; order Scleractinia; family Merulinidae; genus Orbicella; species Orbicella faveolata. The sequence continues at coordinate 1,573,746 of NW_028301552.1, read as the reverse complement.
AATTTCTTAAGGTCGGGTTTTTTGATGGAAAATTTGGGATGATGTTTCAAAATAAGGTCAACGGCAATATCGATAGTTTCATTTAGCGGAATGTTTGTAAAAAGGCTTTCAACATCGAAGGAAATAAGGAACTTGTTGTTAAAATCGAAACTCCTGAGCTCTTCAACAAAAGAAAAGGAATCCTTAACCGAATATTTATCAGGCAAAAGCGGAACAAGAAGAGAACTTAAGCACTTAGCTAAATTATAATTGTAAGCTCCAATAGAGGAGAAACCAGTCGCCATTTTTCTACCAGGATTAAAGAACATACAGTAAGCGATAAAAACTCGCATATTTTTAAACATCTTTCTCAATTTTCTTCATGCAGGGGCATGTACACACCTTCTTGTTTTCGCATCTTAGACTCAGCGAATAGCTCTATTGATCTTAAACTTAAAGAAGCCTTTTATATTAGTAAGAACAAACCTGACCTTAACAAACAGTTACATCACTTCAACACCTTTTTAACTCTGTAATTTCCGTTTCCACTGTTTTGTAATGCATATTGTAAATAATTTATTCATATTTTGTAGTATATAACTTGTGTCACGTATCATTAGTCACTCTATTAAACTGAAGATGGCATAAGCATGCCGAAACATGTCTTTAAAAACTGTTGTACGTTTTATGCAATACTAAAAGCGTAGCCGAGACTGCTTTACGCGCATCGTGATTTTGACAAACCTCGGCTCGATTTCCCGGGACTTGGAGGATATTTTGATGTCCCGGACACTGTAAACAACCTGCTGATGTGGCTTGGTTTGCGGTGAAATGGACACAGCAAAACTTTTTGAACTTTCACTTTCGAGCTTCTGGGCCGAAATATAGCCCCAGTTCACTTTAAGAATCAAAGAGTAGCCGAGACTGCTTTACGCGCATCGTGATTTTGACAAACTTCGGCTCGATTTCGCGGGACTTGGAGGATATTTTGATGTCCTGGACACTGTAAACAATCTGCTGATATGGCTTGGTTTGCGGTGAAATGGACACAGCAAAACGTTTTGAACTTTCACTTTCGAGCTTCTGGGCCGAAATATAGCCCCAGTTCACTTTAAGAATCAAAGAGTAGCCGAGACCGCCTTACGCGCATCGTGATTTTGACAAAATTCGGCTCGATTTCCCCGAACTTGGGCCATATTTTCCAGTCCCGAGGAGTCTAAACTAACTGCTGATGGCCTTGGTTTGCAGTGAAATGAACACAGCAAAACTTTTTGAACTTTCACTTTCTAGCTTCTCGGCCGAAACATAGCCCCAGTTCACTTTAAGAATCAAAGAGTAGCCGAGACCGCCTTAGGCGCATCGTGATTTTGACAAAATTCGGCTCGATTTCCCCGAACTTGGGTGATATTTTCCAGTCCCGAGCAGTCTAAACTAACTCCTGATAACCTTAGTTTGATGTGAAATGGACGCAGGAAAACTTTTTGAACGCTCAGTTTCGAGCTTCTGGGCCGAAATACAACCGTACTTCACTTTAAGACTGAAATAGTAGCCGAGACCTCCTTACGAGCATCATGATTTTGACCCAGTTCAGCTCGATTTCCCGGAACTTGGGGGATATTTTCCAGTCCGGGGAACTTTAAACTAACTCCTGATGGCCTTGGTTTGCAATTAAATGCATAAAGCGTAACTTTTTAAAGGTTCACTTTCGAGCTTCTGGCCCGAAATATAGCCCCACCTTACTTAGGACTGAAAGAGTAGCCGAGACCGCCTTACGCGCATCGTGATTTTGACCAACTTCCGTTGGATTTCCAGGAACTTCCGGGATATATTCCAGTCCCGGGGACTCTAAACTAACTGCTGATGGCCTTGGTTTGCAGTGAAATGGACACAGCACATTTTTTTGAACGCTCACTTTCGAGCTTATGGCTCGAAATAAAGCCCCACTTAACTTTAAGACTGAAAGAGTAGCCGAGACCGCCTTACGCGCATCGTGATTTTGGGATACTTCGGCTCGATTTCCCGGAAATAGGGAGATATTTTCCAGTCCCGGGGACTCTAAACTAACTCCTGATGGCCTTGGTTTCCAGTGAAATGGACATAGGCACACTTTTTGAACGCGCACTTTCGAGCTTGCTGGCCGAAATATAGCCCTACTTCTTTTTAAGACTGAAAGAGTAGGCGGGAGCGCCTTACGCGCATTGTGATTTTGAGGATCTTCGGCTCGATCTGGCGAAACTTGGGAGATATTTTCCAGTCCCAAAGTCTCTAAACTCACTCCTGATTGTCTAAGATGTGAGTGAAATAGACACAAAAATTTTTGAACCCTTACTTTCGAGCTTCTGGAGTTAAATCTAAGCCTACTTTACCTTAAGACTGAAAGAGTAGCCGAGACCCCCTTAAGCGCATGGTGATTTTGAGTAACTTCGGGTGGATTTCCCGTAACTTGGGGGATATTTCCAGTTCCTTTGACGCTAAACTAAGTCGTGATGGCCTTGTTTTGCAGTAAAATGGAGACAGCAAAACTTTTTAAACACTCAGTTTGGAGCTTCTGGGCCGAAATATTGCCCCAATTCACTTTAAGACTGAAAGAGTAGCCGAGACCGCCGTACGCGCGTCGTGATTTTGACCAACCTCGGTTAAATTTCCCGGAACTTGGGGGATATTTTCCAGTCCCAGGGACTCTAAACTGACCCCCGACGTCCTTGGTCTGCAGTAAAATGGACACAGCAAAACTTTTTGAACGCTCACTTTTGAGGTTCTGGGCCGAAATATAGCTCCACTTCACTTTAAGAGTGAAAGAGTAGCCGAGACCGCCTTACGCCCATCGTAATTTTGACCAACTTCGGCTCGATTTCCCGGAACTTGGGGGATATTTCCAGTTCCTTTGACGCTAAACTAAGTCGTGATGGCCTTGTTTTGCAGTGAAATGGACACAGCACAACTTTTTGGACGCTCACTTTCCAGCTTCTGGGGGGAAATATTGCCCCAGTTGACTTTAAGAATGAAAGAGTAACCGGGACCGGCTTACGCGCATCGTGATTTTGACCAACTTTGCCTCGATTTCCCGGGAAATGGGGGATATTTTCCGGTACTGGGGACTCTTAAGTAACTCCTGATTTCCTCGGTTTGCAGTGAAATGGACACAGCACAACTTTTTGAACGCTCACTTTTGAGCTTCTGGGCCGAAATAGAGCCCCACTTCACTTTAAGACTGAAAGAGTAGCCGGGACCGCCTTACGCGCATGGTAATTTTGTCGAACTTCGGCTTGATTTCCTGGGACTTGGGGGATATTTTCCAGTTCCGGAAGCTCTAAACTAACTCTTGAATGCCTTGGTTTTTAGTGAAATGGACACAGGTAAAAGGAGCGCACGCTCGGTTTCCAAGTTGTAGGCCGAAATATAGCCCCACTTTATTTTAAGACTAAAAGTGTACACGAAACCGCCTTAAGCGCATCGATATTTTTAGCCACTATGGCTCGATATGCCAAAACTTGGGGGATATTTTCCAGTCCCGGGGACTCTACCCTAACTCTTGATGGCCTTAGTTTTCAGTAAAATGGTCACAGGTAACAGGAGCGCACGCTCGGTGTCGAGCTTCTAGGCCGAAATGTAGCCCCAGTTCATTTTAAGACTGAAAGAGTAAACGAAACTGCCGTACGCCTATCGTAATTTTAAGAAAGTATGGCTCAATTTGCCGAAACTTGGAGGATAGCTTCCAGTCTCGAGGATTCTAAACTATCTCCTGATCGACTTAGTTCTTAGTGAAATGGACACAGGTAAAAGGAGCGCACGCTCGGTGTCGAGCTTGTAGAACCGAAATATAGCCCCACTTCATTTTCGGAGTAAACGAGTAGCCGAGACCGCCTTACGCGCATCGTGATTTTGAGCATCTTTGGCTCGATTTGCCGGAATTCGGGCAATATTTTCCAGTCCAGAGGACTCTATGTTGACTCCTGATGAACTTAGTTTTCAGTGATATGTACACAGGCAAAAGGAGCGCACGCTCGGTGTTGAGTTTCTCGGCCGAAATATAGCCCCACTTCATTTTAAGACTGAAAGAGTAGCCGAGACCGCCTTCCGAGCATCGTGATTTTGAGCAACTTTGGCTCGATCTGCCAGAATTTGGGAAATATTTTCCAGTCCCAAGGACTCTAAACTAACTCCTGATGGCCTAAGATGTCAGTGAAATGGACACAGGTAAAATTAGTGCACGCCCGGTCTCGAGCTTCTAGGTCGAAATATAGCCACACTTCATTTTAAGACTGAAAGAGTAGCCGAGACCGCCTTACGCGCATCGTGATTTTGGGCCACTTTTGCTCGATTTCCCGGAAGTTGGCGAATAATTTAAAGTCCCGGGGACGCTAAACTAACTCCCGATGACCTTGCTTTGCAGTTTAATGAACACAGCAAAACATTCTGAACGCTCACCTTCGAGCTTCAGTGCCGCAATATAGCCCTACTTAAATTTAAGACTGAAAGAATAACCGAGAGCCCGTTACGCGCATCGTAATTTTCATCAACTTCGGCGCCATTTCCTGGAACTTGGAGAATATTTTCCAGTTTCGGGGACTCTAAACTAACTCCTGATTGCCTTGGTTTGCAGTCAAATGGACACAGCAAAACTTTTTTAACGCTCACTTTCGAGCTTGTGGGCCTAAATATAGCCACACTTCACTTTAAGACTGAAACAGTAGCCGAGACCGCGTTACGCGCATCATGATTTTGAGCAACTTCTGCTCGCTTTCCTGGAACTTGGGAATATTTTCCAGTCCCGGGGACTCTAAACTAACTCCTGATGGCCATGGTTTGCAGTGAAATTCACACAGCACAAGCTTTTGAACGAACACTTTCCAGCTTTTAGGCCGAAATATAGTCCCACATCACTTACGACTTAAAGAGTAGCCGAGACCGGCGTGCGCGCATCGTGGTTTTGACCAACTTCGGGTCGATATTCCGGAACTTGGGGGATATTTTCCAGTCCCAGGGACTCTAAACTAACTCTTAATGGCCTTGGTTTGCAGTGAAATGGAGACAGCAAAACTTTTTGAACGCGCACCTTCAAGCTTCTGGGTCGAAATATAGCCCACTTTACTTTAATACTGAAAAAGTAGCCGAGACCGCCTTACGCGCATCGTGATTTTGACAAACTTCGGGTGGATTTCCCGGAACTTGGGGGATATTTTCCAGTCCCTTGGACGCTAAACTAGGTGCCGATGGCCTTGTTTTGCAGTGAAATGGACACAGCAAAGCTTTTTGAAGGCTCACTTTCGAGGTTGGGGGCCGAAATATAGCCATACTTCACTTTAAGACTGAAACAGTAGCCGAGACCACGTTTCGCGCATCGTGATTTTGATCAACTTCGGCTCGATTTCCTGGAACTTGCGAAATATTTTCCAGTCCCGGGGACTCTAAAGTAACTCGTGCTGGTCTTGGTTTGCAGTGAAACGGAAACAGAAAAAGTTTTTGAACGCATACTTTCGAGCTTCTTGACCGAAATAGAACCCCACTTCACTTTAAGACTGAAAGAGTAGCCGAGACCGCCTTACGTGCATGGTGATTTTGAGCAACTTCGGCTCGATATGCCGGAACTAAGGGGTTATATTCCAGTTGTGAGGACTCTAAAATAATTCCTGATGGCCTTGGTTTGCAGTAAAATGGACACAGCAAAACTTTTTGAACGCTCAATTTCGAGCTTCTGGGCCAAAATATAGCCCCCCATAACTTTAACACTGAAAGAGTAGCCGAGACCGCCTTACGTGCGTCGTGATTTTGACAAACTTCGGGTTGATTTCCCGGAACTTGGGGGATATTTTCCAGTCCCGGGCACTCCCAACTAACTCCTGCTTGTCTTGGTTTGCAGTGAAATGGACACAGCGAAAGTTTTTGAACGCTCACTCTCGAGCTTCCGGGCCGAAATAGAGCCCCATTTTACTTTAAGACTGAAAGAGTAGGCGAGACTTCTTGAGCGAATCGTGATTTTGACCAATTTCGCCTTTATTTCCCGAAACTTGGCGGATATATTTCAGTCAAAGGGACTCTACAGTAACTCCTGATAGCCTTGGTTTTCAGTGAAATGGACAGAGCACAACTTTGGAGCTTCTGGGCAGAAGTATAGCCCCACTTTACTTTAAGACTGAAAGAGTAGATGAGACCGCCTTACGCGCATCGTAATTTTGACGAACTTCGAATGGATTTCCCGGAACTTTTGGGATATTTTGCAGTCCCTTGGACGCTAAACTAAGTCCTGATGGCCTTGTTTTGAAGTAAAATGGACACAACAAAACTTTTTGAACGCTCACTTTCTAGCTTGTGGGCCGAAATATAGCCACACCTCACTTTAGGACTGACACAGTAGCCGAGACCACGTTACGCGCATCATGAATTTGATCAACTTCGGCTCCATTTACCGCAACTTGGGGGATATTTTCCAGTCCCGAGGACTCTTAAGTAACCCCTGATTGCCTTGGTTTGTATTGAAATGGATACAGCAAAACTTTTTGAACGCTCACTTTTGAGCTTCTGGGCCGAAATATAGCCCCACTTCACTTTAAGACTGAAAGAGTACCCGAGACCGTCTTACGCGCATCGTGATTTTGACCAACGTCTTCTCGATTTTCCGGAACTCGGGAAATACATTCCACTCCCGGGGACTCTAAACTAACTACTGATAGCCTTGGTTTGCAGTGAAATAGACACAGTAATTTTTTTTGAGCTTTGAGCTTGTTGGCCGAAATAGAGCCCCATTTCACTTTAAGACTGAAGGAGTAGCCGACACCGCCTTAAGCGCACCATGATTTTGACCAACTTCGGCTCGATATGCCGGAACTTGGGGGATATTTTCCAGTCCCGGGGACTCTAAACTAGCTCCTGATTGTCTTGGTTTTCAGTGAAATGGACACAGCGAAACTTTTTGAACGCTCACTCTCGAGCTTCTGGACCGAAATATAGCCCCACTTCACTTTAAGACTGAAAGGGTAGCCGAGACCGCTTTAGGAGCATCGTGATTTTGACCAACTTCAGCTCGATTTACCAGAACTTGGGGAATATTTTCCAGTCCCGGGCACCCTAAACTAACTTTTGATAGCTTTGGTTTGCAGTAAAATGCACACAGCAAAACTTTTTGAACGCTCACTTTCGAGCTTCTGGACAGAAATATAGCCCCACTTCACTTTAAGACTGAAAGGCTAGCCGAGACCGCTTTGGGAGCATCGTGATTTTGACCAACTTCAGCTCGATTTACCAGAACATGGGGAATATTTTCCAGTCCCAGGGACGCTAAACTAACTCGTGATGGCCTTGTTTTTCAGTCAAAGAACACAGGAAAACTCTGAACGCTCACTTTCGGGCTTCTGGGCCGAAATATAGCCACACCTCACTTTAAGACTTAAACACTAGCCGATACCGCATTTCGCGCATCGTGATTTTGATCAACTTCGGCTCGATTTCCCGGAACTTGGGCAATATTTTTCAGTCCCGGGGACTCTAAACTAACCCCTGATGGCCTTTGTTTGCAGTGACATGGACACAGCAAAACTTTTTGAACGCTCACTTTCGGGCTTCTGGCCCGAAATAAAGCCCCACTTCACTTTAAGACAGAAAGAGTAGCCGAGACCACTTTAGGGGCATCGTGATTTTGACCAAACTCGGCTCAATTTCCCGGACCTTGGGGCATACTTTCTTGTCCCGGGGACGCTAAACTAACTCCTGATGGCCTTGGTTTCCAGTTAAATTGAGAGAGCAAAACTTTTTGAATGCTCACTTTCGGGCTTCTCGCCCGAAATATAGCCCCACTTCACTCTAAGACTGAAAGAGTAGCCGACACTACCTTACGCAAATCGTGATTTTGACCAACTTCGGCTCGATTTCCCGGAAGTTGGGGGATATTTTCCAGTCCCGGGGACTCTAAACTAGCTCCTGATGGCTTTGGTTTGCAGTCAAATAAACACAGGGAAACTTTTTGAACGTTCACTTTCAAGCTCCTGGCCAGGAATAAAGCCTCACTTCACTTTAAGACTGAAACAGTAAGCTAGACCGCCTAACGCGCATCGTGATTTTGACCAACTTCGGCTAAATTTCCCTGAACTTGAGGGGATATTTTCCAGTCCCGAAGACTCGTAAGTAACCCCTGATGGCCTGCGTTTGCATTGAAATGGATACAGCAAAACTTTTTGAAGCTCACTTTTGAGCTTCTTGGCCGAAATATACAGCCACGTCACTTTAAGACTAAAAGAGTAGCCGAGACTGCTTTAGGCGCATCGTGATTTTGACAAACTTCGGCTCGATTTCCCGGGACTTGGGGGATATTTTGATGTCCCGGAAACTATAAACAATCTGCTGATGTGGCTTGGTTTGCGGTGAAATGGACACAGGAAACCTTTTTGAACTTTCACTTTCGAGCTTCTGGGCCGAAATATAGCCCCAGTTCACTTTAAGAATCAAAGAGTAGCCGAGACTGCTTTACGCGCATCGTGATGTTGACAAACTTCGGCTCGATTTCCCGGGACTTGGGGGATATTTTGATGTCCTGGACACTGTAAACAATCTGCTGATGTGAAATGGTTTGCGGTGAAATGGACGCAGCAAAACGTTTTGAACTTTCACTTTCTAGCTTCTCGGCCGAAATATAGCCCCAGTTCACTTTAAGAATCAAAGAGTAGCCGAGACCGCCTTACGCGCATCGTAATTTTTGACAAAATTCGGCTCGATTTCCCCGAACATGGGCGATATTTTCCAGTCCCGAGCAGTCTAAACTAACTCCTGATGGCCTTGGTTTGCAGTGAAATGAACAAGGTAACACTTTTTGAACGCTTATTTTCGAGATTCTGAGATGAAATATAGCCCTATTTCACTTTAAGACTCAAAGAGTAGGCGAGACCGCCTTACGCGCATCGTGATTTTGAGCAACTTCCGCTCGATTTTCTAGAATTTTGGCGATATTTTCAAGTCCCGGGGACTCTAAACTAACTCCTGATGGACTTGGTTTGATGTGAAATGGACGCAGGAAAACTTTTTGAACGCTCAGTTTCGAGCTTCTGGGCCGAAATACAACCGTACTTCACTTTAAGACTGAAATAGTAGCCGAGACCTCCTTACGAGCATCGTGATTTTGACCCAGTTCAGCTCGATCTCCCGGAACTTGGGGGATATTTTCTAGTCTGGGGGACTTCAAACTAACTCCTGATGGCCTTGGTTTGCAGTTAAATGCACAAAGCGTAAGTTTTTAAAGGTTCACTTTCGAGCTTCTGGGCCGAAATATAGCCCCACTTTACTTTAAGACTGAAAGAGTAGCCGAGACCGTCTTACGCGCATCGTGATTTTGACCAACTTCCGTTGGATTTCCCGGAACTTCGGGGATATGTTCCAGTCCCGGGGACTCCAAACTAACTGCTGATGGCCTTCGTTTGCAGTAAAATAGACACAGCACATTTTTTCGAACGCTCACTTTGGAGCTTCTCGGCCGAAATATAGCCCTACTTCACTTTAAGACTGAAAGAGTAGCCGAGACCGCCTTACGCGCATCGTAATTTTGACCAACTTCGGCTCGATTTCCCGGAAATAGGGTTTTTTTTTTCAGTCCCCGGGACTCTAAACTAACTCCTGATGGCCTTAGTTTCCATGGAAATGGACACAGGAACACTTTCTGAACGCGCACTTTCGAGCTTGCTGGCCGAAATATAGCCCTACTTCTTTTTAAGCCTGAAAGAGTAGGCGGGAGTGCCTTACGCGCATTGTGATTTTGAGGATCTTCGGCTCGATCTGGCGAAACTTGGGAGATATTTTCCAGTCCCAAAGTCTCTAAACTCACTCCTGATTGTCTAAGATGTGAGTGAAATAGACACAAAAATTTTTCAACCCTTACTTTCGAGCTTCTGGAGTTAAATCTAAGCCTACTTTACCTTAAGACTGAAAGAGTAGCCGAGACCCCCTTAAGCGCATGGTGATTTTGAGTAACTTCGGGTGGATTTCCCGTAACTTGGGGGATATTTCCAGTTCCTTTGACGCTAAACTAAGTCGTGATGGCCTTGTTTTGCAGTGAAATGGAGACAGCAAAACTTTTTAAACACTCAGTTTGGAGCTTCTGGGCCGAAATATTGCCCCAATTCACTTTAAGACTGAAAGAGTAGCCGAGACCGTCTTAGGCGCTTCGTGATTTTGACCAACTTCCGTTCGATTTCCCGGAACTTCGGGGATATATTCCAGTCCCGGGGACTCTAAACTAACTGCTGATGGCCTTCGTTTGCAGTGAAATGGACACAGCACATTTTTTTGAACGCTCACTTTGGAGCTTCTCGGCCGAAATATAGCTCTACTTCACTTTAAGACTGAAAGAGTAGCCGCGACCGCCTTACGTGCATCGTAATTTTGACAAACTTCGGGTGGATTTCCCCTAACTTGGGGGATATTTCCAGTTCCTTTGACGCTAAACTAAGTCGTGATGGCCTTGTTTGGCAGTGAAATGGACACAGCAAAGCTTTTTAAGAATGGCTGACTGTTAGGATCGAGAAACGCCGGTCAACGTCCCATTTGACAAATCGCTCATATTTTGCCCAAAGATACCCTTAGGTGACCTAATTCTAAAAATCATATTTAAAGGTTCCAGCGAATTTTTATTTTTTAGAAATTCGCGAAAATTTGAAAGCGCGGTCAAAGTGCGGTTTTTCGTGTAATAAAATGACCGAAATAAGGTGCGAGGACGAAGCGCTGCTTAAGTCTTAAAATAAACTCAATTGACTTCAAACTTCACACAAATGTGGAACAACCACTCTTATTTATTCCTCGCTTTAAACTAATCTCAGATATGTTGATATAGTGGTTTTCCGAACCATTTTAAAAACAGCTATGAAGCGTGTGAAAAATAACGGCAAAATATAGGTCATGTTTAACAGCATAAAAATGCATCTGGTACCTCACTTTCCGATTATTTTACTTTACAGCCTTAAAATATCATTATTAAAGATATACAATGTCAAGTTTCAAGCTCGAACTCGCAGTATTTCCCTTTGTGAAAAACGAAAATCTATGTCAATGTGTTGGGCGCAAATAACACAATAATTATGCACGAACCAGAGACAAATCAATTTCAATGGCGAAAGTAAAAGGCTATCATTACTTAGAATCCCGTCAATTCACTGCTATCAGTAGAAACATAATGTCCACTGCATAAAAACTGTTTTTAGACGTTTTCGAACCATTGCGCGTGAACTTTGTATAATTTCGTGTCCGCCGTCATGTCTAGTTTGTCATCGCGTGTATTTCCTTAATGTCAACAACACGTGAATGGTTGTCATAACAAACGCAAGAGATTTCCTGGAACCTTAATGTTTTCGATTCACCAAAACGCTTTAAGTTCGTTAAGACACAATGATGGGTCAACTTGGAATGCTTTTTAGCATCAAGGACGTTAAAGGATTGTAAATTAATTGAGTTGAAATATCTTGAAGCAAATTAAAATCGCGCCCTTATTCTAATTTGGTAAACAGCCGATCTCCGTTCAAGTTCAAGAAGTCGAGAGGTTAATCCGGCAATGTATTACCGGTACAACAACAAAATCAAACCGAGGTCATCAAAAGTGTAAGTTTAAAAGTGTAGTGGTAAGTTCCAAATAAATTTCGCCTATATAAATTGGAAACAAGATGTGAAACGGTCTGACCCGAAACAAACAAACAAAATATTAATACGACTAATTTAACCCGAAAATGTTACAGAAAACATACCTAAAAGCCGTCGATTCCCCTCGATACCAGTCCGCGTTGCCTTAAAGAGCCCAAGCTTTCTGCTGTAAGAATCAGGGGCCTCATGAATCTGTATTTGTTATATCGGCAACCATGCTGCGTGGCTGATATTCGAGACTCAGTAAAAGTTGTCACAACACCGTACGAGCAGCCCAGTCACGCTTTCACTGCTCATGCGCAAATGTTCAACATTTCGCAATTTACATAAACCGACTACAAGTTTAAAGTAGTGACAGTAGATTGAAATGTGCTTTTTAAAGCTGTCCTATCGAGGAACAATTATTTCTTGTTTTTGAATGGCTCTTAGTTGCAGCTACAGTCGGGGAGGGGGGGAGAGGGTATTCCCGGAAATTTCGGATATCTGTATGCTGTGGAAAACTCCTTAGACTTCAATTACTTTTAAAATTGTATTGTATATTGTTACTACTTATCTATTTTTAGCTATCACTATTTATTCAGCCATTGTCTTAATTATGTAGGATTATGTATTACGTAGGATTTTATTAATTTATAATTTTAGATAGTGCAGGTCCACATCAGGACGTATTGTCTTGCCAATTTTGATCTCCAACCTGCTTTATCAAATAAATTATGTATGTATGTATGATTAAGTGGTCTCCAGCTCTTAACGCCAACACTGAAACACTAGATGATTCTCGAAGTAGCACAGGGGTCACTAAGCTAAATAATTTTGAGTGTAGCTCCGCTGAGTCAATTAACCGTTGGCGCGCATATTGCATTGACCGCGGACAGGTGGAAAAACAGTTAAACCGGAAAAGCCTGTTGCACATTGTAATTTAGCGTTGTCCAACACGCAGTCGGTCTGGTTGTAATGTTAGTCGTATTTGAGAGAATCTCAAGTTTTCTTTCGACACATACTGGGGTGACATACTACTAGATGGGCGTGGCCGGGAGCCACGAGTCAAGTCAGTCAATTTGCCATGCTTAACCGAGAGGAGTGAATGCGACCTTAAAATCAGTGCCATTATCAACGGGTGTGACCGAGGAAGCGTCTGCTGAGGTTTCCATAGATAGTAACCATGCACGGTAGGGGTGTATTGATGTCTTCAAGGCCGCTGCATTCGTGTCTTTTATAGGCTGTCTACTTTAGAGAGGCACTTGTCGCTGGAGAAATGTACTCAGTCCGTGGAAAGCTATTCCCTTATGGACTTAGCCAAAATGTGCTACAAACCTTGCTTGGAGCAGGCGTTGGCGCTTAACTCAAAGCCACAATAGGTCACCAGGAAGCCCTCGTTGTTTTGAAAAAGGTTTGGGCTCTCAGGGCAGTCAGTGACAAGCAGCAATCGTATCTTATGGGAAAATTCCGCGTTGGTCAAACGACAGGCCGAAAGGTTGACGCCGAACTGGTGGCGCGGGAATGCGCAGTGCCCGGAATCCTTATAATATTCGTTCTTTTTCAGGTGCTAGTTTTTCTCTCACCTAAGTGCCGCAATGCGCCAAGGCGATCCTGATGAGATGCATGTTCAGGCATCTGAAGAGGAGAGAAATTTTAGTCAGGAAAGGAAGTTGTAGAAATTCTCCAGCTCCAGCATCCTTTGGTACAGGACCAGCGAGACTCCTGTGCCTTGGCGATGGAGGGTGACCTAAAGAACCTGAAACTGTGTATGCTACCGTGCGGGTGCGAAGACATGGGACTAGATATACCTCTCCCACTCGTGCGCGGAAAAGCTCGAAACTCGGCGCCTCTGAAGTATTTTACTAACAACTGCACTTGGCGGAAGTATTCTTAGGAACTGCCGGTGTTTGGCTTCTTCGGTATTTAGCAAACACCTCTTGCGGGGGGAGGGGGGGGGGGGAAGGGGGGAAGGATCGTTAAATTTTTGTAGAGAAGGGGAGGGAGTAGAGGAGGAAGACACTTAAGAGGAAAAACTAACGGCCGAATCGTCTCAACCTAGTTCCCAGGGTCTCTCATCTCGCCACCCCCCTGGAGCGAGCTCAGCATATCAGTTCATTAGAATAACACAGAGGCCTATTAGGGTAAAGCGTAGGGACAATCTGCAGTCCTTCCACTTTTGGCTCACTATCACTCTTCTCGGTTAAGCATGGCAAATTGACTGACTTGACTCGTGGCTCCCGGCCACGCCCATCTAGTAGTGTGTCACCCCAGTATGTGTCGAAAGAAAACTTGAGATTCTCTCAAATACGATTAACATTACAACCAGACCGACTGCGTGTTGGACAACGCTAAATTACAATGTGCAACAGGCTTTTTCGGTTTAACTGTTTTTCCACCTGTCCACGGTCAATGCAATATGCGCGCCAACGGTTAATTGACTCAGCGGAGCTACACTCAAAATTATTTAGCTTAGTGACCCCTGTGCTACTTCGAGAATCATCTAGTGTTTCAGTGTTGGCGTTAAGAGCTGGAGACCACTTAATCTTCCACGGCATACAGATATCCGAAATTTCCGGGAATACCCTCTCCCCCCCTCCCCGACTGTAGCTACAACTAAGAGCCATTCAAAAACAAGGAATAATTGTTCCTCGATAGGACAGCTTTAAAAAGCGCATTTCAATCTACTGTCACTACTTTAAACTTGTAGTCAGTTTATGTAAATTGCGAAATGTTGAACATTTGCGCAAGAGCAGTGAAAGCGTGACTGGGCTGCTCGTACGGTTGTGTGACAACTTTTACTGAGTCTCGAATATCAGCCACGCAGCATGGTTGCCGATATAACAAATACAGATTCATGAGGCCCCTGATTCTTACAGCAGAAAGCTTGGGCTCTTTAAGGCAATGCGGAGTGGTATCAAGGGGAATCGACGGCTTTTAGGTATGTTTTCTGTAACATTTTCGGGTTAAATTAGTCGTATTAATATTTTGTTTGTTTGTTTCGGGTCAGACCGTTTCACATCTTGTTTCCAATTTATATAGGCGAAATTTATTTGGAACTTACCACTACACTTTTAAACTTACACTTTTGATGACCTCGGTTTGATTTTGTTGTTGTACCGGTAATACATTGCCGGATTAACCTCTCGACTTCTTGAACTTGAACGGAGATCGGCTGTTTACCAAATTAGAATAAGGGCGCGATTTTAATTTGCTTCAAGATATTTCAACTCAATTAATTTACAATCCTTTAACGTCCTTGATGCTAAAAAGCATTCCAAGTTGACCCATCATTGTGTCTTAACGAACTTAAAGCGTTTTGGTGAATCGAAAACATTAAGGTTCCAGGAAATCTCTTGCGTTTGTTATGACAACCATTCACGTGTTGTTGACATTAAGGAAATACACGCGATGACAAACTAGACATGACGGCGGACACGAAATTATACAAAGTTCACGCGCAATGGTTCGAAAACGTCTAAAAACAGTTTTTATGCAGTGGACATTATGTTTCTACTGATAGCAGTGAATTGACGGGATTCTAAGTAATGATAGCCTTTTACTTTCGCCATTGAAATTGATTTGTCTCTGGTTCGTGCATAATTATTGTGTTATTTGCGCCCAACACATTGACATAGATTTTCGTTTTTCACAAAGGGAAATACTGCGAGTTCGAGCATGAAACTTGGCATGGTATATCTTTAATAATGATATTTTAAGGCTGTAAAGTAAAATAATCGGAAAGTGAGGTACCAGATGCATTTTTATGCTGTTAAACATGACCTATATTTTGCCGTTATTTTTCACACGCTTCATAGCTGTTTTTAAAATGGTTCGGAAAACCACTATATCAACATATCTGAGATTAGTTTAAAGCGAGGAATAAATAAGAGTGGTTGTTCCACATTTGTGTGAAGTTTGAAGTCAATTGAGTTTATTTTAAGACTTAAGCAGCGCTTCGTCCTCGCACCTTATTTCGGTCATTTTATTACACGAAAAACCGCACTTTGACCGCGCTTTCAAATTTTCGCGAATTTCTAAAAAATAAAAATTCGCTGGAACCTTTAAATATGATTTTTAGAATTAGGTCACCTAAGGGTATCTTTGGGCAAAATATGAGCGATTTGTCAAATGGGACGTTGACCGGCGTTTCTCCATCCTAACAGTCAGCCATTCTTAAACACTTAGTTTCGAGCTTCTGGGCCGAAATATTCCCCAAATTCACTTTAAGACTGAAAGAGTAGCCGAGACCGCCGTACGCGCGTCGTGATTTTGACCAACTTCGGTTAAATTTCCCGGAACTTGGGGGATATTTTCCAGTTCCGGGGACTCTAAACTGACCCCCGACGTCCTTGGTCTGCAGTAAAATGGACACAGCAAAACTTTTTGAACGCTCACTTTTGAGGTTCTGGGCCGAAATATAGCTCCACTTCACTTTAAGAGTGAAAGAGTAGCCGAGACCGCCTTACGCCCATCGTAATTTTGACCAACTTCGGCTCGATTTCCCGGAACTTGGGGGATATTTTCCAGTCCCGCGGACTCTAAAATAACTCCTGATGGCCTTGCTCTCGAGTGAAATGGACACAGCACAACTTTTTGAACGCTCACTTTCGAGCTTCTGGGGGAAAATATTGCCCCACTTCACTTTAAGACTGTAAGAGTAGCCGAGACCGTCTTACGCGCATCGTGATTTTGACCAACGTCTTCTCGATTTTCCGGAACTTGAAAAATACATTCCACTCCCGGGGACTCTAAACTAACTCCTGATAGCCTTGGTTTGCAGTGAAATAGACACAGTAATGTTTTTTGAGCTTTGAGCTTGTGGGCCGAAATAGAGCCCCACTTCACTTTAAGACTGAAGGAGTAGCCGACACCGCCTTAAGTGCACCGTGATTTTGACCAACTTCGACTCGATTTGCCGAAACTTGGGGGATATTTTCCAGTCCCGGAGACTCTAAACTAACTCCTGATTGTCTTGGTTTTCAGTGAAATGGAGACACCGAAACTTTTTGAACGCTCACTCTCGAGCTTCTGGACCGAAATATAGGCCCACTTTACTTTAAGACTGAAAGAGTAGCCGAGACCGTCTTTCGCAAATCGTGATTTTCGCCAACTTCGGGTCGGTTTCCCGGAACTTGGGGGATATATTCCATTTTCGCGGGCTCTAAACTAACTCCTGATGGCCTTGGTTTTCAGTGAAATGGACAAAGGAAAGCTTATTGAACACTCTCTTTGTAGCTTCTGGGCCGAAATAGAATCCCACTTCACTTTCAGACTGAAATAGTAGCCGAGACCGCCTCACGCGCATCGTGAGTTAGACCAAGTTCAGCTCGATTTCACGCAACTTTTGGGATATTTTCCAGTCCCGGGGACTCTAAAGTAACTGCGGATGGCCTTGGTTTCCACTGAAATACGCACAGCATAAATTTTTGAACGCCCACTTTGGAGCTTCTGGGCCGAAATATAGCCCCACTTCACTTTAAGACTGAAAGAGTAGCCGAGATCGCCTTACGCGCATCGTGATTTTGACAAAACTCGGCTCGATTTCCCCGAACTTGGGCGATATTTTCAAGTCCCGAGGAGTCTAAACTAACTCCTGATGGCCTTGGTTTGCAGTGAAATGAACACAGCAAAACTTTTTAAACTTTCACTTTCTAGCTTCTCGGCCGAAATATAGCCCCAGTTCACTTTAAGAATCAAAGAGTAGCCGAGACCGCCTTACGCGCATCGTGATTTTGACAAAATTCGGCTCGATTTCCCCAAACTTGGGCGATATTTTCCAGTCCCGAGCAGTCTAAACTAACTCCTGATGGCCTTGGTTTGCAGGGAAATGAACAAGGTAACTTTTTTTGAACGCTTATGTTCGAGCTTCTGGGATGAAATATAGCCCTACTTCTTTTTAAGACTGAAAGAGTTGGCGGGAGCGCATTACGCGCATTGTGATTTTGAGGATCTTCGGCTCGATCTGGCGAAACTTCGGAGATATTTTCCAGTCCCAAAGTCTCTAAACTCACTCCTGAATGTCTAAGATGTGAGTGAAATAGACACAAAAGTTTTTGAACCCTTACTTTCGAGCTTCTGGAGTTAAATCTAAGCCTACTTTACCTTGAGACTGAAAGGGTAGCCGAGGCCCCCTTAACCGCATGGTGATTTTGAGTAACTTCGGGTGGATTTCCCGTAACTTGGGGGATATTTCCAGTTCCTTTGACGCTAAACTAAGTCGTGATGGCCTTGGTTTGCAGTGAAATGGAGACAGCAAAACTTTTTAAACACTCAGTTTGGAGCTTCTGGGCCGAAATATAGCCCCACTTCACTTTAAGACAGAAAGAGTAGCCGAGACCACTTTAGGGGCATCGTGATTTTGACCAACCTCGGCTCAATTTCCCGAACCTTGGGGCATATTTTCTTGTCCTGGGGACGCTTAACTAACTCCTGATGGCCTTGGTTTGCAGTGAAATGAACACAGCAAAACTTTTTGAACGCTCACTTTCGGGCTTCTCGCCCGAAATATAGCCCCACTTCACTCTAAGACTGAAAGAGTAGCCGACACTACCTTACGCAAATCGTGATTTTGACCAACTTGGACTCGATTTCCCGGAAGTTGGGGGATATTTTCCAGTCCCGGGGACTCTAAACTAGCTCCTGATGGCTTTGGTTTGCAGTCAAATAAACACAGGGAAACTTTTTGAACGCTCACTTTCAAGCTCCTGGGCAGGAATAAAGCCTCACTTCACTTTAAGACTGAAACAGTAAGCGAGACCACCTAACGCGCACCGTGATTTTGACCAACTTCGGCTAAATTTCCCTGAACTTGGGGTATATTTTCCAGTCCCGAAGGCTCTTAAGTAACCCCTGATGGCCTTCGTTTTCATTGAAATGGATACAGCAAAACTTTTTGAAGCTCACTTTTGAGCTTCTGGGCCGAAATATAGCCCCACTTCACTTTAAGACTGAAAGACTAGCCAAGACCGTCTTGCGCGCATCGTGATTTTGACCAACGTCTTCTCGATTCTCCGGAACTTGGGAAATATATTGCAGTCCCGGGGACTCTAAACTAGCTCCTGATTGCCTTGGTTTGCAGTGAATTGGACACAGCAAATTTTTTCCAGCGCTCACTTTGGAGCTTCTGGGCCGAAATAGAGCTCCACTTCACTTTAAGACTGAAAGAGTAGCCGAGGCCACCTTAGGCGCATCGTGATTTTGACCAACTTCGGCTTGAGTTGCCAGAACTTAAAAGATATTTTCCACTCCCGGGGACTCTAAACTAACTCATGATGGCTTTGGTTTTCAGTTAAATTGAGAGAGCAAAACTTTTTGAACGCTCACTTTCGAGCTTCTGGACCGAAATATAGCCCTACTTCACTTTCAGACTCAAAGAGTAGCCGAGACCGCCTTACCCGAATCGTTATTTTGACCAACTTCGTCTCGATTTGGCGGAACTTGGAGGATATTTTCCAGTTCCGGGGACTGTAAACTACTTCCTGAGGGCCTTGCTTTGCAGTGAAATGGGCACAGCATAACTTTTTGAAGGCTCACTTTCGCGCTTCTGGGCCAAAATATACAGCCACGTCACTTTAAGACTAAAAGAGTAACCGGGACCGGCTTACGCGCATCGTGATTTTGACCAACTTTGGCTCGATTTCCCGGGAAATGGGGGATATTTTCCGGTACTGGGGACTCTTAAGTAACTCCTGATTTCCTCGGTTTGCAGTGAAATGGACACAGCACAACTTTTTGAACGCTCACTTTTGAGCTTCTGGGCCGAAATATAGCCCCACTTCACTTTAAGACTGAAAGAGTAGGCGGGACCGCCTTACGCGCATGCAAATTTTGTTGAACTTTGGGTTGATTTCCTGGGACTTGGGGGATATTTTCCAGTCCCGGAAGCTCTAAACTAACTCTTGAATGCCTTGGTTTTTAGTGAAATGGACACAGGTAAAAGGAGCGCACGCTCGGTTTCCAAGTTGTAGGCCGAAATATAGCCCCACTTTATTTTAAGACTTAAAGTGTACACGAAACCGCCTTAAGCGCATCGAAATTTTTAGCCACTATGGCTCGATATGCCAAAACTTGGGGGATATTTCCCAGTCCCGGGGACTCTACCCTAACTCTTGATGGCCTTAGTTTTCAGTAAAATGGTCACAGGTAACAGGAGCGCACGCTCGGTGTCGAGCTTCTAGGCCGAAATGTAGCCCCAGTTCATTTTAAGACTGAAAGAGTAAACGAAACTGCCGTACGCCTATCGTAATTTTAAGAAAGTATGGCTCAATTTGCCGAAACTTGGAGGATAGCTTCCAGTCTCGAGGATTCTAAACTATCTCGTGATGGATTTAGTTCTTAGTGAAATGGACGCAGGTAAAAGGAGCGCACGCTCGCTGTCGAGCTTGTAGAACCGAAATATAGCCCCACTTCATTTTCGGAGTAAACGAGTAGCCCAGACCGCCTTACGCGCATCGTGATTTTGAGCATCTTTGGCTCGATTTGCCGGAATTCGGGCAATATTTTCCAGTCCAGAGGACTCTATGTTGACTCCTGATGAACTTAGTTTTCAGTGATATGTACACAGGCAAAAGGAGCGCACGCTCGGTGTTGAGTTTCTCGGCCGAAATATAGCCCCACTTCATTTTAAGACTGAAAGAGTAGCCGAGACCGCCTTCCGAGCATCGTGATTTTGAGCAACTTTGGCTCGATCTGCCAGAATTTGGGAAATATTTTCCAGTCCCAAGGACTCTAAACTAACTCCCGATGACCTTGGTTTGCAGTTTAATGAACACAGCAAAACATTCTGAACGCTCACCTTCGAGCTTCAGTGCCGCAATATAGCCCTACTTAAATTTAAGACTGAAAGAATAACCGAGAGCCCGTTACGCGCATCGTAATTTTCATCAACTTCGGCGCCATTTCCTGGAACTTGGAGAATATTTTCCAGTTTCGGGGACTCTAAACTAACTCCTGATTGCCTTGGTTTGCAGTCAAATGGACACAGCAAAACTCTTTGAACGCTCACTTTCGAGCTTGTGGGCCTAAATATAGCCACACTTCACTTTAAGACTGAAACAGTAGCCGAGACCGCGTTACGCGCATCATGATTTTGAGCAACTTCTGCTCGCTTTCCTGGAACTTGGGGAATATTTTCCAGTCCCGGGGACTCTAAACTAACTCCTGATGGCCATGGTTTGCAGTGAAATTCACACAGCACAAGCTTTTGAACGAACACTTTCCAGCTTTTAGGCCGAAATATAGTCCCACATCACTTACGACTTAAGAATGGCCGACTGTTAGGACCGAGAAACGCCGGTCAACCTCCCATTTGACAAATCGCTCATATTTTGCCTAAAGATACCCTTAGGTGACCTAATTCTAAAAATCAGATTTAAAGGTTCCAGCGAATTTTTATTTTTCAGAAATTCGCGAAAATTTGAAAGCGCGGTCAAAGTGCGGTTTTTCGTGTAATGAAATGACCGAAATAAGGTGCGAGGACGAAGCGCTGCTTAAGTCTTAAAATAAACTCAACTGACTTCAAACTTCACACAAATGTGGAACAACCACTCTAATTTATTCCTCGCTTTAAACTAATCTCAGATATGTTGATATAGTGGTTTTACGAACCATTTTAAAAACAACTATGAAGCGTGTGAAAAATAACGGCAAATTATAGGTCATGTTTAACAGCATAAAAATGCATCTGGTACCTCACTTTCCGATTATTTTACTTTACAGCCTTAAAATATCATTATTAAAGATATACCATGCCAAGTTTCATGCTCGAACTCGCAGTATTTCCCTTTGTGAAAAACGAAAATCTATGTCAATGTGTTGGGCGCAAATAACACAATAATTATGCACGAACCAGAGACAAATCAATTTCAATGGCGAAAGTAAAAGGCTATCATTAATTAGAATCCCGTCAATTGACTGCTATCAGGAGAAACATAATGTCCACTGCATAAAAACTGTTTGCAGACGTTTTCGAACCATTGCGCGTTAACTTTGTTTAATTTCGTGTCCGCCGTCATGTCTAGTTTGTCATCGCCTGTATTTCCTTAATGTCAACAACACGTGGATTGTTGTCATAACAAACGCAAGAGATTTCCTGGAACCTTAATGTTTTCGATTCACCAAAACGCTTTAAGTTCGTTAAGACACAATAATGGGTCAACTTGGAATGCTTTTTAGCATCAAGGACGTTAAAGGACTGTAAATTAATCGAGTTGAAATATCTTGAAGCAAATCAAAATCGCGCCCTCATTCTAATTTGGTAAACAGCCGATCTCCGTTCAAGTTAGAGAAGTCGAGAGGTTAATCCGGCAATGTACTACCGGTACAACAACAAAATCAAACCGAGGTCATCAAAAGTGTAAGTTTAGAAGTGTAGTGGCAAGTTCCAAATAAATTTCGCCTATATAAATTGGAAACAAGATGTGAAACGGTCGGACCCGAAACAAATAAACAAAATAATAATACGACTACTTTAACCCGAAAATGTTACAGAAAACATACCTAAAGGCCGTCGATTCCCCTCGATACCACTCCGCATTGCCTTAAAGAGCCCAAGCTTTCTGCTGTAAGAATCAGGGGCCTCATGAATCTGTATTTGTTATATCGGCAACCATGCTGCGTGGCCGGCGTCGACAAAACCAGGATCGGACCGGACCGGACCGGATCACGGATCGGATCACGGACCGGATCACGGATCGGATCACGGACCGGATCACGGACCGGATCACGGATCGGATCGCGGATCGGATCACGGATCGGATCACGGATCGGATCGCGGATCGGATCACGGATCGGATCACAGAAAAAAAACATTTTAAAGAAAAAAAATCAAATCTTTTATAAGATAATAATAAATAAAAAATAAAAGTGAAAACTAAATTATGTTAAATAAAGATAAGAATCCCGAATTTGACGCAATGACATGTTAATTACAGAGAATGACAAGAGGTCATTTAAAAAGCCACATAAGCGCCTGATTTACGACGAATTTAAATTGTAATGAACAGGCAGATGTAGTGATATTTGATCGTTAGCTGGCTTGAAACTTACGTGAACCTCCCATTCTCGTTTTTGAAATTGTTGTTAGTATCAGTAGCTAATTCTCGGCTACTTTTTCGTGTCAAATGTGAACGTTACAGTTAGCGTTACAGTTAATGAGAAAGCTTACGTACGAAAGCTTAAGGACATGACTTGCTTTAAAGGAGCTACGTCACGATTTGCGCATCTTGAAAAAACTAGCCTAGTTTTTCAAGTTCGTCATTTGTAGTCCTCGTTAATCTTTGCCATCCTTAACGATCCTCATTCCGTTTTGATTTGTTCTTGCCTCTTAAGTGCTTTCTATCCTAGAACACGATCATTTTAAGGTTTTATTCCATATAAAGGCAACTCTTTACGACCCTAAAAATGACTTCAAAAATCGTGACGTAACTCCTAAAATGTTGTCTATTCTCGGGTTGCGTTATCGTTCACACTATCGATGTATTCCTATATTTTTTTGTAAAACAGCTATATTTCCTTGAAATACAAATGGTCTGTTTCCTTTTATTCCAGTACGAAATATCGTATTCCAAACTCACATCTTGTAAAAGTATAGACTTGTCTCAGAAACGGAAATTGTTTGAAATCATCAGGTGTTTAATATTATTAGTGTTTTTAGTTTTTGTGTTTCGATTCATACGTTCGTCCTATTATTACCATGCTGACGCGTTTTATGACAGTTTACCTTTGATGCAAGCGAATATACGAAATATCATTTATCTGAACTGCGGAGAAAGATATGAAGACATGATTGATCATCGCAATCAAAACCCAACAGCCTGAAAAAAATTCATCTGTGACCAGCTCCCAGTTGGCTTGATATTATAAAAGAATAAAGGAATATCACACCTGAATTAAATAAAACGTTCTGCTCACAGTAATCACTCTAGTGTAATTTGCTCAACAAACTTTTGAATTTTGAATCTTGAATTTTGAGTTTTTTTTTCCTTGATCCGATCCGTGATCCGATCCGTGATCCGATCCGTGATCCGGTCCGTGATCCGATCCGTGATCCGGTCCGTGATCCGATCCGTGATCCCGTCCGATCCGATCCAGGTTTTGTCGACGCCGCCGTTGGCGCGCATATTGCATTGACCGTGGACAGGTGGAAAAACAGTTAAACCGGAAAAGCCTGTTGCACATTGTAATTTAGCGTTGTCCAACACGCAGTCGGTCTGGTTGTAATGTTAATCGTATTTAAGAGAATCTCAAGTTTTCTTTCGACACATACTGGGGTGACATACTGCTAGATGGGCGTGGCCGGGAGCCACGAGTCAATCAGTCAATTTACCATGCTTAACCGAGAAGAGTGATAGTGAGCCACTAGTGGAAGGACTGCAGATTGTCCCTACGCTTTACCCTAATAGGCCTCTGTGTTATTCTAATGAACTGATGCTGAGCTCGCTCGAGGGGGGTGGTGAGATGAGAGACCCTGGGAATGAGGTCGAGACGATTCGGCGGTTAGTTTTTCCTCTTAAGTGTCTTCCTCCTCTACTCCCTCCCCTTCTCTACAAAAATTTAACGATCCTCCCCCCTCCCCCCCCCCCCCGTAAGAGGTGTTTGCTAAATACCGAAGAAGTCAAACACCGGCAGTTCCTAAGAATACTTCCGCCAAGTGCAGTTGTTAATAAAATACTTCAGAAGCGCTGAGTTTGGAGCTTTTCCGCGCACGAGTGGGAGAGGTATATCTAGTCCCATGTCTTCGCACCCGCACGGTAGCATACACAGTTTCAGGTTCTTTAGGTCACCCTCCATCGCCAAGGCACAGAAGTCTTGCTGGTCGTGTACCAAAGGATGCTGGAGCTGGAGTATTTCTACAACTTCCTTTGCCTGACTAAAATTTCTCTCCTCTTCAGATGCCTGAACATGCATCTCATCAGGATCACTTTGGCGCATTGCGGCACTTAGGTGAGAGAAAAACTAGCACCTGAAAAAGACGAATATTATAAGGATCCCGGACACTGCGCATTCCCGCGCCACCAGTTCGGCGTCAACCTTTCGGCCTGTCGTTTGACCAAAGCGGAATTTTGCCATAAGATACGATTGCTGCTTGTCACTGACTGCCCTGAGAGCCCAAACCTTTTTTAAAACAACGAGGGCTTCCTGGTGACCTATTGTGGCTTTGAGTTAAGCGCCAACGCCTGCTCCAAGCAAGGTTTGTAGCACATTTTGGCTAAGTCCATAAGGAAATAGCTTTCCAGGGACTGAGTACATTTCTCCAGCGACAAGTGCCTCTCTAAAGTAGACAGCCTATAAAAGACACGAATGCAGCGGCCTTGAAGACATCAATACACCCCTACCGTGCATGGTTACAATCTATGGAAACCTCAGCAGACGCTTCCTCGGTCACACCCGTTGATAATGGCACTGATGTTAAGGTCGCAGTCACTCTTCTCGGTTAAGCATGGCGAGTTGACTGACTTGACTCGTGGCTCCCGGCCACGCCCATCTAGTAGTATGTCACCCCAGTATGTGTCGAAAGAAAACTTGAGATTCTCTCAAATACGATTAACATTACAACCAGACCGACTGCGTGTTGGACAACGCAAATTACAATGTGCAACAGGCTTTTCCGGTTTAACTGTTTTTCCACCTGTCCGCGGTCAATGCAATATGCGCGCCAACGGTTAATTGACTCATCGGAGCTACACTCAAAATTATTTAGCTTAGTGACCCCTGTGATACTTCGAGAATCATCTAGTGTTTCAGTGTTGGCGTTAAGAGCTGGAGACCACTTAATCTTCCACGGCATACAGATATCCGAAATTTCCGGGAAAACCCTCTCCCCCCTCCCCGACTGTAGCTACAACTAAGAACCATTCAAACACAAGAAATAATTGTTCCTCGATAGGACAGCTTTAACAAGCGCATTTCCATCTACTGTCATAACTTTAAACTTGTAGTCGGTTTATGTAAACTGCGAATTGTTGAACATTTGCGCAAGAGCAGTGAAAGCGTGACTGGGCTGCTCGTACGGTTGTCTGACAACTTTTACTGAGTCTCGAATATCAGCCACGCAGCATGGTTGCCGATGTAATAAATACAGATTCATGAGGCCCCTGATTCTTACAGCAGAAAGCTTGGGCTCTTTAAGGCAATGCGGAGTGGTATCGAGGGGAATCGACGGCTTTTAGGTATGTTTTCTGTAACATTTTCGGGTTAAATTAGTCGTATTATTATTTTGTTTATTTGTTTCGGGTCCGACCGTTTCACATCTTGTTTCCAATTTATATAGGCGAAATTTATTTGGAACTTGCCACTACACTTTTAAACTTACACTTTTGATGACCTCGGTTTGATTTTGTTGTTGTACCGGTAGTACATTGCCGGATTAACCTCTCGACTTCTCTAACTTGAACGGAGATCGGCTGTTTACCAAATTAGAATGAGGGCGCGATTTTGATTTGCTTCAAGATATTTCAACTCGATTAATTTACAGTCCTTTAACGTCCTTGATGCTAAAAAGCATTCCAAGTTGACCCATTATTGTGTCTTAACGAACTTAAAGCGTTTTGGTGAATCGAAAACATTAAGGTTCCAGGAAATCTCTTGCGTTTGTTATGACAACAATCCACGTGTTGTTGACATTAAGGAAATACAGGCGATGACAAACTAGACATGACGGCGGACACGAAATTAAACAA